>NC_134362.1:43095826-43395826 GCF_048569485.1 Anomaloglossus baeobatrachus
AGGGTTTCTTGTCTTATCCTTCACCACAAAGACCCACCAGGCCATGAATATCTGTTGGGTCCTGACACCTCATCTTTCTCTTTGAGCTACATTCATCACATCCAGCCCTTTATCCTCACCAGAAAAAAACTGTTGAGATGTCATCACATCAAGTGATCAAAAAAAGTGTTTGGATGAGGAGACAGGAGCCAAGGAAAGCCGCAGAGCTGTGATCATTCAAAAACCCCTCAAGTTTCCTAATCTGATGACTCCTCAGAAGGAAGGGGGAGCAGATTCCTCCCCGTAGAAGCTGCAAAAGATGGCAGAACACGGAGAATTAGGGCTCAAAGTGATGGAAGCAGCTGAATTTTTTAATGAATATGACATAGACAAAGGTATATTGTTATGTGAATTATAATATACACTGACTTGCCCCCCTTCCAGTGCACTGACTCGTGCCCCCCCCCCACCCCCAGTGCACTGACACTGCACATAGTGCACTGACGCCCCCCTCGTGCACTTCCAGCCTGATTTCCATATGACTTCCACATTAGATTTCTTGATGGGCACAGATCTCTATGAAAAATGGTATCATTTTTCTTGAGGATCAGGCAGGTGTAAAGCCATACTACTAATTTCATATGTTAAAAAAAAAACAACGTTCTGAACGGGTCCCTTTAAGAGGTGACACATAAACATGCAATGTTACATCTTTCCACAAAGTTATCCAGGTCCTTACTTACATTTAATGACTCATCAATACTACATCCTGCGGTAGAGAATTCCACACTTTCACTCTTCTTACTCTAGAACGTGTCAGTAATGAAAGATTTGTAAATTGGCTTTTGATATATTTCTATATTAATTAGGTTAAATCTAAAATGGCTTTTTTCGGGGACTAAAAAGACCTTATTCTACTTGCAGTTTGTTTTTTAACCTTATATATTTGCTCTTTCAGCAGCTTCCTGGCACAAGTTGCTAAATGTCATTTCCCATTCAATTCTTTTTCTACACTTCTTTTTGGTCTGTCATCCAATAGAGTTAAAGAGTAACTATCCTTTACTTTTTTTTTTCATAAATCATGTGAAAATAAGAAACTTTGATAGATTTTATCAGAGAGATCTGCTTGTTTCTCCTCCTTGACTGATCATTCAGAGAGATCTGCTTGTTTCTCCTCCTGGACTGATCATTCAGAGAGATCTGCTTCTTTCTCCTCCTTGACTGATCATTCAGAGAGATCTGCTTGTTTCTCCTCCTGGACTGATCATTCAGAGAGATCTGCTTCTTTCTCCTCCTTGACTGATCATTCAGAGAGATCTGCTTGTTTCTCCTCCTTGACTGATCATTCAGAGATATCTGCTTCTTTCTCCTCCTGGGCTGATCATTCAGAGATATCTGCTTCTTTCTCCTCCTGGGCTGATCATTCAGAGATATCTGCTTCTTTCTCCTCCTGGGCTGATCATTCAGAGATATCTGCTTCTTTCTCCTCCTGGGCTGATCATTCAGAGATATCTGCTTCTTTCTCCTCCTGGACTGATCATTCAGAGATATCTGCTTCTTTCTCCTCCTGGACTGATCATTCAGAGATATCTGCTTCTTTCTCCTCCTGGGCTGATCATTCAGATATCTGCTTCTTTCTCCTCCTGGGCTGATCATTCAGAGAGAGCTGCTTCTTTCTCCTCCTGGGCTGATCATTCAGAGAGATCTGCTTCTTTCTCCTCCTGGGCTGATCATTCAGAGAGATCTGCTTCTTTCTCCTCCTGGGCTGATCATTCAGAGATATCTGCTTCTTTCTCCTCCTGGGCTGATCATTCAGAGAGATCTGCTTCTTTCTCCTCCTGGGCTGATCATTCAGAGATATCTGCTTCTTTCTCCTCCTGGGCTGATCATTCAGAGATATCTGCTTCTTTCTCCTCCTGGGCTGATCATTCAGAGATATCTGCTTCTTTCTCCTCCTGGACTGATCATTCAGAGAGATCTGCTTGTTTCTCCTCCTGGACTGATCATTCAGAGAGATCTGCTTGTTTCTCCTCACGGGCTGATCATTCAGATATCTGCTTCTTTCTCCTTTCAGATTGATCATTCAGAGATGTCTCCTTTTTTTTAATTTTTTTTTTCTTCCATAAATCAGTAGAACACATGAAGATAAGAAACTTTGTAATATATCTTAATAGAGAATTTAGCTTCTCTCTCCTCCTGGACTTATTCATTGTCATGATTCTCATCAATTCATTTAGTTAAATCTTGTACTGTTTATAATATATGCATTTCCCTTCTTGTATTGAATTACTGAAACAAATGAACTTTTTGATGATACTCTAATTTATTGAGATGCACTTGTGTGGATATAGATCTATAGATAGATGGATAGATATAACATAATTAAGAATAATCTTTTCTATAAGAGGTTGGTCTCACCATTGGGATACCCCCATTAACAGTGATCACATTTAAATCTGTCTTATATCTGATAGAGGCCCATGTACTTTTGTGTCCAGCTTTTCTAGGTTTTGCCAACCGGCACAGTCATGTGGCGAGGACCTATAGTTATTAATACAGGTCAGTTATTAAAAGGAATCTGTCACCAGGTTTTTGCCACCTAATCTGAGAGCAGCATAATGTAGGGGCAGAGATCCTGATTCCAGTGATGTGTCACTTACTGGGCTGCATAGGGTAGTTGTGATAAAATCACTGTTTAATCAGCAGGAGATTATCATTACAGGACTACTTGGCGTGCTGCAGGCAGTCCAGCATATTCATAAGCTCTGTATAACTGCTAGATCTGCAGCAGAGAAAACAGTGATTTTATCAAAATTTACAGCAAACAGCTCAGTAAGTGACACATCGCTGGAATCGGGGTCTCTGTCTGTAAATTCTGCTGCTCTCAGATTAGATGGCAAAAACCTGGTGACAGATTCCCTTTTATTTGATAAAGTATGGAATACTTTCCTAGAATCTAGATATACAATATCCATAATCTTCTCAAGAGCCACAGAAAAGGCATATATGGCCACCCGCAGACTGTCCAGGGCTGAGGCTGTGTCATATATTTGCTTTTAGTCCATGTGGTTTAGTCATTTTACCTAACAGGATATTATATCATACAGCACACTGACACATAGATTCGATGTTTCATATTTATTCATTGATGTTTTTTTATTTGTAAATACATAAATGCTTGCAACAGTCTGCAATGACTGCGAATAGAAAAGAGCATCGGACATCACATCTCTGTGCAAACTTTATTCTCAATGGGGGGGGGGAGATATAGTGACTAATGCAGGATAGTGACTACAGCTCCATTAGGTCCAAGTGTGCTAAAGTTCACTAGGTGATTAACGGCTGCCGGGATAGAATGTATATGAAATGACTGAAGGGAGCGAATAAAGACAGCTCCGCTCTCCTGCCGTGTATTCGTCCCTCCGGGTGCACCGCGGTGTTCTTTCGCCTCCTTTTAAACTGAGTATGGGTACTTTCACACTTGCGTTGTTTTCCTTCCGTTACAATCCGCCCTTTTGGAAAACAGCGGAATCCGTTAACGGATTCCGCTGTTTCCCATAGACTTGTATGGGTGACGGATTGTACCAAAAGGACCTGCGTTGCTTTCGCTGGGCGACGCTCCGTTGCTTCCGCCCAGCGGGAGGAACGCAGCTTGTAACGTTGTTTTCAGCAGCGGAATCCTCTGGATTTCACTGCGCATGCTCTTTTTTTTTTTTTTTTTTTAAATCACAAACTTTATTTTTGCTTGCGGTGGCCGAACGTTCAGCTGAGCGCTCGGCTGTCGGCAACTGACAGCACTCAGCTGAGCGCTCGGCCACCGGCATGCCCGGGCGCCGGCAAGTGACAGCGCTCAGCTGAGCGCCCGCCCGCCGGCTGCTGGGAGCGATCAGCTGATTACCCGGCGGCCGGCTACAGGGAGCGATCAGTTGATCGTTCACAATAGTCTGCCGCCGGTAAAACTGTATAAAAAAAAAAAAAAAATCAAAGCGGATTACGTTGTTTTGCAGCATCCGTTGTGTCACTATATGCAACACATCTGTCACACAACGCAATGCAACGGATGCCGTTCAACGCAAGTGTGAAACTAGCCTAAGGCTAAGTTCACACTTGCGTTGTTTTGCTTCCGTCAGGTCCATCATTGCGACAAAACGACGGATCCGTCGTTTTTTCGATGTCATCTGATGCAACAGATGTGTTATTTCACAGGATTCCGTTCACAGGAATCCTGTGAAAAAACTGATCCGTCGCGTCCGTTACATCCGTTGTGCGACCGTTTTTTTTACGAATCCGACGTGATCCGTTTGTGTTTGGGACAGCCCAATGGGAGTGCCAAACATGCTGGGCATGCTCAGTGGAGCACGACGGAATCCAGCACCATAGACATACATTATAGCTTTTGATGGATGGCGACTGACACCTGCGGAGTCCGTTTTGGTTTTTTTTTGTTTTTTTTTTGCCGCTCCAAAAAACATTAGGCTACTTTCAAACATCAGTTTTTTGGCATCAGGCACAATCCGGCGTGTGCCTGATGCAACGGATCCGGTGCAGAATATGCAAAAAAGGATGCGCCGGATTGTTTTTTTCTTTTTTTGACGGATCCGGTATACTGGATCCATCAAACTGATCCGGCGCATCCGTTTTTGCATTTGTTTCTTCGTTTTTTGCCGGATTCGTTTTTATACAATAAATTGGAGCATGCTCAGTTTAAAAAAAAATGGATCAGGCGGTCGCATCATGTTTTGCCGGATCCATAGGCTTCCATTGTAAATCACACCGTATGCGGCGCGGTGCGTTTTTTTTTTTGTTTTTTTCCCAGAGACAAAAAAACGTTACAAAAGACATTCCTTCCGGCCGCCGCATTAGCCTATTACGCTGGACCCAACAAAAGCCGGATGCAACGCAAGGCCATCTAGCAGAATCCGGCGCTAATACAAATTAATGGGGATAAAACGGATCCAGCGCCGGATCTGTTTTATCCGTTTTGGTTTTTTTTCCCGGATTGTGCCTGATGGGGGAAAAAAAACTGATGCGTGAAAGTAGCCTTACATTCAGCGTTGCTCCCACCTGACAATCAGTCAGTAAATGACTGATCCGTCACGCGGCGAATGCAACGCAAGGCCATCCATCGTAATCTGTCACTAATAGAAGTCTATGGGGAAAAAAATGGATTCCTGCAAAATATTTTGCAGGATACTGTAATTCCTTAAGGCGACGGATTGTGACGGATGCCAAACAACGGAAGTGTGAACTTAGCCTAACAAAAAAAAAAATGGATCATGGAAAATCAGTGTTTTTTTTTTTTGTTTTTGTTTTTTTTTTCTTTAATGAGGCAGTTTTAAAAAAAAAAAATATTCATGTCATTATCTTTTTATTCTGTCACACTAAAGAAATATAGCTCATGAAATTATGGCTCACACGAGGCCTTGACATTAGGACAGAAGGACACGTAGGCTAATATGTGCAATGCCCATGTCAGATGCCAAATTTTGCAGGACCCTTGATAGGTTGCACTTCTCTGTCGACTTCATGCCGCATCTTCGGTGAGCAGAAGTTATATGGACGCTGCTAATCAGATGCAACTTCTTGGAAAATACCTCTTTCCAATGCCAAATGGCACCAGAGAAGTTGGGATACAAGTTTCTTACCCTTGAAAATTGGACCTTGCCAGCAATTTGAAACTGTGTATCAATTTGATGCATCTACACAGCAAATGTTCTTTACTAAGGTGGAAAAGCAGGAATCATCCCATCCATGCTGGCATATTACTGTATACTGATGGCAAAATTTCTATAAATGCAGACTATAGACTCCTCCCTTGATAAAGCAGTTAGCAAAACGTGCGTCGGGTCATGTGTGGGGGACTTCCTTATGGGTGAGTTGTGCACTATATGGTCATATTAGGTGATGTATTTACACTTTTTTGTGCCTAGGACAGTACACCAATTGATCATTATGATTGAAATATCTGTCTAGTCATTTGTAAACTCTCCTCACCTGCACTATGTTAAACGTCCCTGTTTTTTGGGTTAGTTCCCCCTTCTGGGGTATTAACTCCTTGTGACCTCTGTTTATTTGTCTGTTATATGTAATTTTAAATATCTCCCAATAAAATCTAACATATTATTTTGGGTTATTTGATCTGGTAGTTCTGGCCATATATGTTTTTGTTTAGCTGCTTTCTGGATCGTTATACCAGACATTATGGGGGGCTCAGCTCTATTGAAATGGCTCCAGGCACCATTTACTAATATATGTTTCATGAATCTTGTATTGATTATATCACAAGTTGACATAGAGTCGGATATACTGTAAATGATCAGATTCTGCAGAAATGTTCAGATTCATCTCATCAGACACTTAATGATCTTCTTGTTGTTCTCTTTTGCAGAAATATCCCGTCCATACAACATCTGGTCCTTTCATTCCAACAATAAATGCAATAACTTCAAGCCAAGACCTTAACTGGATGGTACAACCAAGCGTCAGACCGCTTTCCCTACCACCCTACCATAGTCCGCGCCATGGTGTCATCAGAAGCATGGGGGGAGCTTTAAGCATTGGGCGAAGAAGACAAGGTGACCATGTAAGTGCCCAAATCATAAAGACCATGTGGTCATCCACCGTTAAACAGGATAAAATGTGGGGGCTTTTTTCAAAATGGGAAGTTGTCCTGTATCCGTTGATGATTACTTGGCTTCCAAACAGTGATCCCAAAAATAGGGGTCAGAAATGGGGCTATGGGGGACTCATTCTGAATGGAGCATGCTGATGGGTACACCGGGTACACAAAGAGTTAAAAAATGATAGTTTTAACAAATCAGGCAAACTATCTGCACATGTGACGGAAACAGTTGACGGGCGACTCATAGACCTGTGGCATGAGTCAGAAGGAAAAGGAGCTAGGAAATGGGCGCCAAACCACATCTTGAAGCGGGATAAGCATTAATGGCTGACTCACCGGGTCACACAAGCTGCCAATCCTTCTATTCATAAAGAAATGAGACATCATTCACTCCAGGGTTCACGAATGCAGCACGACCTATGTGCACAGTGAGGATACAGGGTGCTGGGTAAAGGTGGCCATTTGTTTCCACCTAAATGCCCTTCAAAACTTTAGGATCATGGTGTTGTATTTCTAAAGTCTTTTGTTTCTTCTCCACAGATGTCACCAGAAGAAGAAGAAAGACGAAGAGTACGTAGAGAGAGGAACAAGATTGCTGCCGCCAAATGTAGGAACAGGCGCAAGGAGCTGACGGATTACCTGCAGGCGGTAAGTAGACCGAGAGGAGACTATCGGGACACTTTTTAGGAGAGGGTCTCTGCCTAGTTCAGCAAAAAACAAGGCCAAAAATGTTTTAGAATTTGGGAAAACAATGTGATGAAAACCCAACAGACCTACCATAGTTATATGGGTCTGTTGGGCACTACTTTTTTTGCTCGCGGGTGCAAGCAGGAGTGGACCCACTGGACTACAAGGGGCACCCAGCTTACCCTGATGTGGGAGGGCTTAACTAAGCACCTACCTGGTATTCACCAGAGCCTCTGATGGTGAGGTTCGACTTGGCTGCCATTAGACGCCAGGTGCCACTCCCAGGGCAGTGTCTGTGACAGCTGACCCTAGGGGTCAAGGATGCTGTGACGAGGTCAGTTGCAGACAGGGTGGCTGGTGCAGACTGGACCGCTGGTTCAGGCTGGTGTAGTCTGCATGGTAGATACTGGGCATGGCTGGTAAAGCAGGTACAGCAAGCATGGCTGTCACGTGAGGCACTAGGACACAGGTATGGGTTAGAAGACACAGGTAATGGGCACAGTATACATGGAACCTGACAAATAGCAAGCATGCAGATACACTAACTAAATATGTTGCTCAGGCACCTTCCCTAGAGGGAGGATGCCTTAAGTACCTAGTGCGTCTCAGCTATAGGCCAGGTAATGATGCTCTGGCCCTTTAAGAGGGAAGGAGCGCACTCTACTGGGAGACTTGTGCCATGTGCAGGCACAGGGATCAGGGGAGCACATGGACAGCTGTAGGGAAGGGTGCAGTCCGGCTTTGGTGGTGAGTATGCCGGCATCCCTGCTGAAGAGACAGGACAGTGCAGGAACGCCGGCGTCACACCACTGGTGCCTGTAACGTGATAGATCCGGGCCTTCCATTAATTTCACAGCTCTGCTGCTATGGCAAAGTAGAACAATGAAACCACAAACTCCAACACCAACACAGACTATGTCTATGACACTGAATCCGGAACTCTTTTTTTTTTTTTTTTTTTTTTTTTAAGAGGTTTTCCTCATCTAGAGTGTTTTGTTATCTGTCTTGAGAGTGTAGATTTTAAAGAACGTAGGTGAAATATGATGGAAAAGCAGAAAATACCAAGAATATCTTATTGCTAAAAATTATTGTTTTATTTAGAATTTTTATTTTCGATCATTTTAGGAGACCGACAAACTAGAAGAGGAGAAGTCAGGTCTGCAAAAAGAGATAGCCGAACTGCAGAAGCAAAAGGACAAGCTGGAACTGATCCTGGATGCGCACCAACCTATCTGCAAGGTGCCCCGAAGCCACCAACCGGCCCAACAGTCAGACTCTTATAAGCTCCTCAAGGAAGAGCCGCATGAAGAATTGTCAAGAGGTCCCAAGGTGAAGCTCCCAAGAATTGATCTGAGCAGCACCGTTCTAGAACCCGAAGCTCTTCACACTCCGACATTGATGAAGACCCCTTCCATCACACCCTTTACACCAAATCTAGTCTTCACCTATCCTGGACCCCAAGAGTCCTGTTCCAGCGCCCACCGCAGGCTCAGTAGCAGCAGCAGTGGTGGTGACCAAAGTCCAAGCTCCCTCAGCTCCTCTTCATTATTGACTCTTTAAGGAAATTCTTGATAAGAAGTTATGTTCCCGAGTGTTACACTAGAGTTTTCCAATTGACTTATTGCCAGTATGAATATTGTTTTTGTATAGGATTTAATTCACTCACTCAGTATGATATCACGTTCTCTTAAAGGGTTTTCCTATGCTTCCTTTAAGGGATTTTGTCAGATGCGTGACCTTTATTTTTTTTTATATGGTCACAAGTTTATTCAGTAATAGAGCTATATTAGACCACAAGGTCACAAATAAGGGCAGAGCCAACATTTAGCTGCATGATCGCGGTAATAAAGGTATTAAAAAAATAGTCGGCAGAGCCGAAATTAGTTTTTGTAGTTGTGGGTGATGTGTAAAAGTAACAGCAGAGCTGGTCTACTGTGTTAAAGTATATTTTTCTATGATTGCGTGGGATGGCATATGTACATTTTGATAATGTACCTTTATGAAACCCCTCAGTGAAAGTGTTGTTTTGTTGTTTTTGACCTATTGTGCACTTTTAAATCACAAAATCTACATTTAATACTGTATGAAATAGATAATATATATTAAAAAAACTGTTGTATTTGTATAAAATGTGTGCTACAATTAATTGGGTGGGAACTTCAGGACTACAAAAGCCTTGAGACACTAGTGGAGGAGACACATGTCCTAAAGGGAGGCCGAAGTAAAGGTACTGTCACACTTCGCGATGCTCCAGCGATCCCACCAGCGATCTGACCTGGCAGGGATCGCTGGAGCGTCGCTACATGGTCGCTGGTGAGCTGTCAGCCAGGCAGATCTCCACAGCGATCAGAGATCAGCGACCCGTGTAACGACACTGTGCTTCGTAACCATGGTACACATCAGGTTACTGAGCAAAGTGCTTTGCTTATAGTTACCCGATGTGTACCTTGGCTACGTGTGCAGGGAGCAGGGAGCCGGCTTCTAGAAGCTATGGACGCTGGTAACCAAGGTAAATATTGGGTAAAAAAGCAAAGCGCTTTGCTTGGTTACCCAATAATTACCTTGGTTACCAGCGTCCGCAGAAGCCGGCTCCCTGCTCCCTGCACATTCAGATCGTTGCTCTCTCGCTGTCACACACAGCGATGTGTGCTTCACAGCAGGAGAGCAACAACCAAAAAAATGGCCCAGGACATTCAGCAATGACCGGCGACCTCACAGCAGGGGCCAGGTCATTGCTGGATGTTACACACAGCGACATTGCTAGCAAGATCACTGTTACGTCACAAAAAACGTGACTCAGAAGCGATGTCGCTTAGTGAGACGTGGCCTTAAGAAATTAAAGGTCTTAAAAGGTGTCATCCTCTTCACACTCTTACATTAGCTTACAGACTCCCCTGGTGTGGCCATTCTTTGCCTTTTTTTGGGCCTTTCTGGTGGCCCTCCCATTCTAATGGTGGTTCTCTCATCCTGGTGGGCAGGACTCTTCCATCTGGGACAATCTATATGTGGTGCCCTGGACTAGCCAGGTCGTCACAGGTAACACACCCCCACCCCCAGCAGTTCACAGCAGTCATCCCCAGTGAGACCTGATTTCCTCCCTCGGGTGCAGACAGACACACCAGGTGGGCGGAGTTAAGCAGATAGGCACGCCCACCGAGGAGTCTAGCTGGTCTGAGGCAGGAAACAAGTTCAGACAAGTCCAGGCAGAGGGAGAGAGGTGGTGTGCAGAGGCAGACGCAGTCTGGGGCCTAGGTTGGAGCCTAGGGCCCTCGTGTAGCCAGTCAGGCAGACGGTAGTGGCCGTCTGCGGGAGCCAGGAAGACAGTCTTGGTGGAACCGTAGGTAGCCGGGACAGGGTGGTGGCCCGTCCGGTACTGAACCGGGGAACCAGCTGGAAACCGGAGCACAGGAGGAGCATACAAGGAGGTGCAGGAAAGGACTCACAATACCAACCCGGGGTCAGGGGAAAAACACTGCAGCCGGCTGCGGGACCCGTCCATCCAGCCGTTTGTTTTACCAGAGACTTTGCATATCTTTGTGGCTGAGTGAGTACTACCGTGCCGTCTGGCACCGCGCTGCCCCCGCGACCCTGCACGTCACCAACCCTGCCTCCCCGTCCCACCTCTCCGGGCCCTGGCACCACCAACCCCCTACCCACGGAGGGGAGAGAAACATCTCGGCTGCTCCCGGTCATCGCTCCCGGGATCCCCGTCCAGAGCAGCGGTGGTATCTCAACCTCACCACAAACCGTGGGTGGCGTCACAGACCAACTCCCCAAACCCAAATCACCCCTTTCACTGCACGGGCATATATTGACTGCCACTCTGGTGGATTCATTCAGGAACCCTCCTGAAAAGATGCTTTGTAAAAGACATTGTGTATACATATCTTTATAGTGTATGGGCTATTCACACATCCTACGTGAGGGCTAAATTCACATAGTAGTGATGAGCGGGCACTACCATGCTCGGGTGCTCAGTACTCGTAACTAGTGATGAGCGGGCACTACCATGCTCAGGTGCTCAGTACTCGTAACTAGTGATGAGCGGGCACTACCATGCTCAGGTGCTCAGTACATGTAACTAGTGATGAGTGGGCACTACCATGCTCAGGTACTCAGTATTCGTAACTAGTGATGAGCGGGCACTACCGTGCTCAGGTGCTCAGTACTCATTAAAAGCAGTTGGATGCTCTGATGGGCATGACTCGTATAATGGAAGTCAATGTTCCCCATGACTTCCATTATATCCAAGCATCCAACTGTTTTGAACGAGTACCGAGCAATTAAGAATGGTAGTGCTCGCTCATGACTACTAGTCAACAGAATGACGCCACAAAAACGATGGCCAGTACATGTCCATTTTCAAACACCAGTAACTAAAGGACTATTTGGAAACCTCCTATTTGGGTCTCCTTCCATAATTTTAGTGTATTTGAAAAACCGGATGACATATTGATGGTAAGAATGGGACAAAGATACAAGGTCATGGATAAAAAAAAAAATTGTCATGCCTTTATGAATGATGTGTGACGCCCTGGCCTATCAGGTCGTCACAAGGGTGCCATGCAATCTGCCCTTCTGCATGGTACCCGCTCCTCCTTGGTTACGGGTCCTGTCCCTTTGGTGTTGCTAAGAACAGGTATACACAAATCCTGAGGAACACTGCACCACACCCACCAAACAGCCATTGGGCAGCCTGAGGGGAATAGGGCCACCCAAATGGAGGGATGGTAGAAGGAGGCCAGAAGTGTCAGTTGTAGTCAGAGTGTCAGTGAGCAGTGACAGGAAGAGGTCACGCTGCGGAGCTGGGCTCCTGTACTCGTCCAAGGTGCCGGACGTTGGCCTGGCCTGGAAGGAGCTGGAACTCCGGTCGCAGGGGGTAGTGGCAAGGGGCACGGTGCTGCCACGGAGGGCAGTTCAGTGGCTTTGTGCTACAACCGGGGTAATGGCAAGGGGCACGGTACTGCCACGATAGGCAGTTCGGCGACCTTGTGCTACAACCGGCCAGGGCACGACAGGGTACGAAGACCTTAGGCTGGGAAGTAGCTTTATGCAGCCCAGTAATTAATCCGACGAGGACTGAATCTTCATGAACCGCTCTCCACCCGCTCCAAAATTGGGGTACTAGCGCAACGAGAAGGATAGGACTTCCCAAAACCGTCCAGAATATCGCAAGCGTGAACCCTGAGAACAAGCTCACCCTGCTAGCCACGCAGGTGATCAGGACCCGAGTAGTTTTAGGCGAAAGGGATCCACCAAGCGTAAACACAGTGCCAAGGGACAAGGCTTCAGACCAACCAGCAACGCCAAAAGGGCACGGACCCAGCGTGTTCCAACTAAAGCTTCAGGGCCTTCAAGACTTTGGTTTATCTGGTGTCAGTGTCAGCATCTCTGGACTGTGTGAGTACGTTGTGCCCCTTTGCCTCCAACGGGTCCCCACTCCACCATCACCTTGCCCCGGAACACCTTCCCCTACCCACGGAGTGGTTAACATCACCAGCTGCCATTCCATCGCTCCCAGGCGCTCCCTCTCTCCCAAACACAGCAGAGGTGGTATCCCGCTTTACGACCCGTGGGTGGTGTCACGAACACTATCCAATCCACCCATCATCCCCCCTTTTGTAAATACCTTTCTACCCCCTTTTTCATTTCGAGCGGCCGCGCAACCCCGCCTCTCCGGAGACCCGTCGAGCCACTGTGGATCCGGATCCAAGCAGCCCGTCGGCTGTCGCGGGGGGCGGCACAGATGCATTTACATTGGCCAACTGCGGTCTCTAGACTACCTGCAAACCGACCAGTGGTAATCATACATCCTATAGCCTGTTTAAATAGGCTAACTGTACTTCCATGCCCACAGAACAATCGTTATCACGATCTTTCTGTGCACATAAAACATCAGTGTTCTCTGCAGCACGTCAGGACAATGTGCTGCTGGGAAGGATGATTTTTAAGCAAGCCTAAAAATTATTTCGCCCAATGAATGAGTGTTTTGCTTATTCATCGGGTGATTGGGAGTCTGTTTAGGCAAGCTGATAATTGGGAAAGAAGGTTTCCTATGAACGCTTGCTCTCGATTATCGGCATTCTTAAGCCCCCAACACACGCTTCAATATATCTCACAATCCGTCGTTGGGGTCAAGTTGTAAGTGACGCACATCCGGCATCGTTTGTGAGGTATCTGCGTGTGACATCTAAGTGCGATCAGGATTGAACGCAAAACCGTTGATCGGAAACACATCGTATCTTTGTCTAGAATTGAGCGTTTTGTTGCACGAACCTAGGCAATTGTAACGTGTGACATCCCTCATACGATTTTGGTGTCTGATGCTATGTGCGCAGGTGTGCGCTCTGCACCGCAGCTTAAAAAAGGTCCGCTTCAGAGCGCAGCTGAAAAGCTGCGTTCTGAAGCGCCTCACAATGTCTGTCATTCACTAATCTCTGTCAGTCGGTCACTATCTCTGTCCCTCACTCTCTGTCCATGTCAGTCTATCCCCCTCTCTCATATACTCACTGATCCCCGATCCCCGGCGCTGCACGGCATTCACACTGCTCCAGCGGCTTTTACTGTTTTGAAAAAGCCGGCCGCCCATTAAACAATCTCGTATTCCCTGCTTTCCCCGCCCACCGGAGCCTATGATTGGTTACAGTGAGACACGCCCCACGCTGAGTGACAGGTGTCACTGCACCCAATAACAGCAGCCGGTGGGCGTGTCTATACTGTGTAGTGAAATAAATAATTAAATAATTAAAAAAACCGGCGTGCGGTCCCCCCCAATTTTAAAACCAGCCAGATAAAGCCATACGGCTGAAGGCTGGTATTCTCAGGATGGGGAGCTCCACGTTATGGGGAGCCCCCTAGCCTAACAATATCAGCCAACAGCCGCCCAGAATTGCCGCATACATTATATGTCACTGGATCCAGCGGTGGCCGCGGGTAACCTCAGTGACAGCTCAGCTGATCGCGCGGCTGTCTTCAGTTGCTGTGTGGAGGTGACAGGAGCGGCGGTGTCTTCTGCAGCTCCGGTCACCTCCATGCAGCAGCGCTGGAAGCGACGCTGGACCATCCTGGATTCCGCCGGACATGGAGGGCTTTTTTGGGCTGATTAAAGTGGTGAACCAGGGTATATGTTTGTGTTTTTTATTTCTAATAAAGGATTTTTTCGAGTGTGTGTTTATTTACTGTAATTTACAGATTAATCATGGAACGTGTCTCATAGACGCCTGACATGATTAATCTAGGACTTATTGGCAGCTATGGGCTGCCAATAACTCCTTATTACCCCGATTTGCCAACGCACCAGTGCAAAATGGGAAGAGCCGGGTACAGTCCCAGAACTGTCGCATATAATGTATGCGGCAATTCTGGGCGGCTGCTGACTGATATTGTTAGGCTGGGGGGCTCCCCATAACGTGGAGCTCCCCATCCTGAGAATACCAGCCTTCAGCCGTATGGCTTTATCTGGCTGGTTTTAAAATTGGGGGGACCGCACGCCGTTTTTTTTTAATTATTTAATTATTTATTTTCCTTTTGTCACGACAGCACCCACGAGAGAGGGATCTGCCCCCTTCAGGACAGGAAACCTACAGATAAAAAGGGGCGGTCCCCATCCCTCATCAGTTGGTTTCCTGTCCTGCAGGGATCGGAACCTACAGTACCTGGGTCCGGTTGAGTCCGTGCGGTCTCCTGGGGAACGGCGGAGCTCAGGATCCGGAAGCACGGTCGGTGGAGCTCCCCTCGTGGACTCCGTCCTCCGGTGCATCTCGTCCTCTTTCTCTTGGTCCGGCTTTGCCTCCAGGGAAATGACGCTTGCAACAGAGCGTGCTTCTTCCGGGTTTCTCGTCACGTGTGCGCGGCGGGGGGGGCCCTGCCGCGTCGGCGCGCGCTCTCTGCTGCAGTGACCCGGAGGTGCACAGGAGCGGTTCCGGGGGAGCGCCCGGGGAGGTTCCTGGTGAAGCCCGCGGACCCCTCCATCCTGAGCCGGATGCTGCGTGTGACGGTGAGTTGCTTTCTGTCGGTCGGGCCGGAGCCTCTCCCTGTGTCGCGTGCCTGCGACTTCCGGCTGCACGGCGTGTGCACACGGGAGGGGGTGTGTCCGGAGCCTGCCGCGTCCGCGCTCTGTCTCCACGGCGGTAGCCCGGCAGTGCTACTGCTCCTGCGGCTCGGATGAGGATCTCTGCCAGCCCTGCCCTCCTGTCCGGGGTCGGTGCCTCTCTGGGTGGCGGTCCCTCTGCCATCAGCGTCCCATCTCACATGCTGTGGAATTCCTGGTCTGTGACCTCCTGGCCTCTGTGGACTCCTGGCCTCTGTGGCTGTGGACTCCTGGCCTCTGTGGCTGTGGACTCCTGGCCTCTGTGGGCTCCTGGCCTCTGTGGTCTCCTGGGCTCTGTGACCTCCTGGCCCCTGTGGCCTCTGTGTCCTCCCGGCCTCTGTGTCCTCCTGGCCGCTGTGTCCTCCTGGCCGCTGTGTCCTCCTGGCCTCTGTGGCCTCCTGGCTGCTGTGGCCTCCTGGCCTCTGTGACCTCTTGGCTTCTGTGGCCTCTGGGCTTCTGTGGCCTCTGGGCCTCTTGGCTTCTGTGGCCTCTGGGCCTCTTGGCTTCTGTGGCCTCTGGGCCTCTTGGCTTCTGTGGCCTCTGGGCCTCTTGGCTTCTGTGGCCTCCGGGCCTCTTGGCTTCCGTGGCCTCTGGGCCTCTTGGCTTCCGTGGCCTCTGGGCCTCTTGGCTTCTGTGGCTTCTGGGCCTCTTGGCTTCTGTGGCCCCTGGGCTTCTTGGCTTCTGTGGCCTCTTGGCTTCTGTGGCCTCCGGGCCTCCTCGCTTCTGTGGCCTCCGGGCCTCCTCGCTTCTGTGGCCTCCGGGCCTCCTGGCTTCTGTGGCCTCCGGGCCTCCTGGCTTCTGTGGCCTCCGGGCCTCCTGGCTTCTGTGGCCTCTGGGCCTCCTGGCTTCTGTGGCCTCGGAGCCTCCTGGCTTCTGTGGCCTCCTGGTCTCTGTGCCTCTTGGCCTCTGTGCCTCTTGGCCTCTCTGCCTCCGGGCCTCTGTGCCTCCGACCTCGGGCCTCTGTGCCCCATGGCCTCATGCTTCCTGGTCTCGTGCTTCCTGGCCTTATGCTTCCTGGCCTCGTGCTTCCTGGCCTCGTACCTCTGTACCTCTGTGCCTCCTGGCCTTGGACCTCTGTGCCTCCTGGCCTCGGGCCTCTGTGCCTCCTGGCCTCGGGCCTCTGTGCCTCCTGGCTTTGGTGCCTCCTGGCCTCGGTGCCTCCTGGCCTCAGACCTCTGTGCCTCCTGGCCTCGGGCCTCTGTGCCTCCTGGCCTTGGTGCCTCCTGGCCTCGGACCTCTGTGCCTCCTGGCCTCGGGCCTCTGTGCCTCCTGGCCTCAGCCCTCTGTGCCTCCTGGCCTCGGGCCTCTGTGCCTTCTGGCCTCGGGCCTCTGTGCCTCCTGGCCTTGGTGCCTCCTGGCCTCGGTGCCTCCTGGCCTCGGACCTCTGTGTCTCCTACCTCTGTGCCTTGTGCTTCCTGGCCGCGTGCCTCTGTTGCCTCCTGGCCTCGTGCCTCCTGCCTCTGTGCTTCCGGATCTTCTGCTTCCTGGCCTCTGTGCTTCCTGGCCTCCTGGCCTCTGTGCTTCCTGGCCTCCTGGCCTCTGTGCTCCTGGCCTCCTGGCCTCTGTGCTTCCTGGCCTCCTGGCCTCTGTGCTTCCTTGCCTCCTGGCCTCCGGCCTTCCTGGTCTCTGGGCCTCCTGGCCTCGGGGGCCTCTGTGGCTTCCTGGCCTCTGTGGCTTCCTGGCCTCTGGGCCTCCCGACCTTGGGAACCCTGGCCCCGTGCCTCTGTGCCTAGTGGCCTCGGGCCTCTGTGCCTCCTGCCCTCTGTCCTCTGTGTCTCCTGGCCTCCTGCCCTCTGTGCCTCCTGCCCTCTGTGCCTCCTGGCCACTTGCCCTCTGTGCCTCTTGGCCTCCGTGCCTCTGTGCCTCTTGGCCTCTGGGCCTCTGGGCGCCTCTGTGGCTCTGTGCCTCTGGGCCTTTGGGCCTCTGGGCCTCTGGGCCTCTTGGCCTCTTTTGCCTATTTGCCTCTGTGCCTCTGTGCCTCTGGGCCTCTGGGCCTCTGTGCCTCTGGGCCTCTGGGCCTCTGGGCCTTTGGGCCTCTGGGCCTCTTGGCCTCTGTGCCTCTGTGCCTCTTGGCCTCTTGGCCTCTGTGCCTCTTGGCCTCGGGGCCTCCGGGCTTCTGTGGCCTTTTGGCCGCATGGGCCTGTGTCCTGGTCTTACGCCTCTGCCCTGGCGCCTTGCGCCTCTTGTCTTGTGCTTCTGACCTCGTGCCTCTGGCCGGACGTCTCTACCCTCTCTCCCGCCTTCCGCCTCTGACGCCTTGCGCCTCCCTGGCCTTGCACCTGGCCTGGCGCCTCGAGATCCCTCTCTCGGGGCAGCGGGAGGACCTGACTCTGGTGTTCCTTACTGCTCCCTTCTGGCCCAGCCGTCCCTGTTTCTAACTCCTGAGTCGCGTGCCTCTCCCGGGCCCCTGGGTTCTTCCATCCCGGCTAGCCCTCCTGTCACGGAGTCCCTTCCTTCCTCCCCGCGTCACGGGACTCCACTTGCCGGCGTGTTTTTTGTGGGGGCGTTGCTGCCTTCCCGTCCTTGCTGCGCAGTAGGCCGCCAGTCCGCACCCGACCTTGTGGTCAGCCGTGGTTGCTCTTCCTTGCCTCCCTTCCTGACTCCTCGTCTGCTGCGGTCCCGATGTCCTCTGTTCTAGCGTTCTCCGGTCGGGAAGGGCTATGGGTCTCTCGGTCGGTCCCCTCCGGGTGCCTGTTTCTGCCCTAGGCGCCCTGTTCGATTCCCATATTGCGGGTTCTGGGGGGTTGTGCGCTTCCTTCCGGCTGGTGGCCGCAGCCGGCCCTTCCGTGTACCCGGCGCTCCTCCCTGGGATCTTGCTCTAGGGAGGGGCGCCCTGACCCTTGCGCCCTTCGAACCCCTCTCCTCCTAGTCCGATACGTTGCTGTCCCTGACCCCCGCCTCTTTGTCGCCCTTGCTTCTGCCGGGCGTGTTCGCGACCGTCCAGCCCTGTCTGTTGGTCCTCCCTTCCTTGGGGTGTTCCGGATCGGATTGTTCTGGTGGCGGACCCAGCTTCTTGCCCCAGGTGGCGTCCCTGTTTCCCCTCAGTCGAGTGCTCTTTCTCCCTTCCTTCGTTTCGCAACCTAGGCTGGGGGGGGCACTGTTCTCCCCTGGGTCGCTCGGTCGGCCCCTTGGCGGCAGGATAGGTCTTTGTTTTTTTGTCTTTCAGGGTTCCGGATGAGGTCCTCCGGTGCCATGACGTCCCTTGCCCCGATGGCTGTGGGCTGCTGTTTCCCTCACATCTGTGGTGCAGCAAGTTCCTCTGTCCTCCTCGGTGACGGATCGTTCTCCGGGGCGGTGGGCCTACTCTTTGGTGGCCGTGGCGGATGTCTCATCGTCGGTATTTGTAAGGCTGTGACCTGGTCTTCTCCTTCCACCTTTTCCGGGCTCTGCCGGCTGGCCCTTTGTTCTTCCACTGACCTTTCGTTTGGCGGCTTGGCCCTTCACATGGTTATCCCGCCCTCTGTGTGTATTCTCTCTAAGTCTCTCGTGGGTGCTGTCGTGACGAAAGGAAAAGACTAAATTACTTACCGGTAATGGGATTTTCCTGAGTCCACGACAGCACCCTTTACACCCCTGCCCTTCCTTTTTTTGTTTTTATTCACGCTTCGGTGTCCTGGGATTTGTCTGTTTTGTTTACTAATTCATTGGCGGTTCCTCTCCCGTTCTCTGCAACCAACTGATGAGGGAGGGGGACCGCCCCTTTTTATCTGTAGGTTTCCTGTCCTGAAGGGGGCGGATCCCTCTCTTGTGGGTGCTGTCGTGGACTCAGGAAAATCCCATTACCGGTAAGTAATTTAGTCTTTCACTGCACAGTATAGACACGCCCACCGGCTGCTGTGATTGGGTGCAGTGAGACACCTGTCACTCAGCGTGGGGGCATGTCTCACTGTAACCAATCATAGGCGCCGGTGGGCTGGGAAAGCAGGGAATACGAGATTGTTTAATGAGTAAAACAGTAAAAGCCGCCGGAGCAGTGTGAATGCCGTGCAGCGCCGGGGATCGTTGAGTATGAGAGAGGGCTGCTCAATTCAGTTACTCAGGAGTTTAGCGGTCACCGGTGAGTCCTTCACTGGTGACCGCTAATCAGGGCGCGACACAGACAGAGCCGCAGCATGACAATGAAGTCAGGTGAAGTTCACCCGAGTTCATTCTGACAGTGCGGCTCTTTCTATGTCTGCTGTCATCTGCCATTCAGCTCTGCTACATGGCTGTCTGTGTCTGCTGTCATCTGCCATTCAGCTCTGCTACATGGCTGTCTGTGTCTGCTGTCATCTGCCATTCAGCTCTGCTACATGGCTGTCTGTGTCTGCTGTTAGCGGCCATGTAGCAGAGCTGAATGGCAGATGACATAGTAAAAACGCATCCCTACACATTACACACGCTTGGCAAGTCAATAGATAAAAAAAAAAAAAAGGTGCCCAATGCATACGTCACAGAACACATGATCTAAAGGATCGCACACAAAATTGATCAATTTAATATAGACTACTAACGCACGTGTGACAGCAAATGAACGACCTACGTGCAATCTCATAAGATCCCGTATGCAACCTGGGCGTGTCACATCGCAAATGCGATTGTACAACTAATTGCAACGTGTAAAGCAGGCTTTAGACATTTCATACATATCCTTTAGTATACAAACATATATTGTTCTTGCAGAGGGGCCTTGTCTATCTATGTCTGCCAGTGCCAGTTGCTGTATATCTGTCACAATGAACAGTTCCCGATCTGTATACACAGCATAATATCACACCAATAGATCCTGAATGATCTCGTTCCATCCTTTGCTACATTTGCCACTGAGTCCACCGCCGCAGAAACACGAATGTAACACATGAGATCACCGCTGATCTGTAAAGAGCTTTACTGAGCTCTAAAAAGCACAGAGGCTTTATCCCCGGATTATGAGGAGTGAATAAAAACACTGAATGTGAAATGTGGGTCGTGTGACCGTGGATTACCGGCAGCGCATCAATGGAAGATGGCGTAAGAACTGGAAGGCCCCTCCCCAGATAATGAGATCGGGAGCTGACGAAGAAACAAACACATTGTGGTGTAAAAAGCCAACTACAAGGTGCAAAAATGGGTAAAAGACAAAAAAAGAGCATTTTTTTACTTTAATTGGAATGCCGAAAAATAAAATTAAAACCGTAAATTAATCAGGGCATTCCTGTCCTCTTAATTAATAGCCAATTATTTTTCTCAATTTCTCTTTTTTGGGAGCTTGCTGCACCTTTAATTAAAGGAGTTGACCAGCACTTTTATCATGATGGCCTCTCTTTAGGATAGTCCGCCGTTATCAGATTGGTGGGGGTGCGACACCAGGCACCCCCGCCAATCAGCTATTCCCTGTTAAAGCAGTGGCCGGATGTGATCAGTTGCAGAGCGGATCCGCACTGATCTGTTAACTGTATAGTGCACATCTGCCCCTATTTGAATGCTTAAAGGGAATCTGACAGCAGGTTTTTGCTATGTAAGCTGAAGACCGCATTCTGCAAGGGTTAACACAAATAATTCAGGGATGCCTGTATTGTCAAGACCTGATCTGTTGTTTACTTGCTATATTTGATGGAACAACAAGACTTATCATTGCTTGGACTCCGATGTCACACATACAGCAGTCCAGCATGCCACCTCCTCTGATTGACCTATAACTGTCAATGTACAATCTCTATAAAGAGCCCGATGTGGACGGGGCAGCTCTCTCAGCTCTGCTACATCTAAACATTATGATTGTGTCAGAACAGTGGCAGACCGTAATTTAAGTGATACATTGTTGGATTCATGGTGTCTTTGCCTATATCATGCTGCTCTCAGACGAGGTAGCAAAAAACTGCTGACAGTATCTGGAATACCACTCTGTGGCCACTATACAGCTGATGGAGCTTTGTTGTTCTACTAGGCAACTGGGCACATCCAGCTGCTGTCAGCACCTTTAAAGAAGTTATCCACTACCTCAATTCATTTCATTTTCTATTCATCAATCATGCTATTATGTGCCACTAAATGCATCCATACTCTTATTATAGTAATATAAACCTTTCATCCTGCAGACTGTTAAATAATATACTCTTAAATATATTTTTCTTCAAATACGTAAAGCCGCATGAAAGAAAGAACTTCCAAAGATGTAAAAAATAAATGTATTTTATCTATTTAAAAATGGTTGCCAGGGTTCAGTTACAGAAAGGAAAAAAATAATATACTTTGATAGCTTACGCAAAAATAAGAGTTCATTTAGTCCATAATGATCAATGGGAAGTCTTTACCCATCTTTCTTTGATTCCTGAACGGCAATGCTGGGGATGTCATCTCTTAGCCTGGACAACGTGTCATATCTTGCAGCACTGGAGTCTTCTCACCGCAGGCAGTGTGGAGGAGCGCCCAGTAGCCCCCTCCATCGTGTATTATATACCAGCTGCTCAGTCCATATAGGGTGTTTAGTTGAATATAGCTCCATATGACATAAGCTTCTAGAAGCTTCGAGAAGCTTCGGGAAGGATTTAAATATATCCCTCCATGCTCAGCACTCAAGTATATTCAATATGGGCATATTTACCCTTATAAACTTTATTAATAACCTATGCCCTCCAACATAAACAGAACTATGAACGTATATGTCTTACTATGAAATATTTGATAACTAGATGTATTAATTTTAATCATTTTACAATTCCCCCTTGAAGTGGGTGGAGCAACCCCGAAAATTAATTAATACATCATTAAAATACAAATCTTCTTTCCTTATTTGTCAATAAAGGATTAATATCAATAATAATGATGAAGAATAATTAATTTGCATTATTCATGTAAGTTCAATAATATAATAATGTGGATTCATGTTATGACAGGCTGTGACTGATCAATCATATAAAAATGTATATAACTATACTTCGCTAGACCTAAAAAGAAATGCAAAAACCAAATCCGGTCACCATATGATATCCTCTGAGTTGATGTCTTCTTATCTCCGATGTAATCCTGCATAAACACAGTCTCTTAAAAATAAATCCTTTGATAAAAATGGATGGTTACCAATTTATACAGTCCCATATTGCGTTTATCATTGTTAGATCAAAGTCCATAAACTTTATTTTTTATTGCAAAGTCCATAGCCAATGTTGATAAACCACAGTTCATGAGTGTAGATGAATAGCAGAAGTCTTTGATGTCTGTGCAGTGTGATTTACACTAGTCACCTTTCATGCTGCCTGTTGTCAAATAACCCAGGAACAGATGTTAAGACGTTCTTGGTCAGCACGACAGGGGTTAACTTTAACACGTCATTGCTCTTCTTAGTAACTTTAGGGAGGTCTTAATGCACAGACCATGTGTCATTGTCCATCCTTGGACCAAAAGATATTACGTTTCTCAGATGCAAGCACGGTAAGTGTATTTTGTATGTTACACAGTCTTATTTGAGACGTTACCTTTTAGACCTTTTTGCAGAATCCCTTTTAACTTTTAGGAAAAATATAAAGTCTTTTTATCTTCTGTAATCTTGATTGAAGACTTCATTCCCTACCTAAATACCAAATATGGCAATAACTATCACTAATAAATGTCACAGCGTATCATAACTCTAATACTATAATACCATGTCATTATTATTATCGTAAAAGTATTAATATAATTGATACTCAGAATGATAAAATACTGCATAATGGTATAGACAATAGTATTTTCTTGTAATGACCTTTTTTTTTCATTGGTGCATTACCCTTCCAAACCCATAGGTGGCAATGTGTTGAATGTAACCAAAATATAATATAAAGTATGAAACAATATAATGTGGCTTTTAGTTAGATCATTTGTAAATTATAAACCAAAGCAAATAACCTTTTAGAAAAGACTGGATGATACCATCAAAACACAACAATACCCATTATAAATTATTATTGATTAAAAATACAATATATATTATTTGTAAATATAGGAAGGTAAACCTAGATGTACCTCGATCTTCCATCTTTATTACTCTAATTTAATTTATTTGATTTGTCTATTATTTATTAAATAACCTACTATAAGGAAATGTGTAACTATAAGTAATACTTCATCCTTATTGTGTTAACATACTAATATAAAAATAATGTATTACCAGAAAGTAAACAATTGTATATATGATGAAGGAAGTATCTTTTCTTCCAAAAAAGTGGAACTTTTCCCTTTTAAAATGATTCATATTTAATAAAGTAATATTCTTATATTAGATATTACTGAACTAAATATTGAAGTGTTTTCTCAATTGAGATATTTAAAATATGAAGAAAAAATAAAAATTGTATAATATAAGATTTTGATTAAAAACGTGAATATTAAATAACAATTAATATAAAAAATAGGAATAAAAAGAAAAATGAAAATCGGAATAAAAATAAAACTTGAAATAAAAATAAGGCCTTCTATGTATATAACACCTATGTCTTTAATAATACATAACCTTAATGTTACCAGATAACCTTAATATTACCAGTATCTTATAAAATTACCAAGCCTATCAATAACCAATAAAAATAATTAAGTCATGTAACCTTGCAAATAATACACTTCTCTTAGTATATAAATGCATTATGATATACTTCAAATATATTTTTTTATTCCCAATTCTTCCTTTGTACTTGAAATATTAATTATTAAAGTATCCTGTAAACACATATATTTATCAAATATAAATGTGTGTGATTGAGACCAAACCTCCCCCTTTCAATATCATGAAATATGATATTATAAAAATTAATATGTTTAGATTAAATTAAATTAAAATTTGTGTGGTATATCTTCAAGACCATATTATAAAAATCACTTCCATATTTGAAAAGAAAAAATGATTACCAATCTGTGTATCAGTAAAAGAAGTGACTAACACAAAAGATATAAGAAAATCAAAACGTTATAACCTTATTCTAGAATGTAACTCTTCAGAATAAACCCTTAATAAAAAATCCTAATATCTCTAAAGAAATATGTCTAAGAATTAAAATATATATCTTGTATAAATTCCTTCATTATTTATACTTATGTACTATAACTTATTATCTATATAGTATACATCCATCTTATAACTTCTAAGTTAAAACAAAAATTCTCTTTTTTTTTTTTCTCTCTCTCTGGATCCAAATACTTTGACTTTAGCAGCTGCTCAAACAATCAATCATTCATTGACACATCTATGCACACAAGACTGTAACATATACTTTCACATAAAAACATTGACGGACACAAATCCCTGTATTCCCAATTATTCTATGCGCATTTCAAAGATTATGTTACTAATTTGAAGTACTTCTCGAAAAAAACAAATTCCAATGTATTACACACTGTACATATGACCATGGAACAAACATTTATTTTTAGCTTTTAGTACCAAGTCATGCTCTGGTTACGTGCAAGGAACACCATTCCAAAACAGCAAGCAGTTTTACTACACTTCCAAAGCTCAGATTACATTTCTAATAACTCTAAAGGAGATATATATATATTCATAAAAAAGTTCAAGTATACTTCTCTGACCATTGGTACCTGAGAAAATAATAATTATTATCAAACATGCTTTCGCAAATTAACCTTACACTAGAAAATATATGTTACCTGATTGAAGACAAGAACATATGTAAAAATAAAAGTTAATACTTCATCAATCTGCTTTACTGATAAATTCTGAGAGAAATAAAAGAATAAAATTATTATCATATTTATGATAAAAATGAAACACTTAAAATCCGTTACTTTCTCTTATTATTTTATTTTAAATATTATTATTCATATACAGAGATCAAATTATTAATTTATAACATTAAACTATCATTTGACTTAAATGAAAATATGACCTTGATTTACTATCACTACCTTTAATATATATATATATATATATATATATATATATATATATATACATATATATATATATATATATTCACTGTATATGAAAAATTATGATTATCAAACAGCAAAATTAATTTATCCAGAAATCCCCTTTTATCCAGCTAAAAACCAAACCTCAATTTTTGCAAGATTCGATTTATTACAGTAATTTCCAGAAAATTGGAATTGAAGTTATTTTGTAACTCAATTTTTTTCCTTAAATGAGGAAAAATATCTTTCTCTGGAAAACCACCCAGCTGTCGCTGCCTATCAAATTCTCTGGACGACTTTTTTTCTTTCACTAGTGACCAGGGGAGAGAATCCGCACAAGACACCTGTTTCTGTCTTTCAGGGCTTTTAAAAATCGCTTGTCTGAGATAATCGGTATCAGATTTTGTGACAATTTTCTCTTTCATTGAAGGTGACAAGGAAAGAGGGGGGGTGTATGACTTATAATTCACATGAAATTTCCTGCGAATTTCATAAATTTTGTCACAAAAATATTTGGATCTGGGAGACACTGTTGGTTTTTCACAAAAACTCACCCTTTTTTGTGTTGGTTTTTCAGAATTAATTAATTTCTGTTTTGATTGACTTTGGCGATTTCTAACAAAATCGATAAATGTCGTACATTCGAATAGGGACTTTTTATTTAATGCCACCGCACAGGCTGCATTGTCAAGGAAATTAAATTTCTTGATGAATAAACGTATCATTCCATCCAATCCGACATTTGGAATAACCGCCCTATATAAACGTTCAAAAACGGACATAAATGAGAACGTACTCTCATTCTGTTCAATTTGTAATTCCTTCAACATCTCATAGTTTGGATCAGATTCATTCCTTGCACAGAAGATGAGATATTTTAGCCTTATGATATCGTTATCATTTGAACAATCAAATGTCTCATTGTCAGAAGACTTTTTTAATGCCAATTGTCTAAAGAACTGCTGAGGTAACCACATACGGAATAACTGATTCGTCTCACTATTGGTTAAATTTAACTTCTCGATGGAACCTTCAAAAACCTCTGAATTTCTGCAAACATGTATTTTAGGATTATATGCGGGAATTAATTTGCATATGTCCAATAAATTTTTTCTAAGTGTAATCCCTAACTTAGCCTGTTCTATTTTTAGAAACTGATCGTCGCCATTTTCTCTCTCCACGTGTCTTTTCTGCACGTGTCCCATTCTGGCTCCTCCCCCTTCTGGCTTCACTACGTCATTTCCTGCTTCTTTCTCAGTATCTTGAAAGGCACCTTGACTAGGTAACACGTGTCTGTCGCCATTATCAAAATTCTGATTTACAAAATTACAGCCAACATTACAGTCAGAATTCACAATATCACTGACTGACATTCCAGGTTCTAAGCAGTCTTTGGATTTCTCTGTCACTAACTCTCCTGACCATTCAGGTTGTCTATTCCCACCATTTTTACACTTTTCTACGATTAACTTGTGAAAATCATAGACTAAATGACAGACATTTCTGATTTTCTGTTTCTCTCTATTAAAAGACCTTGCACATTCTATACGTGAATTCTCAAGTTCACACTCCCCATAAAAGCGTAACCAAATCTCTTCTACATTAGAAATATCTGGATAAGTGAACTGAAGTTTACTTTGCTTTACATATGAAGAGATAAAATCCATTTTCTTACCTGAAATGATCAGATGATCTGATGGATGATCCTGTAAGACTTGATTCACCTTGTTCAACCCGTCCAATACTTCTTATGGACTGACTCTATCTTTCTTGCTCAAAAATACGTCAAAAGTTAACTTCTGTGGCTTTATAAAGTCTTTAAAGTTCATTAAAAAAAAAACATTCATGCAACTTGACTCATACGTATTTCCTAGGTTCTGCGTGATTTTTTATAAATTGTCGATTCCTGATCCTTTGCAGGAGATATTTAAAATACTTATGACTTTGATAACTTCGACCCCCCTTATGCAAAGTGAAGGAACAACAAAAAACGTAAAAAATTACGAATGGGTGGCTCACCAAATGTTAAATAATATACTCTTAAATATATTTTTCTTCAAATACGTAAAGCCGCATGAAAGAAAGAACTTCCAAAGATGTAAAAAATAAATGTATTTTATCTATTTAAAAATGGTTGCCAGGGTTCAGTTACAGAAAGGAAAAAAATAATATACTTTGATAGCTTACGCAAAAATAAGAGTTCATTTAGTCCATAATGATCAATGGGAAGTCTTTACCCATCTTTCTTTGATTCCTGAACGGCAATGCTGGGGATGTCATCTCTTAGCCTGGACAACGTGTCATATCTTGCAGCACTGGAGTCTTCTCACCGCAGGCAGTGTGGAGGAGCGCCCAGTAGCCCCCTCCATCGTGTATTATATACCAGCTGCTCAGTCCATATAGGGTGTTTAGTTGAATATAGCTCCATATGACATAAGCTTCTAGAAGCTTCGAGAAGCTTCGGGAAGGATTTAAATATATCCCTCCATGCTCAGCACTCAAGTATATTCAATATGGGCATATTTACCCTTATAAACTTTATTAATAACCTATGCCCTCCAACATAAACAGAACTATGAACGTATATGTCTTACTATGAAATATTTGATAACTAGATGTATTAATTTTAATCATTTTACACAGACAGCATCACTTGATGTCTCCCAGCAGCAGCTCTAGTGTTTACATACACCTCTTCCCCTCTCTCAGGGCTTGCTGTGTGCTAATATTGCAACTTCCATCATGCATTGCTGCAGCCTGTGAAACAGCACTTAGCTCACACCTTTCCTCCTCTATCCTGTGCTGCTGAAGATATTGGAAGATACCAAGTGTCAGAGCAGCCCAGGGTAGGTATCAGCCCTTCTGGCAATTGCAAGTATGGCCCTGCCACTGTGTTTGTTTTCCAAATTTCAGCCCTTTTCAGCTGTCCAAGTCAGTAATTGGATTATCTAAACCTTTTGCTTTTGAAAATGCAGATCGCAGTACTTCACTAGCTGTTGGTCCTTCCTGTTACTGCTGAATCAAACTGTCACTAATTGTGATTCACTCTGAAATGTCCACATCCACCATCAGGAGCCCAGTGATAACTTTCTCTCATTTGGTCTGAGTTCTGTGCCAGAAAAGGAAGTATCAGAAGACTCTGCATAACCATGTCTGCTGAGATGCTATACATCCAATACAAGTACATTACAAAACGTATTGTATAGAATAGATCAACTATGATATATAGTAAGGGGGTGAAAAAAGTAGTGGGAAACGCCTTCAACAGGTGATTGGCGGTGGTACCAGGTGTCGCACTGCCACCGATCTGATATTGATGGCCTATCCTAAGAATAAGCTGTCAATGTAAAAGTACCGGGCAACCCCTTTAAATACATAAATGTGCATATAGTGTAGATTCCTAAAGTAACTGCTCATCTTCTAGTGCTGTGCTACTATCTGGAAAGGTGGTATATAGACAAATGTGTAGGAAAGAATGCCAGCTTCTGCTATGATCTGGACTGGTATTTACATAACCATCATCAAAAAGTGTCTAAAAATTAAAAACCGGGAGGAGTGAACGCACCACTGCACTTACTAGTCCCTCCAGTAAGGAAGCTGCCATGTGCATTTATGGTATCACTCCGACCTATAACCTTGATATCGCGTGACATAATGATATAATATCTGGCCACTAGGGGGCACTGTTCTTCTAGAAAACAAGCACTGGTTCTCTGCAGAGAAATTAATAGTATAGATGGTCACTGTTAGCAGAGAAATGTCTATTCTATGAAAATAGTAAGCATATCCGCCATGTTCACTTTCTCGCTGTTATTGCACATGAGAGCATGGAGGAGCATAATGTGAACAGGGCACTAGCATGGAAACACTAAGCAGAGGTCGGCAATGATGATAACTTTGGATAATGCATAATACTGGGTTTTTGAAGTTTATTTCGGTGGTGTGACTTTTTTTTTACTTGATAAGTCAAATAATTTTTCCATGTTTTTTATAAGGGTCTTGGAAAGATGCAGGGACCCCCGTGATTAGGAGTTATTACGGTACATTAGCAGGTGTCGATTTATACTGCAGCACCCCTACTGGAGAAATGACGTATTACACTTGCTCTCATTGTAATAAATGGGGAAAGTGCTCAGGACGTGGAGCACTATGTTCTAACAAATGTATTGCCTAAAGTCAGAAAATTGTTTTTTTTTTTGTTTTTTTTTAAATAAAGCAAGATTTTATTTTATGACTTTAAGACAGCCTATAATGCACCAAATTTATGAAGAGGCATTAATCTCACATATTTTACAGCAACAGAAATCAGTTCAAAGTTTTTAGAGTTGCAAAAACTTAGTAGATTTCTCACTTCACATGGTAGGTCTATGTCATTTTATGGTATACCGTACAGAATCCGCACAGGATTATGAGAAGCACCCCAAATTTGGAGGAAAAAAGGTAAAAAAAATTGGGTCCATCTTAAAATCTGGTGGCGTCTTACTGGTGGGCTGGTGCAGCTGTGGTGGTGCGGGATCACAGGAGGCAGAGGTGAAGGTGGAGTAGGGCCATGCTGCAGGTGGTGCGGTGGGTGTCCCAAATGCTCGCTGCAGTTGCTGTGAGGTAGGTAACATCCAGAAACTGTTGGCGGTGCAGGCTTCAAAGAAATGGCGTCCGGAGTCGGCGCATGTGTGGCACCCCAGTGGTCCGGTTGCCACAGTAACATTGCCCTCCTTACAGGGGGTGATGATATGCCTGAAAGCAAGAAGGGGGGTCTCCCATGCTAGGTGACCAGCACTCAACACTTCCTACTCCAACACACCCAACTATTCCAGACCAGAAGAAGGAGCTCAAGAATCCGGTTTAAGGGGAGCTTCCCTATGCATTCTGGCCTGGAGGAGGGGTTAGGAACACCCAGACACAGGAAAGTGAAACTAAACTAGGGAGAGCAGTGGAGACAGTCTCTGAGAAGAAAGCTGTAACTGAGCTCTCTCAGGATCGAGTGCAGAGAACAAGGCATCAGAGCCTTAGGCCGCGTGGGCACTAAAGTCCCACTAGCAAAATCCGGAGGGTAGAAGATTGGAAGTCTTCTGACCTACCCAGTGCCCGGGGCACAGCAGCATAACAAGAGCCAGGAGCTGTGACCAAAGAGCAGCCCCAGTAAAGGACTCGTGCTGCCTGCCATACGGGTGAGAATCACTATCACCGCGAAAAGAAGGGACCACAGTGTAGGTCCAAACCACTGGGACCCGCACACTACAGCGCTAGAAGGAAGGCCTCCAACCCACCTGGCTAGGTGGATCCCCTCAATTGCTTCCAGGCTGACCGGACCTCTGTTACCTACTGAACCAGTGTCCAGGGCCTGTATACTCTACCATCAAGTAAAAGGGAAAGGAAATTACAGCCCTTGTGTTGTCCAGTTATTACCGGCGGCCTCAGTCCTGCACCCCAACGTTAAGTCCCTCTATCCCGTATCAAGACTACTACTCCCAATATCCCTGGGGCCCAGCTCTACCTGTGGAGAGCTAAACCATCCAAGCTGCGCCACTATCTGCCCCAGCGGTTCCCATCCTGCAGCGTCAGCTGTCTCTGGCCGAGTACCACAGGTGGCGTCATGAATAACTCCCATCATCCCCATTATTTCCTATTTAACGACACCGCCGGGGTCACGGAACCGGGCCTAGCCACCGCGTCCCAGCAGCAGCACCAGAACCACGGCCCAGTAACGAGTGCCCAACGGTCCTGGTGGGCGCGTCACATGTGCAGATTGAGCTATTGGCTCACTGACAGGCCGAGATCTCATCTGCGCACACGCCAAATCCAGACGCCATTGTCCTTAAGTGCACTGCTGGGAGATCAATGGGCAAGAGGCGGCGCAGATGAGATCTTGAGCCGAGAGGTCTAGTTGCACATGCGCCAATTCCAGGCACCATTATTTGAAGCCGCACCACCACCATTTTCAAGATAGCCCCTGCCTCACCACCCGTAGACCCGCACCTGCAGCATTGCCCTTGCCTCCTACTACCCCTATCCACCACCTCCCGGTAAAATACATTCAGATTATAAGATGCTTCATTTTCCTCCCAACTCTTTGGGAGGAAAACTGCATCTTATAATCTGAAAAATATGGTATCTACAAAAAGGCCATTCACTTACATCCCGTATGTATGGCTAGTTTCAGACTGTGACATTTCTATAAGGGTCCCCTGACATCAGCCCCCTCCTCCATACGACCCAAGAACTACTCATTCAATCCACTATAGCAAGCACGTCACCGTCTAGAATCGAGGAATGGCTTTTCCATGACATAATGATGCCTGTAACAATATCAGCACCACTACATTTACAGCAAACAGTATGTTACTACATGCAATATATACAGTACACATACAGAAACTAATCATCCATAACATTAAAACCAACTCCCTAATATTTTGTAGCTCCCCTTTCTCTAACAGCTCAGGACCATTGATGTGCGGACAATATAAGATGACTGAAGGTGTCCTGTGATATCTGCAAATCCGACATTAGCAGATTCTTTACGCCCTTGGGCGTCCTCCAAGAGTCAAAGATGATCGATTAGATTGACATCTTGAGAACGTGGAGAACAAGTCATCACCTACTGGGGTCTTGTAATTGGGAATTCTGGGTCACCTTATGTGTGACCATATAGACCCCAATTAACTATGACTGATATTTCATATGCCAGTCATAATGTAGAGGATCAGGAAATCAGAAATCATCAGAAATCTTACTCCAGTCACGGACTGGAGAAACGTTTATGGAATAAGAAATATCTAAAAATGTATTATTTCTCTTTCATCCAGAAAAGCATTTGTGTGGTAAAATATTGTTGTTGGAGGATTAGGCCAGGCTCACAATCTCTGGTGTAGTTGATCCCTAAGGTGTTGGATGGGGTTGAGGTCGGGGCTCTGTGCGGCCGGTCATAGTCTTCCACCAAACTCCCCCAATCATGTTTGCGTGGACCTTGTGCACTGGGCACAGTCATGGGGGGAAAAAAGGGCCAAATTGTTCCCACAAAGCAGGAAGCTACAATGGTCCACAATATCTTCTGTTGAATGATTAAGAGACCCATGAAAAATAAGCCCATAATATTATGACTTCATCACCAAACTGTAGAGCGGGCACAATGTAGTCAGGAGGTAACATTCACCAAACCCAGACTTATCCATCAGACTCCAGATAGAGGCGTGTGATCTGTCACTGCACAGAATACGATTCCTCAAGGGTCCAGTGATGGCGGCTTTACACCACTTCATCCGACGCTCAACATTGTGCTGTGTGATGTACAGTCCCTGACAGAAGTTCTGTCGCTTATCCATGTTATGTAAATACAAGCTTATAACCTGACTTTAAATTAATTCATAGGTTTCATAAATTACTCTTTTGAAAGCTGAAGCCCTCCCAAATTTCGTTTAGGTTATGAAAATAAAGTTGCTGCAAAGCTGACATATTGATCATTTAATGAACACAAAAAGGTCAGATTTTGGCAAGACAAAAGTTTTGTCGCCCACAGAAAGTAATGTGAAATTCAAACAAATAATTAACTTCTAATACAAAGATATGTTGCATTACATTGGTGAATGAAGTTGTGGTGCTATTAGAGCCATATTTAATATTTTGTGTGACTTCCATGAGCTTGAAGGACTGCATCCATGCGGTTCAACAATGATTCATATAATTTATTGAAAGAATAGCAAAGAATGCAGTCTTCCATGCCTCCCAGAGTTCATCTAGATTCTTTGGTTTTGTCTTCCAAGCTTCCTCTTTCATCCTACCCCAAAAGTGCTCAATGATGTTCATGTCTGGTGACTGGGCTGGCCCGTCCTTGAGCACCTAGATCTTCTTTCCCAGGAGGACCTTTGGTGTAGAGATGGATGTATGAGATGGAGCACCATCCTGCTGCAGAATTTGACCCCTTTTATGATTGGTAAAAGGTAGCTAATACCTCTTGATATTTTAGGTTATTGATATTGCCTTCCACCTTGCAAATGTTTCGCACACCCCCATACTGAATGTAACCCCAGACCATGATCTTTCTACCACCAAACTTAACTTTTTTCTGAATCCATACGGGCTCCAGTAGGTCTCCTGCAGTATTTGCAGTGGCTGTGCTGTAATTCAACTGAAGATTCATCAGAGAAATCCACCTTCTGCCACTTTTCCAGCGTCCATCTGTTTAACAGGCTGTGGGACTTGGCAAATGCCACATGGTTTTTTAATTGCCTTTTGTTTAAAGCTGGCTTCTGGGCACTGAATCCGACCATGGAGGCCATTTCGAGACAGAATCCTACAAACTGTTCTAGTTGACACAGGGACTTGAGGTGACCAGGCCTTTTGGAGCTCTGCTGCAGTGGAAGAGGGGCTGGCTTTCGATTTTCTAACCAACAAACATTCCTCCTGAGCAGTTGTCTTGTGGGGTCTGCCGGACCTGGGCTTGTCAAAAACATCTCCAGTCTCTTCAAATCTTTTTTTAATTCTTTGCACTTGACGCTGAGACACATTAAAGGTGCCAGCCACCTCTGCAGTGGATCTGGTCTTCAGCCTCTTGATAATCAAGGCCTTCGTCACAGGGTGGATTTTGGGCACGTTCTCAGAGGTCAAGTTGCAGTTCAACTGAAGGTCTGGGGTGCTGGGTCTCTTTATATACACCCCCTAATTAACTGATCATTTAGTGAGCCCAGGTGAGGATGTAAACTAGGATTGGGTGCATTATATGACAAGGCGACAAAACTTTTGTCTTGCCAAAATCTGACCTTTCTGTGTTCATTAAATGATCAATATTTCAGCTTTGCAGCAACTTTATTTTCATAACCTAAACCAAATTTGGGAGGGTTGCAGCTTTCAAAAGAGTAATTCCTAAAACCAATGGATAAATTTAAAGTCAGGTTATAAGCTTTTATTTACATAAAATGGATAAGCTACAGAACTTCTGTCAGAGACTGTATGGCTCAATATTGTGCTTGGTGATGTATGGCTCAACATTGTGCTTGGTGATGTACAGCTCGGCATTGTGCATAGTGATATACGGCTGCAGCTGCTCGGCCATTAAGCCCCCGGCGGGTGCAATATTTGTACTGCTGTTACAAGAATAGGTCTGGACTCTGTATTTATAGAGTCAGCAGAGCATTGTCGACTTTTCTCTCCTCTGCTCCTCAGCACTTGGCCCCCTGCTCTGTAACATTACAGGGTCTTCACTTAGTAGCTGACTTTCTGTGGTTTCTTCCACCTCTCAATATTATCACTTACAGGTGATGGGGGAGGATTTAGGAAGGAAGAAATGTCATGAATGGACTTGATACCCCAGTGGCTATTATTATTATAGGACCTCGCTAGTATCAGTGAGCTTTGTGTGGCACCCCAGTGGTCACGGGAGCCACAGTGGCGTTGTTCTCCTCACCGGGATCAATGCTATGCTTGGAGGAAGCGTGGGGATCTCTCCTTGTCAGGAACATCACATACAACATCTCCTACTCCAGGCCAGCAAGGGGAGCTGATAACCTGTTTTGAAAGGAGCCTTTGTGTACATGCTGACCTGAGGGAAGGGTTAGAGTGAACAGGAAGGAAGTGAGGCAGAACAGTGTTGGCGAGGGGAAAGATCGGTCGCTGTTTGAGAGCTGCTGTGTGAGCTTTCCAGGACCGAGCGCTAGGATAGGACACCGGTGTCCTCGGTTAATGGGAGCTAACGGCCAAGTAGCAAAACTCGGAGGGCAAGAGATTCTACATTCCTGGCACACCTTAGTTCCAAGACGCAGTAGTAATATAGAACCCGGGATCGCAATAACACAAGCGGGTCCCATAACCGGTTCACGCTGCCCGTCACAGGGGACAATCATCTTCAAGTAAAGAGAGAGAGATGGGGACACTGTGCTGCTCCAGGCCACAGCAGCTCCCACCAAGAGCGCATTAAGGAAGGCCTCCAATCTTCCAGACAAGGAGAGATCCACGCTGCTTCTGGGCTGACCAGACCACTGTAAACCTGGACCATAACACCTGACCAGTAAAGGTAAAGAGGAAACTACCAACTTGTGTTGTCCAGTTTCTGTCGGCCCTGCACCCCATTGCACCACTACAACCCCCACCATCCTCCTGCGGCCCGCTCCGCCTGTGGGGAGTGATCACACTCGAGCTGCACTACTACCAGCCCCAGCAAGGAACCCTGCAACGGCGGCTAATCCCTGGCCGCATACCACAGGTGGCGTCACGACAACTTTCCCCAACACCCCGCTTTCCCCTCCATTTACTGCACGCCTCGGGGCAACGGAACCGGGCAAGGCCACCCGTGACATAGCCTGACCCGACCCTCAACAGCCCGGCAACAAGTAGGTTAACCACCTGCCCCGTGGGGCGCTGCATTTGCACCAACAGCCATTCTGTCACATGTTAGCAATGTCAGATGGCATGGCGCGGGGTTGGAGGGTTGAGGGGCCAAATGTCATACACCGGAGGATTAAGGGGTCGGATATTATACACTTGGGGCACTAGAATCTGATGTTATACACCGGGGAGGGGGGGTTGAGGGGATAGATCTCATACACCGGAGGGTCGAGGGGTTGGATATTATACACTTGGGGCACTAGGCCAGATATTATACACCAGGTGGAGAAGGGGGGATTCAGGGGCCTGACATTTTACACTCGTGGAAACGGGGCCAGATGTTATACAACGAGGGGCACTGGGCCCAAATGAAAAACCTGAATTTACCATACAGTGTAAATGGCACTCATGTTGCCAGCAGTACAAATCACATCAATGCGGATATAATCAGTATTTTTCAGTCCATTCACCCTTTCCTTTAAAGGGCTTTATCTACATTAGATATATGTGGCATATCCTGCTGATGCGCTATAAATCCCATTAAATTGGTTCTATTTTCAGAAGTGTCTGATTGGTAAAGCCGGATGGGAAAAGCTTATACAACTGGTACCAACCTGAGCACACGGTGCCAATGGTGCTTCAGGCCTCACTGGTTACTAGGTATGTGCTGCCCGCGACTACAGTGTTTTATACAGGGCTGTCAGTCAGAATATCCTGATCAGCCAGCATGTCTCAGGATACACATATATGAACCTAAATGACTGAATTGGCCCAGCAAAGCCAGAAAAAGGCCACAGTTTTGGCATCACTGCAAATGAGATTTTTCTCTTACTGCCATAATCCATGTGAAGTCATTTACATAGAGAACGTTCGCTTTGACTTCTCAGCCTTTTCCCATAAAATAAGACCTAACCCGAAAATAAGCCTTAGTAGGATTTTTGGTGCTTTTTTGAGTATGCTTAACCCCTTCAGCCCTCGGGCACTTTCTGTTTTTGTGTTTTTGTTTTTTGCTCCCCTTCTTCCGAGAGCCGTAACTTTTTTATTATTCCGTCAATCTTGCCATATGAGGGCTTGTTTTTTGCGGGACGAGTTGTACTTTTAAATGAAACCATAGGTTTTACCATATATTGTACTGGAAAACAGCAAAAAAATTCCAAGTGTGGAAAAACTGCAAAAAAAGTGTGATCGCACAATAGTTTTTGGGATGTTTTATTCACCATGTTCACTATATGATAAAACTGATGTATCTATGTGATGCCTCAGGTCGGTGCGAGTTTGTAGACACCAAACATGTATAGGTTTACTTGTATCTAAGGGGTTAAAAAAATTCACAAGTTTGTCCAATAAAAGTGGCGCACGTTTTGCGCCATTTTCCAAAACACGTAGCGTTCTTATTTTTTGGGATCTATGGCTCAGTGACGGCTTATTTTTTGCGTCTCGAGCTGACGTTTATAATGGTATCATTTTTGCGCAGATGCTACGTTTTAATCGCCTGTTATTGCATTTTGCGTAAAACTTGCGGCGACCAAAAAACGTAATTTTGGCGTTTGGGATTTTTTTGCCACTACGCCGTTTACCAATCAGATTAATTGATTTTATATTTTGATAGATCTGGCATTTCTGAACGCGGCGATACCAAATATGTGTATATTTATTTATTTTTTAACCCTTTAATTTTCAATGGGGGGAAAGGGGGGTGATTTGAACTTTTAGGTTTGTTTTTTTTTTTAAACTTTTTTTTGTACTTTTTTTTTTATTTTACTAGTCCCCCTAGGGGGCTATAGCGATCAGCAATCCGATCGCTATTATCTATCTGCTGATCACAGTTATACATCTGTAAACAACAGATTCAGTCACTTTGTTTTTCACTCTGCTCTCGGCCGAGGGAAAACGAAAGTGAAACATCATAGCTGCAGGCGTCATCACATGACCCTGTGCTACGATGGCAACCACCGATAGTCACGTGATAACGCACGTGACTTCCGGTGGGGGCGGCGGTAAGTAAAAAACATGGCCGCGCGCATTTTGATCTTGCTGCCAGACTTTGGCAGCAAGATTTAAGGGGTTAATGGCTGCGGGTGGAAGCGATTCCACCCGCGGCTAGCAGGCACACATGTCAGCTGTTGAAAACAGCTGATATGTGTGCCGACCGCCGCCTGCCCGCGGCAGGGGGCGGGGCTTAACGGGACACGATCCTTGACGGATAGTTCCGTCCAAGGTCATGAAGGGGTTAAAATGTAAGCCCTACTCCAAAAATAAGCCCTAGTTGTGGTTCCATAAGGTAATGAACAAGTAGCTAAAAAAGTTAAAGAATACAGCAGGACTCTTCATGAAAAAAAGCAGCACTCCCCCTCCCCTCCCAAACAAAAAAAAAAAATCACTCACCAGACCTCAAACAATTACAGTTAGCAAGTGTGAATGGTGGATGGGCTCTCACACAGAGATCTGCATCACTGTTAGGTCCCTTGCAGTTCCAGCAGCACTACAGCTCTCGCAAACAGATCAGGTATTAGTATCACTCCACTCGAGTGAAACTGCTTCCGGTCACCAGGTGGAGCCAAACAATGTAGACCTGACAGCGACGCAGATTTGTATCTGAGAGCCCATTCACTTGCCAACTCTCATTGTTTGGGGTCTGGTCAGTGTGATGAATAGTAGCTGAGCTGTAGTACCCAAGAACAGCCCTGACAGAGTGTATGTATCTGTGCTGATCCGGCTCCACACAGTGCTTACATCTGATAACAACCGATCAGTAGGCTTTCGACCTCCCCCCAACTGAAAAAAATTACCTATCCTAAATCTCTCCATACACTTTAGATGGCTGCCAGTTAAAAAAAAAAAAAATCTGTCAGCACGTTTTTGCTATGTAATCTAAAGATGTTATGCTGCAGGGTTTAAAACATAGAATTCAGGAATGTGTCTCTTATCACACTGTGTGCAGTTGTTTGCCTGCAATGTTTGTTTGAGCTTCAGAAGTTTATCATTACTGGACTAGATCAGCTAGAACTCAACTAGGATGGCATGCCCCTTGCTGTGATTAGAAATTTACATAGAGAGCCTCGTGTGGGCGGGGTCAGCTTCCTCAACTCTATTGCATTGCTAGATCTAAAAATTTGCATTGTGTCAGAACAGCTCCACCCAGTTAATTAAGTGATACATCATTGGATTCAGGGCCTCTTTCCCCACATCATGCTGCTCTCAGATGAGGTATCAAAAACTTACTGACAGATTCCCTTTACACAATGTAGTTATCTCAATTCATAAACAGGAATGCTCTCTCTGCTGAGCGTTCCTGTCTTATTTATGATAGAGCCGCTGCCAGACATACAGTGCAGACCAAACGTTTGGACACCTTCTCATCTCTAGAACAACTGTTAAGAGGAGACTTTGTGCAGCAGCCTTCATGGTAAAATAGCTGCTGGAAACCACTGCTAAGGACAGGCAACAAGCAGAAGAGACTTGTTTGGGCTAAAGAACACAAGGAATGGACATTAGACCAGTGGAAATCTGTGCTTTGGTCTGATGAGTCCAAATTTGAGATCTTTGGATCCAACCACCTTGTCTTTGTAGAAAAGGTGAACGGATGGACTCTACATGCCTGGTTCCCACCGTGAAGCATGGAGGAGGAGGTGTGATGGTGTGGGGGTGCTTTGCTGGTGATACTGTTGGGGATTTATTCAAAATTGAAGGCATACAGAACCAGCATGGCTACCACAGCATCTTGCAGTGGCGTGCTATTCCATCCGGTTTGCGTTTAGTTGGACCATCATTTATTTTTCCGAAAGGACAATGACCCCAAACACACCTCCAGGCTGTGTAAGGGCTATTTGACTAAGAAGGAGAGTGATGGGGCGCTACACCAGATGACCTGGCCTCCACAGTCACCAGACCTGAACCCAATCGAGATGGTTTGGGGTGAGCTGGACCGCAGAGTGAAGGCAAAAGGGCCAACAAGTGCTAAGCATCTCCGGGAACACCTTCAAGACTGTTGGAAAACCATTTCCGGTGACTACCTCTTGAAGCTCATCAAGAGAATGCCAAGAGTGTGCAAAGCAGTAATCAAAGCAAAAGGTGGCCACTTTGAAGAACCTAGATTATAAGACATATTTTCAGTTGCTTCACACTTTAAGTATTTCATTCCACATGTTTTCATTCATAGTTTTGATGCCTTCAATGTGAATCTACAATTTTTAGAGTCATGAAAATAAAGAAAAACTATTTGAATGAGAAGGTGTGTCCAAACTTTTGGTCTGCACTATATATGGCAGTGGCTTATCTCAGAGAGGACAAAAGGACTGGTATTCCAAAATCAGACATGTCAGACCTTTAACTTTCCTTTCAGACCTTTAACAACATCTGTTGGGGGTCCGCATACACATTAGCCCAGCTCGTGGTTAGCCGGCCTATAAGAAGCACAGGAGAGCCCACTGAGGACCCAGGGCCTCCGGTGAATCCCCCGATGCCTCAGTGGCCAGTTCAGCCCTGCACATTAGACTGTTTTCCAAGCTCATTGCTACCAGTGACATTAATCTAGTGTGTATGGGGGGCTTAAGGATCATCAATATCATAGTAGAGAAACACCCAATCATTAATCATTGTTTTCAGCATGGCAGGATCTCCCTTTTCTGCTAAAAAAAAAAAAATCCATCTTCTTGTGCCATCTTGCTTCCCTTGTAGCGCCCCAGACACTGAGCTGTCCCCATTGTCTACAGGTTCCTTCCTGTATGACCTCACTCCAATATCATCATCATCTTCCCCCACCGCTGCTCATTGTCTATGGTATTGCCCAATACTGCACCTAAAGCTCCTCACCGTGGACTGGATTCTGCTTGATGAGTGTGGAAGAAAATATTGAGCAACACCAAGACAGGCACCATGTAATAATCAATGTTTCCATGCTGTTTATAAGAAGCAGAAGTATATTCCTATACAGATGGGGACACTAAAGAGTGAAGCACAAGGATGCTACAATGGAAATATCTTACCAGTGGAGATTTTAGAACTGGTTCTTAAAAATGGCAGAAATCTGGTTGCTGGTCCTGTGCCATGATTGATTCGGAGGGTGCACGCAGTATTGTGTAAAATGACGTGGAGGTCCCACAGATTAAGACGTTGTGCACCCAGACTGTTACATACCCAGACATGTGAAAACTCAAATACTTGACCTTATAACTTTCATAAGACAGTATGACAAGTAGTTGAGAGTGTCACGATGGCTCCTAATCCGCCCCTCAAGCTAGCAGTTCTCTATCCCTAATATCAGGGATACTCCTGATGGTGGAGATGTCTGAGTCTCCTTCCTAACCCTGCTCCTAATCAGTCCTGATCTGATTCACCCTCTCCCCAGGGTAGAAGTGCAATGGAACCCACAGATAAACACAGACAAGGGAAAACCAAAACTCTGTCAAACAGCACGCACACACAAAGGAAAAGACAATAAGAGATTCAGGAGGAAAACAAGAGCAGGAAGGAAGCTACAAAATAACAGGGGTAAACTCCCCAACCACACCAAGCAAATAAGCACAACTTTGACCAGACAGTCTGGGACACCTTCACTCACAGACCAACATGGAATAAACTGTAGCTGGCATGGGTGGAAGGATTCAACCAGCATAAATAGGAGGAGAGCAGATGTGATAATAAGGTGATCCCATAATATGTGATCAAAGGAGCAAGCAGACCAATTGAAATTAACTCTTGCTAGCATGACTATGAATCAACACATAGCAGGTTGACTCCTGAGTCTGCCTGTGTTGATCCCAGACAACAAAGAAGCCAGTAGAGTGTCAGAATCTGCAATCTGACCAGAGGCCAACACCGCCATGACAGTTGGTGAATTTTGTTCAAAACTCCGTGTGACACAAAAATCTCGCAATATCTCATAGATATCTCGGGATTTTACTGAAGCTGGACCAACCCAGCACACTTGGGGAATGTTCACATTGCGTTTTTTTACGACCCTTTTTTTGAGCTGCTTGTCTCCTAAAAACGCTGAGAAAAGCAGTCACAAAACAATCAAAAGAATCTTCGTATTAATTTCCATGGAAAACCTACCTTACTGTTCATATATTCGGACTTTTGAGTGTCTTTTAAATGCTTCAGGATTTCAAAGACACCAGGAGAAATAATAGAGGATGTCACTTCTTAGAAATGGTTCCTGATGGAAAACGCTCCAAAATAGGTAATGTCCAATCAAAAGGCTGCAAAAAGAGATACTGATAGGGAATTTAGATGGTGATCCTCAATGATGAGGTCTGTAAAGCGCTGTGGAAATCGATAGTGCTATATAAGTGTCGACCAGATTTTTTTGTGTTACAGATTCCATTCCCCTTCTGTTTATATTGACTACAAAATAGTCAAGACTATCCCTTCAGGGGACGTTCTTTTACCAGAATACAGGCACTTGTCACAAAGAGTTTTCATCAGTGTTCTATTGTACAAGGAGTCTCAAAAGTAAGAAAATACCCATGGAAAATGAAAACGGATTGGCAAACCCAGTAATCCATTTTTGGACATGAAGAGGGACATCTGTTAGGCTAGGTCCCCAGCTTGGCTGCCAACTTGGAAGTTGCCATGTTGGATTAAACATTAGTTTTTCGAAGGTTAGTATAACTTTATTAGTTCCCTTGTTAAAACAGTGATTTTTTTTTTCGAGCAGGCAATATCCCAAACAGAACATGTTGAGATCGTCCTCATACCAGTGATCAAAGCACATGGTCCATGGCAGAAGATTTCAGCCAACGCCTCCCAACCGGGTTTTTCATTACCAAGTGCCGTGCAGTTGCCAAACTTCTTGCAAACACTGAAGAACACCTGATTGGGAACAAATCGATGTATTTGAAGCAGCTGTGTCACCCATTTTGCAAATTCCATCCAACGGTCTGGGTCATCTTAGGTCAGGTGTTGTAGCATCTAATTTTTTTATAGGTGCCATATTGGCCATTTTAACATATCATTGTTTCACATGTCGAGTACAAGCTGGCCTAGAGTATGTGAGGCTGTTGAGTTTAGGTCTGGAGACCCTCGGGCCTCGGCCAGTCCATACATCATGGTTCATTCTCCGATAATGAAACACAAATGTGTAACACACCCAAAATTGGTTGAATCGAGCAACAGCTGAGAAATTCCATCCAGTGGTCTGGGTTGTCTTTGGTCAGGTGTTGCAGCATCTGAATTTTGTAAGGGTGCTACATTGGCCGATTTCACACATTCATGTTACATGAGTTGAGTACGGACTAGATTAGGATATATGAGGCTGTTGAGTTCAGGTCAAGAGGCCCTCGGCCCATCCATACATCACAGTCAGTTCTCAAAGTAATCAAACCATGAAACATGAATGTGTAACTCCCCTTTATTAGAAGACAAAATTGGCTGAATTGACAAATTCCATCCAATGGTGTGGGCCATCTTTGGTCAGGTGTTGCAGCATCTGAATTTGGTAAGGGAGCCTTGGTGACCGGTTTCTCACAGTCATGTTACATGGGTCGAGTACGGACTAGCCTAGGATATATGAGGCTGTTGAGTTGAGGTCAGAAGACCCTCGGCCAATCCATACATCGCAGTCAGTTCTCAAACCATGAAACACAGATGTGTAATGCCCCTTTATTAGGAGACAAAATTGGCTGAACTGACAAATTCCATCCAATGGTCTCGGTCAACTTTGTTTAGATGTTGCAGCACCTGACTTTTGTAAGGGTGCCATATTGCCCGATTTCACACATTCATGTTACATCGGTCGAGTACGGACTAGCGTAGGATATATGAGGCTGTTGAGTTCAGGTCAGAAGACCTCGGCTAATCCATACATCGCAGTCAGTTCTCAAACCATGAAACACAAATGTGTAATGCCCCTTTATTAGGAGAAAATTGGCTGAACTGACAACTTCCATCCAATGGTCTGGGTCAACTTTGCTCAGGTGTTGCAGCATCTGAATTTTGTAAGGGTGCCATATTGACTGGTTTCACACATTCATGTTTCATGGGTCAATACAGACTGGCGTAGGCTATATGAGGCTGTTGGGTTCAGGTTGGGAGCCTCTCTGTGAGTCCATACATTGCAGTCCATTCTTAGCCCATGAATGACCCTTATGGGAACACAAATTGTCTGAATTGAGGCACAGCTGACAAGTGGACTCTTGCAAAATGAGGCCAGAACTTTTCTCAGAAGTTTCTCAGAATTTGGCAAGAAGATTGGCAAATGCACTTTGGATAATAGGTGACCTCTTTGGTTAGTGTTGCCTGAAATATTCTATCATGATACGACTGCTACATTCACCGGAAATTAAAGTGAACCTGTCAGGTGCAATATGCACCCAGCAAAACAAGCAGTTCTGGGTGGATATTTCTAATCCCTGCCTAACTGTCCCTGTATCTAGTAGCATAGATAAAGAAATATGTAGAGTAGAGAAAGTATTTCTAAAGATCCTTTATGAGTGCAGGGACTAGTCCCAAGGGCATTAGTTCCTGCACTCATTCTGCCCTCTGAGCATGGTAGCACACCCACATTGGCGTGCTAACATGGTATTCATTGCATACTTTCCAGTGTCATTATCGGCAGTGACGCTGGGCTTAAGGTCATTGCGCATGATCGGAAGTCCCCAGGCACTTCCGGTCATGCACTACACCAGTTTGAAGTGGGGACGAGTACACCCGGCTTCATAGTGCGCATGACCTGAAGTCCGAAGATCATGCCCAATGAGCCGAAATACAGTGTTGGGCGCACTGGCAGCAAAGGTGAGCGCGACCATCCTCTGACGCTGCGCATTCATTAGCATGTTAGCACGGCCACAGGGTTATCCTAACATGCTAAGGGGGCCGACTAGCCAAAGGTACTAATGCCCAGGGGACTAGTCCCCGCGCTCATTAGCATAACATAAAGGATCTTTAAAAATACTTTTTCTAAAGATCTCTTTATCTATGCTACTAGATACAGGGATTCCTAGGCCGGGATTAGCAATATGTGCCCAGAACTGCCCGTGGTCCTGGCTGCATATTGCACCTGACAGGTTCTCTTTAAGTTGATCACAAAACGTTCTGGTTGGTCTAACAGCATTCTTCACATAATCTGTACAGAAGAAAAAAAAATCACTACTTTAGCATGAGAACGAATTGCAGACGTGTCTGGGTTTGTCTGCAGCTCCGTGCACTCATCCATATCGTGGATGAGTTCAGGAATGGCCTGCCATTGATTTCCCATTAGGAAATATTAGAGTGTATGCATGGCATATAGGTGGGAGTCAGATTGCAGAACGCTATAAAAGAATGGGCACCATGTAATATCACATTATCCCTGCAGTGTTGCAGAATGTCTGCAGTTTCCCCAAGTGATATCAGCTAATCGGCAAGTTTTCCAGCTGCCGGACCCTCGGTGATCATTATGGCAAAACTGCATTTACAAAAGGGATTGTGCTGATGTGACAACTGCATTAACTGCAATAATCCGCAATACAGCTCTAAGCGAGAATTTAAAGTCATGAGTTTCCAAAACAATTGTCATATACAGTGTGTCCACCCATATCCTGTCCACCGCCATTAACCTGAGAACGACGGCAGCTATAGACATAGAAGTGGTATCTAGGTATAGTAAAGAAGCCATGCGCTACGCAATGAAACCACCTATAGCGCCACCTGGTGGAAAACAACAGAGTTAGCATTTTTATCTCGAAAACGGAACGAGATAGAGAAAAAAAGTGAATTACAAAGTTGTAGGGCATCATCAATTCAATACGAATCGACACCTTGCATACAGAAATGCTATGATTAGAATGTGTAAAACTCACAAGGCTGCGGATGTGAAGCGATATCTCAAGGAGACCTTCCTACAAGTCATTGGGTATGGTGGCTGTGTGGAGTGGCCTCCACGCTCACCTGACCTGACCCCATTGGACTTCTTTCTGTGAGGTCACATCAAACAGCAGGTGTATGCGACCCCCCCCACCAACATTGCAGAACCTACGACGACAGATCACAGATGCTTGTGCAAATGTGTCACCTACCATATTGCACAACGTGCAGCAAGATACAGTATGCTGTGCAGAGTCCAGATGTGCATTGCAGCTGACGGAGGCCACTTTGAGCATCAAAGTTAAATGAGCGCCATATGCATGACCAGCATTCAATGTTTTGAGGGGGTCATGGGTTTCGTATCATAGCATTTCTGTATGCAAGGTGTCGATTCGTATTGAATTGATGATGCTCTACAATTTTTTTAATTCACTTTTTTTCTCTATCTCGTTCCGTTTTCAAGATAAAAATGCTATGTCCGTTGTTTTCCACCAGGTGGCACGATAGGTGGTTTTATTGTGTAGTGCATGGCTAATTTACTATACCTAGACACCACTTCTATGCCTATAGCTGCCGCCGTTCTCAAGTTAATGGCGGTGGACAGGATATGGGCGGACACACTGTATACAGTTCAAATCCTAATATCAGGACTGGTATAACATCTAAACAGTAGAATTAAAACAATATTAAAGCGAACCTGTCACAAAATTTTGATCATCTAAACAAACTAGCACCTTAAGCAGCACCTGTGCTGAATTTCATGAAGGTGCACATTACCCCCTGAGTCCCCCCATGTAGACCCAAAAAATACCTTTATAAAATCTCCCGTCCGGTATGTAAATTGTCCGGTCTGGTCCGATGGATGTCCTAATCTGTGCCTCCTTTCCCTCCTTTCGCCCTCCTCCTGTGCTTATTGACATGGATGACGTAATCCACAAAGGCGGGCAAATTCTCCATATTCCCGGCTTGCAGAGACGCACTTCGCTCTGCCCTGTTGTGGGCATAACCGAAAACATAGGTACGCCTGCCCAAACCAGCGAGTTCTCTGCGCAAGCGCAAGATTTTGCCCAGCGGTGTGGATGAAGTGGGTAACGTCATCCACATCGACGGGCAAAATCTCGCGCCTGCATAGAGAACTCGGCAGTTGGCGCAGGCGCACCTATGTTTTCGGCTGTGACCGTAACAGGGCAGAGCAAAGTGCACCTGCACAAGCCAGGTATATGGAGATTTTACCCGCCTACGTGGATGGCGTCCAAGGCGTCATCCACGTCAATCAGCACAGGAGGAGGGCAAAAGCAATGACAGAAGGCACAGATTAGGACGCCCATCGGACCGGACTGGAAAATTTACATACAGGGCAGGAGATTTTATAAAGGTATTTTTGGGGTCTACACAGGGGATCAGGGGGTAACGTGTACTTTTATAGAATGCAGCACAGGCACAGCTTAAGATGTTAGTTTTAGTTTAGAAGGCCAAAATCTGGTGACAGGTTCCCTTTAAAACTACTATACATAGGGGTGTACATACACAGAACGTGCAAGAAAAGGATAAACACAATCTAATGTGGACCCCTTTTTATATATTGGGCCCCAATGGAGCTGCACGGTTGTACATATGGTATGACCGCCCTTGAGTATACTACTACAACAAAAGCAGCCAGGTTGGGGTCTTAGTATTTCCTGATTTGCTATTAATAAGTTTTAAGATATGTCTAAAACAATGGGAAAGGAAATGGGTGTGATACTCTGAGTGCTACGTATGACGACGAGGAGGGAAAACACATAAACACCCTTATAAAGCCAACGGCAAACGTCTAGCTGTCATACGCCTCTTACATCATTTCCACAGGGTGCGGTAGAGACCTATACCGTACACTGTAATAGCCCGTATAGACCAAATCCTTTATAGGATATCTATGGGTGAATTATTACATGGATTTGTAAGACCACAACATATAAACCCCCAAATATATATTTATTTGATCATGTGAAACAGGTGAAGATATCTGAACCACACACACATGTATGTGAGCGCATGTATGTTTTATATACATAGCCATTAAATAAAATTAATATATACAAAGAAGACCATTGCTCTAATAATACAGTACATAACCCTATTTTTATCTTTAGAGAAATCAGATTATAATGGCAGAGAGATCTTTTGGGATATCGTTCCCCATAGGATATGGGATAACCTACTGACTCCTGGGGATTCGACCATTGGGACCCTCAACGATCCTGAAAACAGAACTCTGTCTCTATAGGATAACCTACTGATTGCTGAGGATTTGACTGTTGGGACCCCCAGTGATCCTGAAAACAGGACTCTCTGTAGGATAACCTACTGACTGCTGGAAATTTGACAATTGGGACCCCAAGTAATCTTGAGAGCAGGACTTTCTCTCTATAGCATAACCTACTGACTGCTGGTGATTCGACCATTGGGACCCTCAACGATCCTGAAAGCTGGACTCTGTCTCTATAAGATAACCTATTGACTGCTGGGGTTTTGACGGTTGGAACTCCAAGTAATCCTAAGAGTGGGACTCTTTCTCTATAGGATAACCTACTGACTGCTGGGTATTTGAACGTTAGGACCCCCTTCCGTGAGCCTGAAAGCAGGACTCTGTCTCTATAGCATAACCTACTGACTGCTTCGGATTCAACCATTGGGACCCTCCACGATCCTGAAAGCTGGACTCTGTCTCTATAGGATAACCTACTGACTTACTGACTGCTGGGGATTTGTTGGTTGGGACCCCAAGTAATTCTAAGAGTGGGACTCTGTCTCTATAGGATAACCTACTGACTGCTTCGGATTCGACCATTGGGACCCTCCACGATCCTGAAAGCTGGACTCTGTTTCTATAGGATAACCTACTGACTTACTGACTGCTGGGGATTTGAACATTAGGACCCCCTTCCGTGAGCCTGAAAGCAGGACTCTGTCTCTATAGGATAACCTACTGACTGCTATGGATTCGACCATTGGGACCCTCCACGACCCTGAAAGCTGGACTCTGTTTCTATAGGATAACCTACTGACTGCTGGGGATTTGTCGGTTGGGACCCCAACTAACCCTGAGAGCGGGACTTTGTCTCTATAGGATAACTTACTGACTGCTGGGGATTTGTGTGTTTAGAACCCAACCAGTGATCATGAAAGTAGGACTCTGTCTCTGTAGGATAACCTAGTGACTGCAGGGGATTTGACTATTGGGACCCCCCAGTGATCCTCAGAGCAGGACTCTGTCTCTATAGGATAACCTACTGACTGCTGGGGATTTGAGCGTTTGGGAACCCCCGAGGGATCCTGAGAGGAAGACTGTTTCTCTGTAGGATAACCTATGACTTGTGGGAATTCGACCATTGGGAATCCACAGTGATCATGTACTTAGGACTCTGTCTCTACAGGATAACCTACTGACTGCTGGAGATTTGATAGTTGGGATCCCCAGTAATCCTTCGAGTGGGATTCCGGAACACAGAATTTGGCTCCGCAGATCCTCTTGGTGAACAGAACAATCTCTGCTCCGTTCATTGTCTATGAGACAGCAGGAGAAACCGAAGTACTGTGGTCCTCCATCAATCAGTAAGTCATCCCATAGCCTAATGTTAAAGGATACCTTCAAATTTTGGGAATAATGAGATTTTTCTAAAGATAAGTGAGAATCTATATCAATATAATTTGATACATTCAAACACTATCCAAGCACTTTCCTTTATTTGGCAACATTTTGTATATGAAATGACGTATTTTCAGCTGATAATTCCGACGGCAGGTAAGAATAGAGCTACTGTATTTTTCTACAACTGCATTAATACAAATCCCAAGCAGTCACCAGCTTTCTCTTCCCGCTGGAAACCTCCCGGGGTGAATATCCAACATGGATTCACATTTTATGACCATGGCAAACCATACACTGATAAAGTCATGGACCACTCTAAACACTACTCTGGAAGGAATAGGAGAGATACCCTGTCTCTCCTCTGTATATATCTATAATATATATATAAAAACTCGGAAATGAGATTTCCAATATCATTTTATTCTTTGGTTCATATTTGTGTTTCCCTGGTTGCCAGGGGAACTTTAACGTAGACCAGATGCAGAAGCATCACGTCAGAACTTATAGAATAAGAAAGTTAGTTCTCCAGTGCATCTTATTGGAAATACAATACCCACCTTCATCTCACAGCTGAAACAGCTGTCTACAGATGGAAGTCTTTTGCTTTGGTACAAATCTGTAATTTGGCTAAATGTTGTAAGTCAAAACATAAGGTTTGAACATTGACCTAAAGGATGTCTACCTCCAAGAGGTGGCACAAGAAAGCCAGCTTTCTTCTCCTTGGAGGAAAGTTTATTTGCATACCATTTTCTTATGGTCTCCCTACATTAGCTGGTGGACTCTATAACTACCTAGTAGACCTTCATCAAAAATCGCTCATCCAGCCAATCAACACCCTATTCCGCACTGACGAAGGGCATGAACACTGCCCTGAAACAGCTGACTACAGATGAAGGTCTTCTGCTTTGGGACAAATCTGTGATTTGGCTAAATGTCTCAAGTCAAAAGATAAGGGCTGGTCATTGACCTAAAGGATGTCTACCTCCAATAGGTGGCACGAGAAAGCCAGCTTTCTTCTTGGAGGAGCGTTTATTTGCATACCATTTTCTTAAGGTCTCCCTATATTACTGGTGGTCTCTATAACTGCCTAGACCTGCATGAAAAATTGCTCATTTAGGCATCCAATTCCCTATTCTGCACAGATGAAGGGCATGAACCCTGAAACAGCTGTCTACAGATGGAGTTCTTGTGCTTTGGAATGAATCGCTGATTTGGCTAAATATCGCAAGTCAAAACATAAGGGTTGGTCATTGATCTAAAGCATGTTTACCTCCAAGAGGTGGCACAAGAAAGCCAGCTTTCTTCTTCTTGGAGGAGAGTGTATTTAAGGTCTACCTACATTAGCTGGCGGACTCTATAACTACCTAGTAGACCTTCATCAAAAATCACTCATCCAGCCAACCAATACCCTATTCTGCACTGACGAGAGGCATAAACCCTGAAACAGCTGTCTGTAGATAGAGGTTTTTTACTTTTTAGAGAGGACTATGATTTAACCAAATATCCTATGTTTTGTGGTAAGGTTTATTAATGGAAATTCACTGGCTTGGTGGACATAATCAATATTAAAATATAACTTTATTGTTGAAGACTTCTACAATGTTGGAGACCTACAAGACTTCTAGAAGTCTTATAGGTCTCCAACAGTGAAGGTTTATTAGTGGGTCCCACATTGACCGAAAGAGTGGCTACCTCCAATATTTGGCACAAGAGATAGACCAGCACTTTTGATAAATATTATTACCAATCTGCAAAACCTGTCTACTGTGCTTTGTCTACTGAATTTCTTTTTTTTGTTCATGCTTTGTAAAGCAAGAATTCAGGCCAACCTTATCTTCTCTAGTGACCTTCACATTTCCTCCTTTTAAAATTCCTTTATAAAAATGAAACTTATAATTGTACAATAAAAAAAGAAAGCCAGCTATGTCTTCCTTGGAGAAGAGTTTATTTTGAACATCTTCTAACGAGGGAGTTTTGTCTGGCCTATAAGTCTCCATGGACTAACTAGCGGTCTCCAAAAGGAGAAACATTACTGCCTAAACTTTCATCAAAAGCCACTTATCCAGCCAACGAGTACCATACTTTCCACTGGCAAGGGGCGAAAACCCTAAAACAGCTGTCTGCAAATAAAGGTCTTTTTTTTGGGGGGAGAAGACTTGGTTTGGTCAAATATCCTACATCAAGTGGTAAGGTTCCTTAATGGGTTTGACTTGACCTAATGGGTGGCTACCTCCCATAGGTGGAACAAGAAAGCCTGCTTTCTTCCTTCTGTAGGAAACTTTATTTGCATACCTTTTTCCATAGGAAGCATTGTTTGGCCTATGAGTCTCCATACATTAGTTGGTGGTCTCTATAACGAAAAACAATAATGTCTAGACCTTCACCAAAGGCCACTCATCCAGCCAACGAGTATCCTGCTCTGCACTGATGAAGGGCACGAGCCCTGACACAGTTGTCTATAGATAATGTCTTTTCATTTTAGAGAAGACTTTCATTTAATAAATATGGTAAGTCATTGACTTATACGGTGGTTACTTCCAATTGGTAGCACTAAAGAACCAGCTTTCTTACTCTTCAACGAGAACTAATACTTTTTTCCCTAGGTTTCATTGTCTGGCGTATATGTTTTTCTGTGCCAGCCTTGTGGTCTCCTCAAGGAGAAACAGTACCGTCTTAACGAATAGAAACATCCCAGGAATTTTAATCCAGTTAATATAGTGCAAGGGATTGTCTTGACGGCTAAACTAAAACCAGTGGAAACTACATAGAATTTATATATTACATGTGATTATTTTGCAAACTATGGCAATAATGCATGGGCAGACAGGGACAAAAGAGGGCTCCTGTGCAAGAATAGTCTATGGACCCTTTAAAGTCCTACTGTGATAGAAGCAGTTTGTTTTGGAGGTTGAAGGGGACCTCTTACCTCTTCGGCCCCTGTGTGCAGGTTGCACCAATGCACCACCTTTGCAATAATAAAAGCATGTCTATTTACACGCATTATTAAAATGCATCAGGACCAGTGTGACGATAAAACGACAGCGGAAATCTCATTTAGCCATCGGACTTGTATACACGCAAAGATAAGTGACTTGTGCCCTCCCCCTCTCTCCTGTATACATATATACACACATCGATCAGTGACTGCGGTGTCTCATTTGTATATACAGAGAGTCATGATTGAGAGCAGACCCCCGAGCGCTCTCCCACATGCATATAGTGTAAACCGGGTGGCAGGGATCAAGTCTTCCTGCTACGGTAATATTTGCTGACGGGTCATGGCATCTGCCCGATTAGGTAGCAGACCCAATACTAGTCTTTATATACAGCAATCAGTGAATGGAAAGAGATGTTGTAATGCATGAGCTATCTCACACCTGTCTATATAAAGAGGTTAATGACTGGGGGCAGAAACTAAGCTGTCGCTGGTCTGTACATATACAGAACCTAAACCTGATCCCATTTGTCTGTATCAAAGTATCCTGAAATATGTTAGAAATACTGCAATGCTGACATATTAAAAAAAAATATAAAAATCAAAAATTTTATTAAATATTCAAAAATTATTAAAAGAAGTAAGAAATCAAACCCAATGAAGGGGACACTGGCACAGGCTAAAAAAAATAAAAATGATAGGAATAATATCTGTATAAGGTACAAAAAATGGAAACAAGCTGTAAATACAACTAACAAAATAAAGTGTCAAGTGCAACAAATGAATATAATAACAATAAAATATTCACAGTGATAAATAATACACAAAAATGTGCCCATAAACAGCAAAAATGCTTATTTTGTAGGTAACAATAGCCGTGCAATAGAAATTGAGGAAGGGGACGAAACGCGCGTCGGGTGGTGGCAGGAGATGTGTGCACAGGCTGTTAATTACTCACAGGGAATTTGTCCTATATTATTTTATTTCTATTGAACGGCTATGGTTACCTACATTGAGTTCATTTGGGACTAAGGAGTCATAGGACTACTTTTTAACCTAGCCTATATTATTTATATATCTGTTTAAGCATTTTTGATGTTTATTGGCACATTTTTGTTTATTATTTACCACTGTGAATATTTTGTTATTATGGTCATTTGTTGCACTTGATACTTCATTATGTTAGCTGTATTTACAGCTTCTTGTTTCTATTTTTTGTACCTTATACAGATATTATTGCTATCATTTTTGTTAGCCTGTGCCACTGTCCCTTTCATTTGGTTTTATAATAATTTTTGGATATGTAATAAAATGTTGGATTTTTATATCTTATTTTATGTGTCAGCATTGTCAGTATTCCTAACATGTTTCAGGATATTTTGGTACAGACAATTGGGATCAGGTTCAGCTAATTTTGACACTTAACTAGTGTAAGAGACTTTTGATTATATATACAGAACCCAGTGGCTCCATTGCATCATGTGCTGTCTTCTTTCTCATATTTACAGAGACGAAATGGCTTCAGAGTTTGTGTGTTTACAATATATACAGAGAGCGTGGTAGATAGGGAAAAAAAGATCAAACTATTTACCCCAAATTCACCCCCCCCCTCAGTTGACCCTAGAGTCCCATTCTAAAGGCCAATTGTCTTGTCATTCATAGCCATATACATTCACAAGTTTGAGCTAGACGCCCATTCTCAGTCATCGGGTGAACAAACCACGTGGAGTTGATCCGGACTCCCCACACTCCCTGTACTGGAGCTCCCATCTCCCAAGTCTCGTGGTCCACAAGGTAAAAGGCTTAGCTCCGATGAAGCCACGGGGCTGGCATGATGCCTTATGGTAGCCCCGTCTTCCTCCAGAGCCAAAAAAACTTCTGAAAGACATGAATTTTCCCGCACAAGCTCATCCTGACGTCTCTCAAGGTCCGAAAGTTTTTTCAGATAACCACCCAAGTCTTCCCGTAACACTTTGGCTGCGTGGTAGCCAAAGAGTTGCCATTCGCTAGCCAGCTTCTTGCTTTTCAACCTGTCGTCATCCAAAAAGCAGCAAAGGTCCTTCAACTCTCTGTTCTCTTCTTGAAGACGATGATTGACTTGTTTTAGCTCGCGAATTTCCGTTAAGTGGCCTTGTAACTGGCGGTTGACCTCCTTGATAAGACGACCTCTTTGGATAAGGGCGGCCATTTTTTCGGCTTCCTCTTCTCTCAGTTTCCGCACGAGTTCCTCTTTGCTATGAGATAGCATTTCTTCATCCGTCACCTTGGAAAGGTCCCGTCCCAGTAGACCACATTCTTCATTCATCCTGTATATCCTCTTTTGTAGCCACAATAATGTATAATCTGATGGATATTTGAGACTCAAACCCGTTCACGGATATCGTGCCAAAACGTAGAGAGGAGAAAAAAAAGGAGAAATATGGAATACAAAATAGGACTAGTGAAGGAGAGCCCGGAGGCTCCTTTTACTGTCTGACAGGATGATGAGCTGAAATGCTGATTATACCCCTTCACGACCCAGGATTGCCCTGGCTTGCTTTGATCTTGCCAGCCAACTGCTTTTAACTGATCCTTTTTTCCACATTCCTCATTTTACTGAACAGATGGGAAAGGTTGAACGTGCCTAAGCAAAAGAATAAGAAACGTTAAAAAAATAGAATTCAGATTATACAATTACAATAAATGTGATACTTCACTAGATACATTAAAATGATGTGCCCCAATATAAAAATGCTCTATATTTTTCCTAAAAAGATCAATTAGGTACTTGGAGGCTGTCACTATAAAAAAGTGTTCTGTGCTTTTAAGACGACTCCTATAGGCTCAGAGCGAAAACTGAAGTAAATAAAAGTAGTGAGGCCTAGTTTACCTAAGGTGCAGAAAGAAAATCACTCTTAGTTGCCCATAGCAACCAATCACAGCTCAGCTTTTATTTCTTCAGCTGCTCAGGTAAAATGTAAGCTGTGCTGTGATTGGTTGCTAGGGGCAGTTTCTCTTTCACTTTTCATTACTCTGACTTAGTATGTCCAGAAAAGCAGCTATACTTCCAAGCAAAGCAAAATAAAGTACGGTAACTCCGTACAAATGCAGTTCGCAAGGAGCAAATTTTCAGTGTTTATTACAGAGAAATGTAACTTTTAGTGCTGAACTACATAAGCAAACCCCTGACAAAAAGAAAGCTAGTTATACCAAAGGTCCAGCTCCTCCAAACAGCCTTTATATTCGACCGAACCAGAGGCGTAACTTGACATGGGCCATAATGTAAACGGGGCCCCCGATTATTGCAAATCTTTAATTGCATTAGTCTTTTTCTATAAGCCAAAGGGACTATTGGGCCCCCCTAGACTCCAGGACCCGGGTACAATTGCAGTCCCTGCAGCTTTGTAGTTACGCCCCTGGACCGAACCCTATAATTTCGGTAGGACAGACCAGCCATCTAATGTGTATGGTGGCCTCCAGCATCTCCTGAGCCCTGACTAGAGTGCAAAATGTGTAATTATTGACACCAACCAATCAGTAATAGTCTATGTTCGGTACGATAATTGTGTTTAAAACCTAAATTCCATATATTTTCATCCATTAGTGCCTTCCCACGTATGTGCAGTTCCTGATAGGGTGTTGGTTTCCCCATTAGGACGTATATATATGTCCTAAGCTCAGGAGTTGTGCCCGTGTCATTGGCAACGGGAATTGTCTGTAATATACAGATCAGCTCCCATTGTGACTACTGGGACCAAGACTAACTTCAATCACAGCAGTTTAACACTTCATATGCTGCAATCAAGTTTGAGGAGTCTGATAGAGGGAGAACAGTCCATACCTCAGCCCTTTGCCCCCTTACAGCGTGATCATGGGGGGCCGTTTGTTTGCTATTAGTATTGAAGGAAGAGATGCAAACTTCCCCTGTCCGGGGTTCTTGTCTTCCCCAGACAGGGGCAGTGTGAATATCTTTGTTCAATGCTAATAGGAGCCCACTAAAGGTGGGGTCACACATAGCGACGCAGCAGCGATCACGACCAGCGATCTGACCTTATCAGGATCGCTGCTGCATTGTTACATAATCGCTGGTGAGCTGTCAAACAGGCAGATCTCACCAGCGACCAGTGACCAGCCACCAGCCAGCAGCGACACGTGGAAGCGTAACTAAGATAAATATCAGGTAACCAAGGAAAGCACTTCTCTTGGTTACCCGATATTTACCTTAGTTACTAGCGTCCGTCGCTCTCACGCTGCCAGTGCCGGCTCCCTGTTCCCTGCACTCCTAGCCAGAGTACACATCGGGTTAATTACCCGATGTGTACTCCAGCTACGTGTGCAGGGAGCTGGGAGCCGGCACTGGCAGCGTGAGAGAGGCGGACGCTAGTAACTAAGGTAAATATCGGGTAACCAAGGAAAGGGCTTCTTGGTTACCCGATGTTTACCGTGGTTACAGCTTACCGCAGGCTGCCAGACGCCGGCTCCCTGCTCCCTGCTCGCTTCAGTTCGTCGCTCTCTCGCTGTCACAGACAGCGATGTGTGCTTCACAGCGGGAGAGCAACGTCCAAAAAATGAAGCAGGACATTCAGCAACCGGCGACCTCACAGCAGGGGCCAGGTCGTTGCTGGATGTCATACACAGCGACAGCGACGGGACATCGCTGCTATGTCACAGAAAATGGTGACTTAGCAGCGACGTCGTTGTCGCCGTCACTGTGTGTGACACCACCTTAACACCCCATGATCACGCGGCGAAGGAACAATGGGCTGACAGATGCAACATGCTCCATCTCTCAGACTCCTCAAATTTGACTACAGCATATGAGGTGTTAAAGGGAATCTGTCACCATGTTTTTAACACCTCATCTGACAGCAGCATAATGTGGGGGCAGAGATCCTGGTTCCAGCAATGTGTCACTTACTGGGCTGTTTAGTGTAGTTTTGATAATTTACTGCTGATTAAACAGTGATTTTATCATTACAGGTCTACTTGGCGTGCTGCCAGGTAGTCCAGCATATTCATGAGCTCTGCATAACTGTTAGATCTGCCGCAGAGAAAACATTGATTGATCAAAATGACAGCGAACAACTCAGTAAGTGACACATCGCTGGAATCAGGGTCTCTATCTCTACATTATGCTGCTCTCAGATGGGGAGCAAAAATATGGTGACAGATTCCCTTTAAACTGCTGTGATTTAAGCCAGTCCTAATCACAATGGGTGCTGATTTGAATATCACAGACAATTCCCGTTGAAAATGACACAGGCACAACTCCTGTGCCTAGAAAGTATATATACATCCTAATGTCAAAGCCAACAGCTCATGAGGCCTCATTACTAGGCCTATGTGCAAGAATTGCTAAGTATGTCGGCCATAGAATGAAAACTTTCCCCAGTTCATCAGCTATGGAGGACCAGAGTCTACATCGGCCCAGAGCAGCATACATTTTTTTCCTCAACTCTAGCTACTATGGCAACTGGAAACTTAACAATGGGTGGCATGGTGGTTCCGTGGTTAGCCTTGCAGCTCTGGGGTCCTGGGTTCAAATCCCACCAAGGACAACATCTGCAAGGAGTTTGTATGTTCTCCCCGTGTTTGCGCGGGTTTCCTCTGGATACTCCAGTTTCCTCCCACACTCCAAACACATACAGATAGGGACTCTAGATTGTGAGCCCCAATGGGGACAGTGTTGCCAATATATGAACCTTTGAATTGTAAAGCGCTGTGGAATATGTTGGCGCTATATAAAAATAATGATTATTATTAATAACAATGGCTTCCAGGTCTGCCATAGACCAAAGCATATTAGATTCTGACAGAGATAATACAACTGGCAGGCTGAGATAATGCTCTGCACTGCATAAGTAATGCAGTATATTATCTATATGATCACTGGACATGTACACACGCAGTCAAAATTTTTGGTACCCCTCGATTAATGAAATAAAATCCCACAAGGGTCATAGAAATAACTTGAATCTGACAAAAGTAATAATACATTTAAAAAAAACTATGAAAATGAACAAATGAAAGTCAGAGATTGCTGTTTTTCTGCTTCCACAGAATTTAGAAAAAAATAAAACTCATGAAATCGGCCTTGACAGAACTGATGGCACCCTCCTCCTCCTCCTCCTCCTCCTCAACTTAATATTTGGTTGCACAACCTTTTGAGGCAATCACTGCAATCAAATGATTCCTGTAACTGTTAATGAGACTTCTGCGCCTCTCGACAGGTATTTTGGCAACTCCTCAAGAGCAACTTCCTCCAGTTGTCTCGTGTTTGGAGGTTGCCTTTTCCAGACGCAATGTTTCAGCTCTTTCCAAAGATGCTCAATAGGATTTAGGTCAGGGCTGATAGAAGGACACTTCAAAATAGTCCAACGTTTTCCTCTTGGCCATTCTTGGGTGCTTTTTGTTGTGTTTTGTGGCATTATCCTGATGTAAGACCCATGACCTGCAACTGAGACCAAGCTTTCTGACACTGGGCAGCACATTTCTCTCTAGAATCCCTTGATAGTTTTGAGATTTCATTGTATCCTGCACAGATTCAAGACACCCTGTACCAGATGCAGCAAAGCAGACCCTGAACTTAACAGAACCTCCTCCATGATTCACAGTAGGGGCAGTTTTGTTTTCTTGATATGTTTCATTTTTCCGTATGTGAACATATAGCTGATGTGCCTTGCCAAAAAGTTCCAGTTTTGTCTCAACTGTCCATAGGATATTCTCTCAGACGCTTTATGTCTTGTCAACATGTAGTTTGGCTAATTCCAGTCTGGCTTTTTTATGTTTTTTTTTTCAATAATGATGTCCTCCTTGATCGTCTCCCATGAAGTCCACTTTGGCTCAAACAACAACGGACGGTACGATCTGTCACTGATGTTCTTTGAACTTGAAGTTCACCTTTAATCTCTTTAGAAGTTTTTCTGGGCTCTTTTGTTACCATTCGTATTATCCGTTTCTTTGATTTGTCATCAATTTTCCTCCTGTGGCTATGTCCAGGGAGGTTGGCTACAGTCCCTTGGATCTTAAATATCTGAATAATATGTGCAACTGTAGTCACAGGAACATCAAGCTGCTTTAAGATGGTATTATAACCTTTACCATGCTTGTCTATAATTTTCTTTCTACTCTCCTGAGACAACTCTTTCCTTCGCTTCCTCTATTCCATGTTGAGTGTGGTACACACCATATCACCAAACAGCACAGTGAGTATCTGTAGCCCTATATCCAGGTCCACTGACTGATTACAAGATTGTAGTCACCTGTGATGCTAATTAGTGGACATACCTTGATTTAACATGTCCCTTTTGTCACATTATTTGCAGGGGTACCATCATTTCTGTCCAGGCCTGTTTCATGAGTTTTATTTTTAAAAATTTCTGTTTAAAGCATTGTTGAAAAGCAATGTCTGACTTTCATTTGTGCATTTTCATAGATTTTTTTTATTTATTATTACTTTTGTCAGATTCAAGTTATTTCTGTGACCATTGTGGGTTTTTCTTTTATTAAACTAAGGGGACCAACAATTTTGACTATGTGTATATGTGAGCTCTACAGTCAGCGTCGGACTGGCTACCGGACGAATCTCCAGTAATGCCAGGCCTGGATTCAGGTACCTGCATTGCACTCCGAAGCTCACACCTGAGCTCTGGAGTGCAGCCGAGACTGTACCACGAGCGCCGAGTGATTGATTCCCCGGCGACTGCGGTTCAGTTCATGACAGCTGCAGACAGACCGGGGTGATCTCGGGAGTTCAGGTGAGAGCACCGGAGATCAGCCCGGCCTGTCTGCAGCTGACATGAACTGAACCGCAATCGCCGGGGAATCAATCACTCGGTGCTCGTGGTACAGTCTCGGCTGCACTCCGGAGCACAGGTGAGAGCTCCGGAGTGCAATGCAGGTACCTGAATCCAGGCCTGGCATTACTGGAGATTCCAACTGTAGCCAGTCCGACACTGTCTACAGTGATCGGGGACTAAATTTTCTATGACTGTTCAAATAACCATCGGTCTGTTTAAAAGGGCCTTAAACTGTTATTCCATCACTTTTATATTCATGAAAAATCTTTGGGATAGCTCATATAAGATTGATTGGGGTCTGCCATCTGACACCCTCACTGATACTGCAGATCATCTCCTATTCTTTTTGATAGACTCTACACTGCAATACCTGGCAATGGCCATTAATCAGTATGTGGCACTGTTCTGTTCCACTCCATGCACTGGAGGAGACCTTTGGTCTTTACAAAGATTGAGCAGTAGAGGAAGGAACTTTTGATTGTACTGTACCTATAGCTACATCTGCGATCTTAGGACACACCGTTGATGTCCTCCTAGGAAAGCTCTCCAAATTTTGGAAAGTCCTACTAGACCTGGGATGCTCAGAAGCTATGCTTCCAATATAGATGCCAAATGAGTTCATAGCCTATAATGGTGCAAAGCTAGGGCTACAAGGCGACATTTGTCACACAGCAGCAATTCTCAAAAAAGTCAAGCGACAAAAACATCTGTGGACGACTATTTTAGAGCTTTGATTTTGCTGTAAATAAAAGCCAAGTTTCGAGACAAGTCGCTTTTGCGTGCAATTTCCATTGCAGCCTTTGGATAGCGTGTTGCGTGACTTGCAATCAGTGCCGAAATATCTAACACATTTGGAAACATTCGCAACTCTGTGTCGCAGATCCCAACACCGCACCATAGGAAATCATTGCATCAAATCATGCAATGTGCCCTGTCCTAAGCATATGCCATGTACTTTAAACATTGATGTATACCTGTACTTTTAGACCCTGCGCGCACAGTACAGTTTTTGATGCAATTTATCATGCAGTTTGTTGCCCAAATCTCAACAAAGCCTATGAGAAATAAGAAGTGCTGTGCGCACATTGCTTCTTTTTTCCTTGCATTTTTTGGTGCAGACAATGGTATGTCAATAGTTGGTCCGTTTTATTTCCCTTTCAGCCATTAAATACACTTAAAAAAAAAGCCCCAAAAAATGCACTCACAAAATGCACCAAAAACGCAAGCTTTTTTGGTGCGTTTTTTGGCACAGCGTGCACACAAACCCTTATCTATTGTATTAAAAAGTGCACTGGACTAGGCTTTTGACCATTCCGATCTGGCTAAATAAAATGTCTGGATTATTCCATTTTTTTCATCCCTCTATTCTCAGCACACATACAATATTTTTAACAATGTAACCAGGGTGTCCTTGGCCATTATATTCGGCATTAGATACAAAAGTTGCAGATTTGTTTTCTAAAACAAAGAGCTGTTCATTAAAAGAAAACATACATCACACCCATAAATATTTGTAAATAAATACATTATTCCAGGACTTGACCAATATGGAGCCAGGTATAAGTTGCAACTGCAATTCCACCAAAAAGTCACATTTATAGTGACTCCAAATTCTCTGAACATTTTTTGCTAATTTTTGCAAATTGTCTCTTCAAAGAGGAAGGAGACAAACTCTAGTGCCACCTATTGGAAGTAGCAATCGTAAAAGTCAAAAGTGACCCTTTCACGAGCCTTGTCATATGACTAAAGGCTACTTTACACACTGCGATATCGGTCCCGATATCGCTAGTGTGGGTACCCGCCCCCATCTGTTGCGCGACACGGGCAAATCGCTGCCCGTGCCGCACAACATCGCCCAGACCCGTTACACATACATACCTGTCCGGCGACGTCGCTGTGACGGTCCGTGCGGCGTCACAGCGACGTCACTGAACCGCCGCCCAATAGCAGCGGAGGGGCGGAGCTGAGCGGGACGTAACATCCCGCCCACCTCCTTCCTTCCGCATAGCGGCCGGGAGGCAGGTAAGGGGAGCTTCCTCGTTCCTGCGGCGTCACACGCAACGATGTGTGCTGCCGCAGGAACGAGGAACAACCTCGTTACTGCTGCAGTAACGAGATTTGAGAATGGACCCCCGTGTCGCCGATTAGCGATTTTGCACGTTTTTGCAACGATGCAAAATCGCTTATCGGTGTCACACGCAACGGCATCGCTAATGCAGCCGGATGTGCGTCACGAATTCCGTGACCCCAACGACTCCGCATTAGCGATGTCGCAGCGTGTAAAGCCCGCTTAAGGAAATATGCCAGATCAGAAGCTCAATTTGCAGACACGGTGTTTCTGGGTGATTGCCCCTCGTCAGTGCAAAGTATAAGATCTGATCTTGCTGTATGAGAAGCTATAATGGGGTCTAAGTCATAGGACAAGGCTCGCTAAGGGTCACTTTTGACCCTCAGACCCTATTATAGCTTCCATACAGCCAGATCCGATCTCATACTTTGCACTGATGAGTGGGAATCACCCCAAAACACTGTGCCTGCAAATTGAAGTTCTGATCTGGCATAAATCCTAAGTAATATGACAAGACTCGTTAATGGTCACTTTTGACTCTAAGACCCCATTATAGCTTCCATACAGCCAGATCAGATCTCATACTTTGCACTGACAAGTGGCAATCACCCCGAAACACTGTGGGGTACTTTACACACTGTGACATCGCTGGCATTTGCTGGCGATGTTGAGCGCGATAGCACCCGCCCTCGTCGTACGGCCGTTATCTAGTGATCGCTGCCGTAGCGAACATTATTGCTACGGCAGCGTCACACGCACACACCTGCTCTGCGACGTTGCTGTGACCGGCGAACCGCCTCCTTTCTAAGGGGGCGGTTCGTTCAGCGTCACAGCGACGTCACAGCAGCTTCACTGAGCCGCCGCCCAATAGAAAAGGAGGGGAGGAGATGAGCGGCCAGAACATCCCGCCCACCTCCTTCCTTCCTCCTTTTCCGGTGGACGCAGGTAAGGAAATGTTCGTCGCTCCCGCGGTGTCAAACATAGCGATGTGTGATGCCGCAGGAACGACGAAAAACATCGTACCGGTGACAGCAGCGAAATTAAGGAAATGAACGACGGGTCAACGATCACCGTTTTGGAACGATTTTGCGATCGTTGATCGTCGCTCATTAGTGGAAAAACGCTGCGATGTCGCTACCGGTGCCGGATGTGCGTCACTAATGACGTGACCCCCGACGATATATCGGCTGCGATGTCGCAGCGTATAATGTACCCCCGTGTCTACAAATTGAGCTTCTGATCTGGCATAAATCCTAAGTCATATGACAAGGCTTGTTAAAGAGACACTTTTGACTCTTAGACCCCATTATAGCTTCCATACAGCCAGATCAGATCTCATACTTTGCACTGACAAGTGGCAATCACCCCGAAACACTGTGTCTACAAATTGAGCTTCTGATCTGGAATAAATCCTACATCATATGACAAGGCTCATTAAAGGTCCATTTTTGACTCTTAGACCCCATTATAGCTTCCATACAGCCAGGTCAGATCTCATATTTTGCACTGACAAGTGGCAATCACCCCGAAACATTGTGTCTACAAATTGAGCTTCTGATCTGGCATAAATCCTAAGTCATAAGACAAGGCTTGTTAAAGGGTCACTTTTGACCCTTAGACCCCATTATAGCTTCCATACAGCCAGATCAGATCTCATACGAGTTCATACGAGAATCACCCTTAAACACTGTGTCTACATACTGAGCTTCTAATCTGGCATAAATCCTAAGTCATATGACAAGGCTCGTTAGTGGGTCACTTTTGACCCTTAGACCCCATTATAGCTTCCATAAAGCCAGATCAGATCTCATACTTTCCACAGACGAGGGGCAATCACCTCGAAACACCATGTCTAAAAATTGAGGTTCTGATGTGGCATAAATCCTAAGTCATATGACAAGGCTCGTTAATGGTCACCCTTAGACCCCATTATAGCTTCCATACAGCCAGATCATATCTCATACTTTGCACTGACAAGTGGCAATCACCCCAAAACACTGTGTCCACAAATTGAGCTTCTGATCTGCAATAAATCCTAAGTCATATGACAAGGCTCGTTAATGGGTCACTTTTGACCCTTAGACCCCTTTATAGCTTCCATAAAGCCAGATCAGATCTCATACTTTGCACTGACGAGTGGCAATCACCCTGAGACACTTCAACTGGTATATTCCTATGATTTACTGGAAATAGGACACGAGGTCTAGTAATTGTAAGACATGGATAGGTATATAGGCCTGCCCTCGAGGTATAAATACTTCTCTATGAGCACAGGGGACAATGCAGATAGGGGGAAGGTTATATGGACATGGAATGTGATGGATAAAGTTTCAGGTCCTAGGTAATTCACACCCAAGGTCAATTTTCTAATCTGACCTACTAGAAGAGTACAGGAGGAAGAGCACAGTATATACTCAAGTAGGACTGTTCCCAAAAATGACATTTCCAAATAAAATAAAAATATATATATATGCTAAAGTAAGGACAATCATATGTAAAAGAATAGGAGAGGGTATACAGCAGACTAATTGCTGACATGGATACACAGGAACATATTGAGGGAGGAAGAATGACAGAGGGAATGGGAGGAAGAGAGATGGCAGATAAGAAGGATGCAAAAAGGAAATCTGGAAATGCTGGGCATAAGCAAATGCAAAAACACAATAGAAAGGCTTGATCATGCAGGGAACAAGCAATGGAGCAAATGGCAAGTGAGGCATGAAAGTAATCCGATAAAATGGAAGATGTCGAGTGGAATAAAAAGGGAAGGAGAATCCGACACAGACGCAGAGCGAGCATGGGCCAAAGGGTTGCAGAAAACCTGGCAATGACATGAAGCAGACTGCGTCCTGAGGATATATATATATATATATATATATATATATATATATATATATACACACACACACACACCATACATATATATACACACACACACACACACACACACACCATACAGGCGCAAGGTGGAGGAAATGGAGAAATACAAAGGGAAAGACAGATGCAGATATAGGAGGAGAAGGAGGAGGGAGGCACAGAGATGAGAAGGAAAAGCCAAGGAAAGATGAAGGATTCACACCTAGAAAATGAGGAATTATATACGAATAATGGCTTCATGGCAAGACGTAGGCTACGAAGGGAAGATGGTCAATATAAAGACACGACTAACCTGCTCCTGCAGCTGATGGGGAGAGAGTGGGAGAGAGAGAAAGCTGGGGGAGGGGGAGAGAAGGGAGATAATGGGAGGTGTGCTACGTCACAGGCTCCAGGAGCTCAGGAAATCCTGTGTACAAGACCGATATAACACACACCGTGCATATGTATACGGGAAGTCTACGGATGCGAAATGCAGAAACGGCACAAGAAACATGTCCTGATAATAAAGGGCAGCGCCACCATAGCAGTGGTTAGAAAATGGCAAAAGGCGTTTAATGACCATATCATGATGGGAAACATTTTCCGATACAGTATTGTACCATTATTTTACATTCCGTTTTTAAGAAACGGATACCAAACATCATTGTAACAAAAAACATAAATCACAGCATTTACTACATTTTTTTAAGTAATTTTTTTAGCTTTTTTTTGTGATTCTCTATGGTCTCTTTGAACGTTTTGACCACTATATTTTTTTTTTACGTTTTTTCAACATTTTTTAATTATTTGTATCAGCGTTTTCTGGACATTTTTTTTAAACTCATCAACACTGAATATACTGTTAGCGGATTTTGAAGCAAAAATGCTGCCAAAATGCTCATAAAGAAGACCGGACGTTTTTTGTGCCTTACTATTGACTTCCACCACAGAGTATAGAGCATCTTATGAGAACAAGCCGTCTGTGGCCTCCGACACACATCCGTGCCGCCGGTACGTGTTTGCCATTTTTTGCACGTACCGGCGGCACGGAGACACGTTCAGCAATGCTACCCTATTGTAGCAGGCACACACACGGAAAATCACACGGAACACGTGTCCATGTGCGTTTGTACGTGTGTACGTTTTTCTACACGCTGACATGTCCACGTTTTCTCCGGCAGCATGGGTGTCACAATGCCCGCACCCGTACCACACGGATGTAGTGTGGATGCGGTCCCGTGTGACACGCGCCGGAGAAAACACGTGTCAGTGAAAAAAACAAAAAACATTACTCACCTTCTCCAGACCTCCTGTCTCGCCGCTGCTGACACTTACTGCCGACCGCCGCTCATTATGCTCATTTAATATTCACTTCACTGCGGCCGGCAGCAGCGGCAAGACGGCAGGGCTGGAGACCGAAGATCAGCACCACGGACAGCAGCGCGGACCACGTGAGTATGCAAATTACCGGTTCTACGTGTGCTATCGCGGATAGCACACGTAGAACACACGTGGACCGCACGTACCCGAGACACGTACTTACCACACGCAACACGCAGGGTAAATACGTGTCTTGCGGCACGTGCGTGTTTTTAACGGAAGTGTGTTTCAGGCCTGAAGGATGGACTGCTCACTTATTTAAACCTATTGGCGCCTTTGGAAGCCTGGAGTAGTTAAAGACACTAAAAACACTAAACAGATGAACAGCAAGTAGTTTAGATATATTAGACTAGCTGTAGTACTCGGCATTGCCTGGGATAGTAACTGTCTCTCTCTCTGTCTGTCTGTCTCTCGCTATCTCTTTGTCTGTCTCTTTCCCTGTCTGCCTGTCTCTCTATCTCTTTCCCTGTCTGTCTCTGTATCTCTTTCACTGTTGTCTGTCTCTCTGTTTTTCTGTCTGTCTATCTCTTTCCCTGTTTGTCTCTGTCCCTGTCTGTCTCTGTCCCTGTCTGTCTCTTTCCCTGTCTGTCTCTCTCCCTGTCTGTCTCTTTGTGTCTATTTGTCTCTTTGTCTCTTTCTGTCTGTCTGTTTCTGTCTGTCTCTTTGTTTGTTTCCTCTCTATCTGCCTCTGTCTGTGCCTGTCTGTATATTTCCCTGTCTGTCTGTCTCTTTCCATCTGTCTGTCTCTTTCCCTGTCTGTCTCTGTATCCCTTTTCTGTCTGTCTCTTTCACTGTCTGTCTCTTTCCCTGTCTGACTTTGTCTTTGTCTGTCTGTCTTTCTCTGTCTGTCTCTTTCCCTGTCTGTCTTTCTCTGTCTGTCTCTTTCCCTGTCTGCCTCTGTCTGTTTGCCTCTTTCCCTGTCTGTCTCTTTCCCTGTCTGTCTCTGATTGCCTCTTTCCCTGTCTGTCTCTGTTGGTTTGTCTCTGTCTCTTTCCCTGTCTGCCTCTTTCTCTGTCTGTCTGTGCATATGTCTGTCTGTCTCTGTCTGTTTGTCTCTCTCTGTCTGGCTCTGTCTATATGTTTCTCTCTCTGTCTGCCTCTCTGTCTTTTTCTCTCTCTCTGTCTGCCTCTTTTTGTCTGTCTGTATGCGTCGCTCCACTGACATTACATTACCTCACACATAAGCTTCTTATACTAACATTTTTCCTTCATTGCCTATAGCAACCAATTACTGCTCCTATTAATAACCTGTAGCTCCCAGCTCCATTGACTATAATGTAAGCAGGTTTTTTGTTGAATAACTGTAAAGCGCGGGGTTAAATTTTTCACCTCAAAACATAGTCTATGACGTTCCCTGAGTCAAATGCGGTGTCTGTGCAAAATTTTGTGATTGTAAATGTGACAGTGCGGATTTCTTTAGCGGACATACACACACACATACATATACTCAGCTTTTTTATATATATATATATATATATATATATATATTTATTTTTTTCCATTATTTTGAGCTTTCAGTATTTTTTTCAGGTGGTTTTCGGAGAGCAGACACCTACTGCAGATACTCTTATGTCCTTTGGTATCTATCTACACATAAATTATATTATATACTAGCTACCACAGCAAAACTGGTCCCCCTATTGCATAAAACCAATCCAGCTTAATCTCATTAGGACCTGAGTCAATAATGTTCCATATACAATGCTGGTACACATTTGCATCCAACAACAATACAATATTTAGGGCAGCATAACATACATGTTACAAATCATTTGTGTTCTTTCTAAAAATGTAGAAAAAAGTAAACTCCCTCTTCCTTTTATATTAATTATGCAATGCGGTTTGTTTTTGAAATCGGCACAAAACGCATAAAAATAAGACCTACAGAATTAGTATTCGACTCAGAATTAATTGCTTCCTTTGTACAGAAGTGTGGTGTAGTTTGAAAACATCAATGTCCTTTTTGTAGTAACTTTCCTAAAAATGTAACACTAAGGCTACTTTCACACATCCGGTATTTGCTCTGCGGCACAATACGGCGCTCTGCAGAAAAACCGCAACCGTTTTTTTTGCCGCCGGTTGCGGGTTTTTTTGCATAGACTTACATTAGTGCCGTATTGTGCCGCATGGGCTTGCGGTCGGTCCGGTTTTTGCCGCATGCGGCAGATTTAGCCGATGCCGCGGCCGGATGAAACGTTGCCTGCAACGTTTTTTGCTCCGGCAAAAAAAAACGCATCGCGCCGCATCCGGCCGCTGCGGCGCATTTTTCCATGCATGCCTATGGGCGCCGGATGCGGAGCGATGCGGAAAAAACGCATCCGGCCGCCGCATGCGGTTTCTTCCACTGCGCATGCTCAGTAGCATGCCGCAACCGGGAAAAAACGGACGGGCCGCATGTAAAAACTTATGCAAAGGATGCGGTGTTTTCGCCGCATCCGTTGCATAGTTTATACAGCCGGATTGAGCCGCACAGTTCAAACCAGATGTGTGAATATAGCCTAATACTTATGAGAAGTTAAAGAATTCTTCATATCACTAAAATTTCCCCTCTCCAAACTATCCTGAATGCAGCGGCCAGGCTCAAATTTCTGTCCAGCCACTACACCGATGCCTCCAACCTGTACCAGTCATTGCACTTGTTAACAACCCTTATAGAATATAAGATAAAATAATCACGTAAAGTTCTCCAGTGTTACAATTCCAAATATCTCCTCCCTCGTCTCTGTCTACCACTCTCTCCATTCAACTAATGATATTTGACAAACACCCTTTATAATCCAAACTTACCTTTTTCATTCCAAAGACGTTTTGTCACGCTAGGTACGGGGAAGTACCAAGCAAACGACAAAGGGAAGGCAAACCCTGTGGGTAGGGAACCTGACTAAGCCTACTGCTAGGCCCTGGCTTCCCTCACCACCCTAGATAGGTTCCGCATCTATGCGCCAAGCATGATACCATACCTGATCCTGGATGACCCTGAAGTGGGCCCTAGCAGATGGGATGATCACTTAGGGGTGCTTCACACACAGCGAGCTCGCTGCCGAGATCGCTGCTGAGTCACGCTTTTTGTGACGCAGTAGTGACCTCATTAGCGATCTCGCTGCGTGTGACACTGAGCAGCGATCTGGCCCCTGCTGTGAGATCGCTGCTCGTTACACACAGCCCTGGTTCGTTTTCTTCAAAGGCGCTCTCCCGCTGTGACACACAGATCGCTGTGTGTGACAGCGAGAGAGCGACAAATGAAGCGAGCAGGGAGCAGGAGCCGGCGTCTGGCAGCTGAGGTAAGCTTGTAACCAAGATAAACATCGGGTAACCAAGGTGGTTACCCGATATTTACCTTAGTTACCAGCCTCCGCCGCTCTCACGCTGCCTGTGCTGCCGGCTCCGGCTCTCTGCACATGTAGCTGCTGTACACATCGGGTTAATTAACCCGATGTGTACTGTAGCTAGGAGAGCAAGGAGCCAGCGCTAAGCAGTGTGCGCGGCTCCCTGCTCTCTGCACATGTAGCTGCATTACACATCGGGTTAATTAACCCTATGTGTACTGTAGCTAGGAGAGCAAGGAGCCAGCGCTCAGTGTGCGCGGCTCCCTGCTCCCTGCACACACAGCTAAACGGTGTGCGCTGGTAACTAAGGTAAACATCAGGTAACCATACCCGATGTTTACCTTAGTTACCAGTGTCCGCAGCTTCCAGACGCCGGCTCCGTGCAAGCGCAGCGTCGCTTGCACGTCGCTGCTGGCTGGGGGCTGTTCACTGGTCGCTGGTGAGATCTGCCTGTTTGACAGCTCACCAGCGACCATGTAGCGATGCAGCAGCGATCCTGACCAGGTCAGATCGCTGGTCGGATCGCTGCTGCATCGCTAAAGTGTGAAGGTACCCTTAAGGCCCCGTCACACTAAGCAACATCGCTAGCAACATCGCTGCTAACGAACAACTTTTGTGACGTTGCTAGCGATGTTGCTGTGTGTGACATCCAGCAACAACCTGGCCCCTGCTGTGAGGTCGTTGGTTGTTGCTGAATGTCCTGGGCCATTTTTTAGTTGTTGCTGTCCCGCTGTGAAGCACAGATCGCTGTGTGTGACAGCGAGACAGCAACAACTAATTGTGCAGGCAGCAGGAGCCGGCTTCTGCGGAGGCTGGTAACCAATGTAAACATCGGGTAACCAAGAAGCCCTGTCCTTGGTTACCCGATATTTACCTTTGTTACCAGCCTCCGCCGCTCTCACGCTGTCAGTGCCGGCTCCTGCTCTGTACACATGTAGCTGCAGGACACATCGGGTTAATTAACCCGATGTGTGCTGTAACTAGGAGAGCAAGGAGCCAGCGCTAAGCATTGTGCGCTGCTCCCTGCTCTGTGCACATTTAGCTGCAGCACACATCGGGTTAATTAACCCGATGTGTGCTGTAACTAGGAGAGCAGGGAGCCAGCGCTAAGCATTGTGCGCTGCTCCCTGCTCTGTGCACATGTAGCTGCAGCACACATCGGGTAATTAACCCGATGTGTGCTGTAACTAGGAGAGCAAGGAGCCAGCGCTCAGTGTGCGCTGCTCCCTGCTCTCTGCACGTGTAGCTGCGTGCGGTGGTAACCAAGGTAAATATCGGGTTGGTTACCTGATATTTACCTTAGTTACCAAGCGCAGCATCTTCCACGCGGCGCTGGGGGCTGGTCACTGGTTGCTGGTGAGCTCACCAGCAACTTGTGTAGCCACGCTCCAGCGATCCCTGCCAGGTCAGGTTGCTGGTGGGATCGCTGGAGCGTCGCAGTGTGACATCTCACCAGCAACCTCCTAGCAACTTACCAGCGATCCCTATCGTTGTTGGGATCGCTGGTAAGTTGCTTAGTGTGACTGGACCTTTAGTCAACCCCACTAACTTCTAAAGAGGAAACAGATATAACAAACAAGGGGAAAGTAAACAAATAACTTATCTCCAGACGACTCAAGGAGGGGAACTGCAACGACAAAGTTTCTCCAGATGTGTAAAAACCGACTGCTTGCACTGAAGACTTCTTAAGGGTATTAGACCTATCACCAGCAGTACAAAGTAAAGGGAAATGAGGGTACAGTATATAAAAGCACCAAGGGAAGTGCTGATAAAAACAGCTGAAAAGTGAGGAGCTTCACAGGTGTAACGCCTGCCTTGATCCACAGACTCAGACGGGCTGTAATGAACAGGCTAGAGGGAAGCCACTCACCAAGCAGGACCCCCAGAACCCTGAAACCCTTTAACCCCTATACAGGGATTTGGAATTACACAGGGCCATGAAGATCACTACCTGTGGTAGGCTGCACTCCAAGAGAGTAGTCGTCAGGCAGGGTCAAACCAGGAATTGCAGAACAGGGACAGAATCGGTAGGCAAGGACGTAATCAGAAAACAAGCTCAGAAAACAAGCAGTGGTCAAATCCAGATTGGGCAGCGAGGTACATAAACAGCAGGCAGAAGGGTAGTCAGGAAACAAGCAGAGATCAGAACACCAGAATCACTATACAAATAACACAGGAACCAAGAATAGAACTATCTCTGGCAGTGGTCAGATGACAGGAGGGGGAATAAGAAGGGTGTGGTGTCTTCCCATTGGTTGTAGCTGAATGATGGCAACTTCAGCTGGAAGACACACGCCACCTACAGTCACCCAGTGGTGCTGCAGGTTCCAGGGAAACCCAGCCTAGTGGATGAGCGGAACCTGTGCTCAGCAGAGCCACGGGCACCGACTCCTCTCCCATCACCAGCACTATCCATGGCAGTGTAACGGGGTGCCAGGGGTGCCTCTGGCCTTGTAGTCGTGGCCCTTGCAATCAGGCGTACCCCTGGTTCCACCGTCACTATGGGGACAGGAGATGACTTGGTGGGGCAGAGTGTGGTGGTGATGCAGATGTTATCCGGCGCACAAACACTCTTCAGGCAGGGTTCGATGCAATGAACAAACATTCTTTTATTCTTCACAAAGTCCCAAACAAAGCAATAAAGGTGATGAAACGCTTTCTTAGCTGGGGGAAGCCTGTCCTTGCGTCCCCTCCAGTGGGGATGTGCCTGGCTACTCCACTTCGCCCGGCTCCCACTTCTGGCTACCCACAGCCCGGACCCACACCGGACTGCTTCACACTATGAGGTTCCGCCCGCTCCTTTTCTCACCGGCTTCCCTGATTTCCAGCTCCCACACTCTGCCCCGGCTCTGCTGCTCCGCTCCTGTCCCCGAGACGACTGCTCCCTTGATCTAATCTTTTCCTCACACCCTTGCTCTCTCCTCCCCTTGTCTCTGCCGGCTCCTCCTCCCCACTGTGGTGACAGCCGTCCCACCCGGCCACTAGGGGTACCCTAACACAATACACATGCACATACAAATAAAACATTTTTATTAGTAACATTTCCGGGTTAACTATGCTCCCTTTTGCAGGGGGTCTGCTCACCCACTGCATACCTCCCCTCTTAAAACCCGAGCCTCCCGGCACGGCTCTTACTTAAAACACACAGAAGCACGTAAAGTCTGCAATACCGTCCACAATAGGCGCAGCACCCACACAGAGGGCTCCAGTGTGCCCAGTTCTCCTCCTCTGGACGGCCACCAGTGTGCGCAGCTCTCCTCCTCTGGACGGCCACCAGTGTGCGCAGCTCTCCTCCTCTGGACGTCCATCAGTGTGCCCAGTTCTCCTCCTCTGGACGGCCACCAGTCCCGCGCAGCTCTCCTCCTCTGGACGGCCACCAGTGTGCGCTGCTCTCCTCCTCTGGACGGCCATCAGTGTGCCCAGTTCTCCTCCTCTGGACGGCCACCAGTCCCGCGCCCGGCGGTTTCTGCAGCGCTCCCGGTCCTTCTTTCAACTAGCGCCCGGAGGCTCAACAGCGCTCCCAGTCTTAGATGGGCGCCCGGAGGCTTGGCAACAGCGCTCCCGGTCTTAGATGGGGCGACTGCCCGTACAAACACACAGAAGGGAGCTCGTCCCGTGAAACTTTAAAAGAACTTCTGCCGGCTAAACGGCGCCGGACTTAAACAACAGATCAGCAGTGGTGACTTACTCTGGGGGCCAGGCCCTCTTCCATTCCTCCGCTTGGGCCTGGATGTATGCCCCCAGGGATTGTCCCGGCTGCTGACGGATCCTCTGGAAGGACGCAGGGGCGTAGGGTGGCTCCACAGGCGCAGCTGCTGCAGCTCCTCTCGGTGGTGAAGGCGTCGCTGCCCCTGACAATCTTGCTGGTAACGGCGGCGGTGTCAATGCTGAGACTGGGTAGAGTGGAGACGGGTCCTCGTTTCCCGCTCTTAAACAGACTCCACCCCCATCCCCACGCATCATCTTGACTCCTCCGCTGAGGTACTTCTTTTTCTTCTTCCGTGCCCTGGAGCTGGCGCCTGCCCTCTTTGGGCGGAGTACTCCATGCTTTCTCTTCGGCACCGGCCAGCCCCAGGCTCTTCTTTCGGCGCCAACTTTCCGCGCCTTTTCTTCCTCACAGATAACGGCCTCCTTGCCGCCATCTTGTACCCGGTCCAACGCTACGGGTACTAGGTTCTCTCCCCACCACGGGACTGGAAATCCTGTATCACGGTCCGGATCCTGTGCTTCAGGCACGACCCGATCTCCAGCCTCCTGGGTTCCTGGCAGGGGAATCGCATCCTGCCGACTACGCCACATGTAACGGGGTGCCAGGGGTGCCTCTGGCCTTGTAGTCGTGGCCCTTGCAATCAGGCGTACCCCTGGTTCCACCGTCACTATGGGGACAGGAGATGACTTGGTGGGGCAGAGTGTGGTGGTGATGCAGATGTTATCCGGCGCACAAACACTCTTCAGGCAGGGTTCGATGCAATGAACAAACATTCTTTTATTCTTCACAAAGTCCCAAACAAAGCAATAAAGGTGATGAAACGCTTTCTTAGCTGGGGGAAGCCTGTCCTTGCGTCCCCTCCAGTGGGGATGTGCCTGGCTACTCCACTTCGCCCGGCTCCCACTTCTGGCTACCCACAGCCCGGACCCACACCGGACTGCTTCACACTATGAGGTTCCGCCCGCTCCTTTTCTCACCGGCTTCCCTGATTTCCAGCTCCCACACTCTGCCCCGGCTCTGCTGCTCCGCTCCTGTCCCCGAGACGACTGCTCCCTTGATCTAATCTTTTCCTCACACCCTTGCTCTCTCCTCCCCTTGTCTCTGCCGGCTCCTCCTCCCCACTGTGGTGACAGCCGTCCCACCCGGCCACTAGGGGTACCCTAACACAATACACATGCACATACAAATAAAACATTTTTATTAGTAACATTTCCGGGTTAACTATGCTCCCTTTTGCAGGGGGTCTGCTCACCCACTGCAGCAGGAACACGGCGTCACCTGGTGATCGGAGCAGAAGTCGCAGGGGCAGACTCCAGTGGGGACATGACAACAGGGTCCTAAAGGGAAAAGGATGAAAACCAAGCAGGAATAATAGCAGGTCAGGGAGTAGTTTGTGGAGTCAAATGCTGTCTAGAACTGTCCGTCACCCACAACACACCAATGACATTTCTTGTTCTCTGGAATGCAGTGCTTCAGACAATCCGGTTAAGTTCCCACATCCACAGTTTTAAAAGTGCCCTAAAAAATATTTTTAGGCAGTCCTATCTCTGCTTTATTTCCCCCTTTCTACATTTTAATTCTCAGAACCTGGTCCTTTTTTGAAGTTTCCCACACAATCCCTGGATTCAGTAGCACTTCTACCTGTATTTATTTATTTTACTTATATACTGTATCATCATTAATTCCATGGCACTTTACAGACGTAATCATCACTGCCCCCATCGGGGCTCATAATCCACATGCCCTACCAGTATGTATTTGGAGTGTGGGAGGAAACCCACGCAAACACGGGGAGAATATACAAATTTCTTGCAGCTTTGTTCTTGATGGGATATACACAGATACCGGCTGGTGATCAGCTCATACAACTTTTCAAAAGCCAGCCAGACCACGAGAACTTTTAGCTTCTTTATGTCTTATATGTTAATATATACGTTTCCCCTGTATTTAAGAGTTCTGTGGAATGCACAAAATAACTGTTACATCCCCACCAGAGTCCGCTCCAGACACTTCTACTTCGATCATCATGCGTCACCATGTGCCTGCCGTGGATAGTGCTGGTGATGGGAGAGGCGTCGATGCCAGCGGTGCTGGTGGGCGCAGGCTCCGCTCATCCACTGGGCTGGGTTTCCTTGGGATCTGCAGTACCACTGGCTGACTGTAGATGGCGTGTGTCTTTCAGCTGAAGTACCATCATTTCTACAACCAATGGGAAGACACCACTCCCTTTTTATTTCCTCTCCTGTCTGCTGACCACGGCCAGAGATAGTTCTGTACTCCAAGGTTCCTCTTCCGCCCTGTTCTGTTTAGTGATTCTGGTGTTCCGACTTCTGCTTGTTCCTGACTACCCTCCTGCCTGCTGTTTATGTACAGTTAGGTCCAGAAATATTTGGACAGTGACACAAGTTTTGTTATTTTAGCTGTTTACAAAAACATGTTCAGAAATACAATTATATATATAATATGGGCTGAAAGTGCACACTCCCAGCTGCAATATGAGAGTTTTCACATCCAAATCGGAGAAAGGGTTTAGGAATCATAGCTCTGTAATGCATAGCCTCCTCTTTTTCAAGGGACCAAAAGTAATTGGACAAGGGACTCTAAGGGCTGCAATTAACTCTGAAGGCGTCTCCCTCGTTAACCTGTAATCAATGAAGTAGTTAAAAGGTCTGGGGTTGATTACAGGTGTGTGGTTTTGCATTTGGAAGCTGTTGCTGTGACCAGACAACATGCGGTCTAAGGAACTCTCAGTTGAGGTGAAGCAGAACATCCTGAGGCTGGAAAAAAAGAAAAAATCCATCAGAGAGATAGCAGACATGCTTGGAGTAGCAAAATCAACAGTCGGGTACATTCTGAGAAAAAAAGAATTGACTGGTGAGCTTGGGAACTCAAAAAGGCCTGGGCGTCCACGGATGACAACAGTGGTGGATGATCGCCGCATACTTTCTTTGGTGAAGAAGAACCCATTCACAACATCAACTGAAGTCCAGAACACTCTCAGTGAAGTAGGTGTATCTGTCTCTAAGTCAACAGTAAAGAGAAGACTCCATGAAAGTAAATACAAAGGGTTCACATCTAGATGCAAACCATTCATCAATTCCAAAAATAGACAGGCCAGAGTTAAATTTGCTGAAAAACACCTCATGAAGCCAGCTCAGTTCTGGAAAAGTATTCTATGGACAGATGAGACAAAGATCAACCTGTACCAGAATGATGGGAAGAAAAAAGTTTGGAGAAGAAAGGGAACGGCACATGATCCAAGGCACACCACATCCTCTGTAAAACATGGTGGAGGCAACGTGATGGCATGGGCATGCATGGCTTTCAATGGCACTGGGTCACTTGTGTTTATTGATGACATAACAGCAGACAAGAGTAGCCGGAGGAATTCTGAAGTGTACCGGGATATACTTTCAGCCCAGATTCAGCCAAATGCCGCAAAGTTGATCGGACGGCGCTTCATAGTACAGATGGACAATGACCCCAAGCATACAGCCAAAGCTACCCAGGAGTTCATGAGTGCAAAAAAGTGGAACCTTCTGCAATGGCCAAGTCAATCACCAGATCTTAACCCAATTGAGCATGCATTTCACTTGCTCAAATCCAGACTTAAGACGGAAAGACCCACAAACAAGCAAGACCTGAAGGCTGCGGCTGTAAAGGCCTGGCAAAGCATTAAGAAGGAGGAAACCCAGCGTTTGGTGATGTCCATGGGTTCCAGACTTAAGGCCGTGATTGCCTCCAAAGGATTCGCAACAAAATATTGAAAATAAAAATATTTTGTTTGGGTTTGGTTTATATGTCCTATTACTTTTGACCTCCTAAAATGTGGAGTGTTTGTAAAGCAATGTGTACAATTCCTACAATTTCTATCAGATATTTTTGTTCAAACCTTCAAATTAAACGTTACAATCTGCACTTGAATTCTGTTGTAGAGGTTACATTTCAAATCCAATGTGGTGGCATGCAGAGCCCAACTCGCCAAAATTGTGTCACTGTCCAAATATTTCTGGACCTAACTGTACCTCGCTGACCGATCTGGATTTGACCTCTGCTTTGTTTTCTGATTACGTCCTTGCCTGCCGATTCTGTCCCTGTTCTGCAATTCCTGGTTTGACCCTGCCTGACGACTACTCTCTCAGACTGCAGCCTTCCACAGGTAGTGATCACCTTGGGCCCCGTGTAATTCCAAATCCCTGTATAGGGGTTAAAGGGTTTCAGGGTTTTAGGGGTCCTGATTGGTGAGTGGCTTCCCTCTAGCCTGTCCATTACAGTCCGTCTGAGTGTGTGGATCCAGGCAGGCGTTACAATAACTGGTTACATCCACATATACACGACTTATAAGAACCTGACTGCAGCTGTTCGATTTACCTGTAGCACCACCACAGGAAAACTGAAGTATTGCATTCTGCTTATTGGAACCTGTCTATTGACTTATTGTTGTATCCAACCTCCAAAGTGGAAGGTGTACTTGCTCTTTGCTCCAGCTAATTTAGGGATCCTAATCTATAGACCCACTTTACCATATAGGAGAATGTAAAACCTGATTTTCTAAACTCCTTTAAAGGGAACCTGTCAGCAGAAATTTTGTAATAAACCTAAAAGATTCCCCCTCTGCAGCTCCTGGGCTGCATTCTAGCCGCCCAGTGCACCCGAGGTCTCACGCATGCACCGTGCCACTCTCGCGGTACTTTGCACTGTGCACAGTGTGACCGCTGGTGATGTGTTGCGCAGGCGTGAGATTATGGGTGGCGCTGTGATTTTCATCAGCAAGTACCTGCCCATAATGTCGTGCCCGCGCTTTCCCCTCTGCCTCCACCGTTCTGCGCAAGCGCTGGCCAGATGAATCCACGTCACCTCTTACCAAGATGGGAAAGAGGTGACGTGATGTCATCTGGCCAGCGCTTGCGCAGAAGGGTGGAGGCAGAGGGGAAAGCATGGGCACGGGATTATGGGTGGGTACTTACTGATGAAAATCACAGCGCTGCCCATAATCTCACGCCTGCGCAACACGTCACCAGCGGTCACACTGTGCACGGTCCTGCTAGAGTGGCACGGCGCATGCGCGAGACATCGGGCGCACTGCGCGGCGTCCTGAAGTCTGAAATTGAGCGACGGGGACGGCGTAAAGCAGCAGGAGGCAGAATAATGGACAACAGACAGCCCGCCCCCGTGTACGATTAACAAGATTTGCATAGGAAAAGGTACCCCTTTATAAAGTATTTATTTTGGTCTAAAAGGGGGCACAATAACAATAGGAACCTTGCTAGAATGCAGCCCAGGAGCTGCAGAGGGGTAAGCTTTTAGGTTTAGTGCAAAATTTCTGCTGACAGGTTCCCTTTAAATGGTTAAATTCTCTTTGGCCATTCTTAATTGAAACAATTTCTTCCTTCTGTGTTTTTCACAAGTCACAACAAGAAATGTATCCATCATATAGGTGTGCTAAGTTTCTTAATGGCAAATTTGCACGCAGAGTTCCATGCAATATCTGTACTAAGGAGCCCAATGGGCATGCCGTGATCTGCCTGAAATCTGAGGAGTACGGAAGCACCGTACGGTTATTTTCATACAAAATAGACAAATTGCATTATTGGATGTTATTACAGGGCATTTCTACTTGGGCCCTACCAGCCAATTCATAGTGATACTGTGGACTTACCAACATACAAAAACTATATAACCTCTGTAGCTCCGAATACAACCCTCTACAGTGCCAAATACAACGGTGCAGAGCACAACCAAATACCATGATACACCACAGTGTAAAAAAAGTGTAATGAATAAAAGCACATAAGAAAACGGAGGTACTCCAAGTCACAGCATAGCCTATAAATGAATAAATGCACATTGAGGCTGAGCTTTCTAGCATTCTAGCTTTCTGATCAGTCTATGACTAAGAGCACTTAAAAAAAAGGACCATGTTCTGAGAATTAAAATGTAGAAAGGGGGAAATAAAGCAGAGATAGGCCTGCCTAAATTTTTTTTAGGGCACTTTTAACACTTTGGATGTGGGAACTTAACCGAATTGTCTGAGGCACTGCATTCCAGAGAACAAGAAGTGTCATTGGTGTGTTGCGGGTGACAGACAGTTCTATGGTGTCCGGTTATAGAAGGTCACAGCATTTGGCTCCACAAACTATCCCCTGACCTGCTGTTATTCCTGCTTGGTTTTCATCTTTTTCCCTTTAGGACCCTGCGGACTTCCTCACCTATTCAACTGTTTTTATCAGCACTTCCCTTGGTGCTTTTATATAACCTCATTTCCCTTTACTCTGTGCTGGTGATAGGTCTATTACCCTTAACAAGTCTTCAGTGCAAGCAGTCGGCTTGTACAAATCTGGAGAAACTTTGTTGTTGCAGTTCCCCTCCCTGAGTCATCTGGAGATAAGTTACTTGTTTACTTTCCCTTTGATTGTTATATCTGTTTCTTCTTTAGAGCTTAGTGTGGTTGACTAAGCGCTCATCCCATCCGCTAGGGCCCACTTCAAGGTCAGCCAGGGTCAGGTATCCTGCTCAGCGCATAGATACGGAACCCATCTAGGATAACGAGGGAAGCGCTCTATGACTAAGAGCACTCTATTGCACCTTAAATGTGTGCTTTCAGTCATAATTATGTGATATTTTTAAACTTTTCTAATAAATGTCGATATTTTATCATTGAACGGTGTGGGTATCTTTTTCCTTTTCTTTGTGGCATTAATCTGAGCTTTGTAGAGCTGGATAAATACTATATATAGAGCTCCCATTTTGGGTTGATGCCTGGCACTGTTGCTCAAACTTAGGACACTTGCAGACATCTGGTTTACACTCATGTGTTCTGTGTTTTTCATGGTTAGAACACATACTCCTTATTGTCTAAGGAGCAGCTCACAGGTCCGTGTTTTTTTCTATGCGGATTGTGTGTCTTTAAAAAAACAAGGAGATGTGAGCTTTTGCTCGGAGTTATGGAGCAAAACCTTATAAGTCTACGGTTCACAGGCAGCATACAGAAGTCATCCCTGTGCAAACTCTGTTTTTAATATTCTATTGGCATCTCCTAGAGTCATGAATGACAGATAGTCATGTGGTTTCTGACCATAGAAGGTCACAGCATTTGGCTGCGCAGAATACTCCCTGATGTTCCATTGTTCCCACTCTCAGTATTCATTGGTATAGGCAGCCTTTCTGCTGGATTAACCTCTCCCCTTTTGGACCCAGTAGGAGCTCACCTTCCACCCAACTGCTGATCATCAGCATTATCTTGGTGCTTAAATACCCCTTCTTTCCTTGGACTGGTGCTGGTGATATTTTCAGTTCATTCAAGCCTTGGTTGCAAGCAGGTGGCTTGTACTCCTCTGTGGTATCGTTGCTGAAGACTTTGCTGAACTTTTATCTGTGTCATCTGTAGATACATAGTTCATGCATTTTCCCCTTTTGTGTCCTCCTTATGTTGTCTATAGTGGTTAGAGGGTTTGATAAAGAGCTCATCCAATCCGTTCCCTATTTTGGTCCCAGCATTAGGGATACAAAGGATCAGGTATCTGGTTCGGCGCATAGGTACTGAACCTATCTAGGGTGGTGAGGGACCCCAGTAACCAGCAGTAGGTTTGGTCAGGGGTCACCATCTTCACTTTCCCTACACACAGGGTTGGTTCCCCTTCCCTTCCCTTTCGCTTGATACTTCCCTGAACATAGCATGACATTCATGGAGCAATATTCCATGATTTATTCCAAGCAAATCAGAAGGTCCATAAAATAATTCCACTACACAGAGGGTAAAGTAGTCCAGTAATGGGATAAATGTCCTAGGAGTTTAATCATAATCCTCCAGCAGTCCTTTTCCAGGGAAATTGGGGTTTCTCAACAGCTCTCTGGGATATCGGCTTCTCCATCAGAGGATCAATCTTACTCCTTCTCTGGAGTCTTTCTCAGCCACAATGAATAATCATCCCAGGTAAACAGAGTGTTTGTTTGGATCCCAGCCATCCCTCCCCATTACTTAGGGACAAAAGCACTGCAGGGGGTGATTAACCTGCAAACAGGACAATTACACACAAGGAATACACAGAATGGACAGAGCACCACGCCTATAATACGAACCTACACAAAATTATACACAACCCCCCATATTCAATCATCACAACCGGTGTCTCCTAGCTTTATTTTTTTGTCTTGGCAAAAGAAAAAAATCACTATTGGTAAAAACTAACATTGAATGAAAATCTGATCCCGCACACTGATGAAAATTAGTCTGCTTTTTTTTTTTTTTGACGTACGAGGAAAACAAAGCGGACATCTGAATGAGGACGTGAAGCGCTGATATAACAAAATCAGCAGGGTTAATGAGATGGCTCTTATTGAAGAATAATGTCATCTATAGATCAGACCCACCGGGTCTCAGTCATCCAAAACGACTAACAAAAAATCTGTCCTTGTTGCCCTCGGTAATCAATCAAAGCTCACCTTTTATTTCCTAAACAAGCTGGTGGAGCCACCTCCGTGACCTCCTGTCATCCCGACAGATGTGGTGCAGCTATTCCTTCATGATGGTGCAAACAAATGTTCAGCAGATTATGCAACCATGGCCAAAGAAGTACATGGCGAGAGGCATAGCTCACTATATCTGATATTAACGTTCATTGGAAGCAAAAGCAAATGACTTTATTTTCTACAACATTGTAGCAGCCAACTTTATTCTATACCGCAACAAAATGTTGTTAGCTTGTATACAGTGTGTCCACCCATATCCTGCCCACCGCCATTAACTTAAGAACGGCGGCAGCTATAGGCATAGAAGTGGTGTCTAGGTATAGTAAAGTAGTCATGCGCTACGCATTGAAACCACCTATAGCGCCACCTGGTGGAAAACAACGGAGTTAGCATTTTTATCTCGAAAACGGAACGAGATAGAGAATAAAAGTGAATTACAAAGTTGTAGGGCATCATCAATTCAATACGAATCGACACCTTGTATACAGAAATACTTTGATATGAAACCTATGACCCCCAGAGATATATTGTATCTCTGCCAATTACCCCTTACCCAAGGGCACTTGGGGCTCTTATGTTCTCCGTGATAGAGCAACTGTTAGACTCTTCTGCTCAGAGGATTACCTGGGTCATGTATTTAAGGAGCTTTGCGTGTACTCCCCCAACTGTTATGCTCACCGGGCGGGCAGAGATATTAGTGAACCCACTGGGCCACAGCACACAGAAAACCCAGAGGGGCTTGACTGCAGAACCACACGTGGTTTTCACCAGACCCTCTAATGGTGAGGGTGTTATGCTGCAGGTGTGAGACCGGGTGCCACTGTGGAAGACTGGTTCTGCAACGGCTGGTCCCAGGGTTACGGGAGCGGCAGTCTCTGGAGATAGGTAACAGTGGTAGCAGGTGTTGAAGTTTCGACCGGGATGGATGGATGGATGTGGCAGCAGCTGGTGTGGATACTTCACAGCAGCAGGTATTGTGGTTAGCGGCTGAGGTGGCTACTTGTAGCAGCAGCGGCAGGACTCTGAAACACAAACATATGTCCGCAGCAGAAACTAGCACAATACAGCCACAGCAGCGCAGTGCTAGGGGATCTGAAAACTAGCAACATATAAGAATGTTGCCCAGACACTTCCTAAAGGGAAGAAGTAGCTTAAATAGCTGCAGCCTCTCAGCTGACCTGAGAGGCACTTCCAGGTTAAGGGTACACTGGCCTTTTAAGAAAGGGGGCGTGGCTGTACATGAGTCCCTAAAGCAGGGACGGAAATGGAGCGACCACTGCAGAAGGGCCAGACCGGTGAGAAGGCCGACGTCCCCACTGGTGGAGGGGGCAGGACAATGCAGGGATGCCTGTGTGGAAGTTACACAAAACCAGCTTGGTAATGAAGAACCAGGAACCAAGGCACCAGAACCATGTCTTTCAGATGATATATCTCATGCACCACTTTGTGGTCAATGCAAACTTGGCACAACCCTCCACAGTATTGCAACAGCGTAAAGACCCAGGAACCAAGGCACCAGACAACTTCCTTCGGATAATCTGTTTATCCATTGCAATGTGCACAGAAGAACATAATATGCAAATGTTTCAGCCACACAGGGCCTTTATCAAGCCATAAAAATAAGTGTGCACTCTAACATACTACAACTCTCGGGGCCTTTGTTAGGTCCCCAGTTGCCGTGTATGATCTTCAGCCTCAGATGCCAACCCTTTGTTTATACCCCTTAGGCACCATTCATCCTGAAACGTCCCTGTGCCAAGTATGGATATTCTAGAACAGAAGTTACACTATGAAGCAATCTCGTGTTCAAGAGCATAATTGACGCCTTGTGCTTACTTTACATGAGAACTGGCAGCCTGTTAGGCAACATATACGATAGATAAAGAAAACCAAAACAAGAATAATATAAACATATACCCTAATATAACCAAATAAAAGCATAGTGCATATAACTAAATATAGGGTACTTAGTAAACACTATTTTTGGTCAAAAAAGCGTAAAGCCATCCCACCGCGACAAGGTGTACCCAAATCGGGACGGTACCCACACTCTCTAATATTAAAACCTTACAATGTGTCTCATCCTGATTTGGGTACACCTTGTCGCGGTGGGATGGCTTTATGCTTTTTTGATCAAAAATAGTGTTTTCTAATTACCCTATGTTTATTTCTATGCACTATGCTTTTATTTAGTTATAGTAGGGTATATGTTTATATTATTCTTATTTTGGTTTTCTTTGTCTCAAGGCCAGTGTGAACATGCGCTTATAACACGCATATATGATAGCTTAATTTCAGTAGTGTAATATTTATCTGACAAGGTGATGTTTTGTGAATGCTATATAGAAATGATGTCTAGCTCGAAGGGAGAGACCATATCCCCATTTATACCAAGTTAAAAAAAAAACACACACACAAAAAAACCCCCAAAAGAATGAGCCGGAGTATAAGTTCTAATATGCGGAATAGGAGCATGTTCACACCATGGCCATTTCACGGACAAAACCAAAGAGCAAAAGAACCCTCCAATACATCACTAGTATTTTCTTGCACCACCTTTGGCTTCAATAACAGCTTTTAGTCTCTGAGGCATGGACTTAATGAGTGACAAACAGTATCTTCATCAATCTGGCCCCAATTTTCTCTAATTGCTGTTGCCAGATCAGCTTTGCAGGTTGGAGCCTTGCATTGGACCATTTTCTTCAACTTCCACCAAAGATTTTCAATTGGATTGAGATCCGGACTATTTGCAGGCCATGACATTGACCTTATGTGTCTTCTTTTAAGGAATGTTTTTACAGGTTTTGCTTTATGGCAGGATGCATTATTATCTTGATAAATGATTTCATCATCCCCAAACATCGTTTCAAATGATGAAATAAGAAAAGTTTCCAAAATTTCAATGTAAACTTGGGCATTTATTGAAGATGTAATGACAGCCATCTCCCCAGTGCCTTTACCTGACATGCAGCCCCATATCATCAATGACTGTGGAAATTTACATGTTCTCTTCAGGCAGTCATCTTTTTATTGTTTAGCTTTTCTATATGTAAATCCAATTTCCTTTAGGTGGTTTCTTAAAGTTCTGTAAAAATGAAGCAGAGTCGGGCACTGCAGAGCAAATCTGCCAGGCAGTGGAGCCGTACTCACAGTTTCGTAAGATCAGCTGTTCCTGGATTTTACATGCGCCTGGATAGAATGTGCAAAGCGGGGTGGTGCTGAGCGAGCAACATAGAAAAATATCCAATAATCCAGCATAAGAAAAAACGAGGCAGCAGCTCACTCCGTCAATTGCATAAAGTTTTATTCTGCGGGTCCAGACATATGCAGGAGCAGTAAGGAGAGAGGGGAGTGCGGGGGCGAGGAGCGGACGACAGCCTGTTTTGCGCTGAGTAGCGCTTTGTCGAGTCCAAAGCGCCGCCTCGTTTTTTCTTAAAGTTCTGTCACAGACATTGACTCCAGTTTCCTCCCATTCATTCCTCATTTGTTTTGTTGTGCATTTCCTGTTTTGGAGACATATTGCTTTAAGTTTCCTGTCTTGACGCTTTGATGTCTTCCTTGGTCTACCAGTATGTTTGCCTTTAACAACCTTCCCATGTTGTTTGTATTTGGTCCAGATTTTAGACAGCTGACTGTGAACAACCAACATCTTTTGCAACATTGCGTGATGATTTACCCTCTTTTAAGAGTTTGATAATCCTCTCCTTTGTTTCAATTGACATCTCTCGTGTTGGAGCCATGATTCATGTAAGTCCACTTGGTGCAACAGCTCTCCAAGGTGTGATCACTACTTGTTAGATGCAGACTAACGCGCAGATCTTATTTGATGCAGGTGTTAGTTTTGGGAATGAAAATTTACAGGGTGATTCCATAATTTGTTCCTCATAATTGAGTGATTTCATAATTTTTCCCCCTGTTTGGTCTTGAAAATTAACCGTTACTGGCTAGCACATTATGTTTTCAGTTTTTTAATTGTTTCTTAAAGCCAGAAAGTTGCCATTTAAAATTACTTTAGTTTTGTGCCATGTGTATTGTGCATATACCAACTTATGCCCTGGCTCATTCTTATAGATTTTCTGTGTGTTATTTTTTTGTACTCTGTATAAGTGTGGGTGTGGTCCCTCCCTCTGAGCCAGACATTGAATCTATATAACTTCCCAGGACAGGTGGTTGCAGTTTGGGCCTTGTCCTTCTCTGCCCTTATTTACACTGACGTCACGGGTTGGGGACTCGTCCCTGCTCAACCACAGTTTGGTCAGTCTCTGTCCAAATGCTGATGGTCTTTTACCTTTTCTTATATCTTATTGGTTTGCAGGTATCAGGTGTTCTCACTTGCTCATTTACTCTGTCCTATCACATCTCGGGTGGGACTTTTAATACTCTCCTGATACTCGCCTTCTTTGCTGGCTATATTCCTATGTGTATTTTGCTTAGGCATTCAGCCCCACTGCTAAAGATTGTTGCCTGCTCAACAGAGACTAGTGTGGTATTTGCTCTGTGCTTTAGTGTGGTATTTGCTCTGTGCTTTAGTGTGGTATTTGCTCTGTGCTTTAGTGTAGTATTTGCTCTGTGCTTTAAGGCCCCGTCACACTAAGCAACATCGCTATCAACATCGCTGCTAACGAACAACTTTTTTGACGTAGCAGCGATGTTGCTAGTGATGTCGCTGTGTGTGACATCCAGCAACAACCTGGCCCCTGCTGTGAGGTCGTTGGTTGTTGCTGAATGTCCTGGGCCATTTTTTAGTTGTTGCTGTCCCGCTGTGAAGCACAGATCGTTGTGTGTGACAGCGAGACAGCAACAACTAAATGTGCAGGCAGCAGGAGCCGGCTTCTGCGGAGGCTGGTAACCACAGTAAACATCGGGTAACCAAGAAGCCCTGTCCTTGGTTACCCGATATTTACCTTAGTTACCAGCGTCCGCCGCTCTCACTGTCAGTGCCGGCTCCTGCTCTGTGCACATGTAGCTGCAGTACACATCGGGTTAATTAAGCCGATGTGGGCTGTAACTAGGAGAGCAGGGAGCCAGCGCTAAGCAGTGTGCGCTGCTCCCTGCTCTGTGCACATTTAGCTGCAGTACACTTCGGGTAATTAACCCGATGTGTGCTGTAACTAGGAGAGCAAGGAGCCAGCACTAAGCAGTGTGCGCTGCTCCCTGCTCTGTGCACATTTAGCTGCAGCTGTGTGCTGTAACTAGGAGAGCAGGGAGCAGCGCTCAGTGTGCGCTGCTCCCTGCTCTCTGCACGTGTAGCTGCATGCGCTGGTAACCAAGGTAAATATCGGGTTGGTTACCCGATATTTACCTTAGTTACCAAGCGCGGCATCTTCCACGTGGCGCTGGGGGCTGGTCACTGGTTGCTGGTGAGCTCACCAGCAACTCGTGTAGCGACGCTCCAGCGATCCCTGCCAGGTCAGGTTGCTGGTAGGATCGCTGGAGCGTCGCAGTGTGACATCTCACCAGCAACCTCCTAGCAACTTACCAGCGATCCCTATCGTTGTTGGGATCGCTGGTAAGTTGTTTAGTGTGACTGGACCTTTAGTGTGGTATTTGCTCTGTGCTTTCTCATTTAGTTTATCTACACCTTTCTTTTGTTTGCTGTTAGACATGTATGAGGCTTCCCTAACTTGCATTTGCTATTTCACCTTTTTACTTGTCACTGTGTTATATGTTTCCTTATCTTGGGCCCCTGCATATCTCTGCATGCTTTTCCTATCTTGGTTTATAGTATGTAGCAACCTCCACTCTGGTTCCTCAGGTGGTACGAGAAACAACTTGACAGCCTTTTAGTCAGACAGGTATGAGTTGTGTGTTTATAGTGTTGTGGCTTGGGATATTCAAGCCTGTGTAGTAAGGGCTGTGCATCTAGTGATACTAGTCAGTACAGGAACCAGTAGGGTGCAAGTGCGGCTGCATTGAGATAGGCTTTATTTCCCCTTTTCACAGTTTGCATTTTTAATATGTATTAAATTAGTTAATTTTCAGTGCTGGATCCTTTCCTTTTTGTTTATTTCCTCTTTTACCTATGTTGGAATATTGGAACGTTTTAATCCTAGACCATCGTGATTAGGTACACCTTGTTGCTGTGAGATGGCTTTTACATTCTTTGATCAAATGATGTTAACCAAGTGCACTATGTTATTTAAATGTACCACTACTATTTAGTTATTTACTTCATTATAGGGTAGTGATGTTTCACATTGTCAATTCATAATTCTTTTGAAGGTGCTTTCAACTGCTGCTCAGCAAATATGTAACCTACAATGCTGGCCAAAAGTATTGGCACCCCTGCAATTCTGTCAGAGAATACTCAGTTTCTTCTTGAAAATGATTGCAATCACAAATTCTTTGGTATTATTATCTTCATTTATTTTGCTTGCAATGAAAAAACACAAAAGAGAATGAAACAAAAATAAAATCATTGATCATATCACACAAAACTCCAAAAATGGGCCAGACAAAAGTATTGGCACCCTTAGCCTAATACTTGGTTGCACAACCTTTAGCCAAAATAACTGCGAACAATCGCTTCCGGTAACCATCAATGAGTTTCTTACAATGCTCTGCAGGAATTTTAGACCATTCTTCTTTGGCAAACTGCTCCAGGTCCCTGAGATGTGAAGGGTGCCTTCTCCAAACTGCCATTTTGAGATCTCTCCACAGGTGTTCTATGGGATTCAGGTCTGGGCTCATTGCTGGTCACTTTAGAAGTCTCCAGTGCTTTCTATCAAACCATTTTCTAGTGCTTTTTGAAGTGTGTTTTGGGTCATTGTTCTGCTGGAAGACCCATGACCTCTGAGGGAGACCCGGCTTTCTCACACTGGGCCCTACATTATGCTGCAAAATTTGTTGGTAGTCTTCAGACTTCATAATGCCATGCACACAGTCAAGCAGTCCAGTGCCAGAGGCAGCAAAGCAACCCCAAAACATCAGGGAACATCCGCCATGTTTGACTGTAGGGACCGTGTTCTTTTCTTTGAATGCCTCTTCTTTTTCCTGTAAACTCTATGTTGATGGCTTTTCCCAAAAAGCTCTACTTTTGTCTCATCTGACCAGAGAACATTCTTCCAAAACGTTTTAGGCTTTCTCAGGTACGTTTTGGCAAACTCCAGCCTGGCTTTTTTATGTCTCGGGGTAAGAAGTGGGGTCTTACTGGGTATCCTACGGGTACGGGTTGACACTGTTGTACCCTCGGACTGCAGGGCAGCTTGAACTTGTTTGGATGTTAGTCGAGGTTCTTTATCCACCATCCGCACAATCTTGCGTTGAAATCTCTCGTCAATTTTTCTTTTCCTTCCACATCTAGGGAGGTAGCCACAGTGCCATGGGCTTTACACTTCTTGATGACACTGAACACCGTAGACACAGGAACTTTCAGGTCTTTGGAGATGGACTTGTAGCCTTGAGATTGCTCATGCTTCCTCACAATTTGGATTCTCAAGTCCTCAGACAGTTCTTTGGTCTTCTTTCTTTTCTCCATGCTCAATGTGGTGCACACAAGGACACAGGACAGAGGTTGAGTCAACTTTAATCCATGTCAACTGGCTGCAAGTGTGATTTATTATTGCCAACACCTGTTAGGTGCCACAGGTAAGTTACAGGTGCTGTTAATTACACACATTAGAGAAGCATTACATGATTTTTCAAACGGTGCCAATACTTTTGTTCACCCCTTTTTTATGTTTGGTGTGGAATTATATCCAATTTGGCTTTTTGACATTTTTTTTCATTGAAGACAAATTAAATGAAGATAATAATACCAAACAATTTGTGATTGCAATCATTTTCCGGAAGAAACTGAGTATTCTCTGCCAGAATTGCAGGGGTGCCAATATTTTTGGCCAGCACTGTATTTACAAACACAGCATAGCACATTACTCACCCTGACTGAGCATGGGGCAAAGGCACAAACTCAGAGAAGAACATTCCCCAACTCTGATTGTTTGTAAGTAGAGTAGAGATCTTTGATGAGCAGCAGATACAAGCAGCTTGTAAAGAAGCATGAACTAGCCATGTGAAACATCACTGTAGTATAGTGTTTGGGAGAAAAGGAAGCAAAATAAGGTAAAGAGTTATGTTACAAAAATGCATAACTTTGTAAAAACAAAAGTTTTGTTACTCTTTAGAGGGTCAATATTGACTTCCAGGATTAATGCCTCCAATAGTTGGCACCAGAGAGCCTCTTTGAAGAGTTTTTTTTGCATACCTTAGGGAAAATATGTAACCACAGTAAGAAAATTCGACATCTTGTTTACATGGGCACAACAACCAAATTGGTGGAAATGGTAGCTAACGAGTCTACCTTCAGTGTTATACAGTTGAAACCAGAAGTTTACATACACTATAAAGACAAATCTGCAAGCTTTTCTCATTATGTGATATGAAATCAGAATAAAGCTTTCATGTTTTAGGTCAATTAGGAACCAAAATTACTTATATTTGCCAAATGTCAGAATAATGAGAGAGAATGTTTTAAGGCATTTTTATTACTTTCTGCAAAGTCAAACATTTGCATACATTTCATTAGTATTTGGTACCATTGCCCTTAAACTGTATGACTTGGGTTAAACAAGCTTCTCACAATAGTTGGTAGGAATTTGGAGCCATTCCTCCTGACAGAACTGGAGTAACTGAGCCATGTTTGTAGGTCGTCTTGCTCGCTCCGGCCTTTTCAGCTTTGCCCATGAATTTTCAATAGAATTGAGATCAGGGCTTTGTGATGGCCACTCCAAAACATTGACTTTGTTATTCTTAAGCCACTTTGTAACCAGTTTGGCAGCATATTTCGGGTAATTGTCCTTTTGGAAGACCCATTTCCGCCCAAGCTTTAAGTTCTTGGCTGATGTCTTGAGATGTTGCTTCAGTATTGCCATGTCATCTTCTTTCCCCTTGATGCCATCTATTTTGTGAAGAGCATCAGTCCCTCCTGCAGCAAAACAACCCCACAACAGCAGTCCCTCCTTCCACCCTGTTTCACAGTTAGGATGGTGTTCGTAGTCTTCAAAGCTTCTCCCTTTTTCCTCCAAACGTAATGATGGTCATTATGGCCAAACAGTTAAATTTTACTTTCGTCATACCACAGGACATGCCTCTAAAAATTAAGGTCTTTGTTCCTGTGTGCATTTGCAAACATTAATCTGTTTTTTTTTTTGTTTCTTTTGGAGTAATGGCTTCTTCCTGAGAGTGGTGTTTCAGCCCATGTTGATACAGTACTCAGTTCACTGTGAATGATGACACAATCTTACTAGCTTCCGCCAGTATCTTCACAAGGTCTTTTGCTTTTGTTCTTGGGTTGATATGCACATGTCTGACCAAAGCACATTCATCTCTGGTACACAGAACCCATTTGTTTCCTGAGCGGTACAATGGCTGGACATTCCCATCTTGTTTGTACTTGTGTACAATTGTTTATACAGATGAAGGAGGCACCTTCAGGTATCTGGAAATGGCACCCAAGGATGAAACAGACTTGTGCAAGTGGAATAGGCTCTTCCTCAATGGAAATCTTCAAGCGGAAACTGGATAAACATATAACTGGGATGATTTAGGAAAGCATACACTCGCAGGGGGTTGGACCCGATGGCCCTTGAGTTCCCTTCCAACTCTATTATTCTATGATTCTAAGTCCACAATTCTCTTTCTGAGATCTTGGCTGATTTCTTTTGACTTTCCCATGATGCTACACAAAGAAGCCGTGTGTTTCAGGTGTGCATTATAATACATCCACATGTGTGTCTCTAATTTACTCAGATGTTGCCAATAAGCCTATCAGAAGCTTCCAAAGACATGACATCATCATATGGGCTGTCCCATATTTTTTAAAGGCATAGTACTCTAAAGGCCGCTTTTCACGCTAAGACATCGCTGATGCGATGTCGTTGGGGTCACGGATTTTGTGACGCATGTCCGGCCGCGTTAGCGATGTCGTTGGGGTCACGGATTTTGCGACGCACATCCGGCCGTGTTAGCGATGTCGTTGCGTGTGACACCTATTAGCGATTTTGAATCGTTGCAAAAATGTTCAAAATCGCTAATCGGTGACATCCCCCCTAATCTCAATTATCGTTGCTGCTGCAGTAACGATGTTGTTCCTCGTTTCTGCGGCAGCAGACATCCCTGTGTGTGACACCGCAGGAATGAGGAACCTCTCCTTACCTGCGTCCCGCCAGCAATGAGGAAGGAAGGAGGTGGGCGGGATGTTCGTCCCGCTCATCTCCACCCCTCCGCTTTGATTGGGCGGCCGCTTAGTGACGTCGCGGTGACGCCGAACGCACCTCCCCCTTGAGGGAGGGATTGTTCGGCAGTCACCGCGACATCGCAGAGCAGTTATGTGCGTGGGACGCTGCCGTAGCGATAATGTTCGCTACGGCAGCGATCACCACATATCGTTACAACGACGGGGGCGGGTGCTATCGCACATGACATCGCTAGCAATTGCTAGCGATGTCGTAGCGTGTAAAGCGGCCCTTAGTGTATGTAAACTTTTTACTTTGCAGAAAGTAATAAAATGCCATAAAACATTCTCTCTCTCATTATTCTGGCATTTGGCAAATATAAACAATTTTGGTTCCTGATTGACCTAAAACGGCAAAGGTTTATTCTGATTTCATGTCAGTGGTGAGAAAAACATGCAGATGTGTCCTTTTAGATAGTGTATGTAAACTTCTGCTTTCACCTGTATAAAATTGTAAAAACATGGCTGTATTTGTTAGTTTTCCAGCTTATCTCTATTGTATAACATAGCTAGTCAGTCTCCATTGCTGTCTTCTAGACCTTTAATGCACATACAGTACAGACTAAAAGTTTGGACACACCTCCTAATTGAAAGAGTTTTCTTTATTTTCATGACTCTAAAAATTGTAGATTCACATTGAAGGCATCAAAACTATGAATGAAAACATGTAGAATGAAATACTTAAAAAAGTGTGAAACAACTGAAAATATGTCTTCTATTCTAGGTTCTTCAGAGTAGCCACCTTTTGCTTTGATTACTGCTTTGCACACTCTTGGCATTCTCTTGATGAGCTTCAAGAGGTAGTCACCGGAAATGGTCTTCCAACAGTCTTGAAGGAGTTCCCAGAGATGCTTAGCACTTGTTGGCCCTTTTTCCTTCACTCTGCGGTCCAGCTCACCCCAAACCATCTGGATTGGGTTCAGGTCTGGTGACTGTGGAGACCAGGTCATCTGGCGTAGCACCCCATCACTCTCCTTCTTAGTCAAATAGACCTTACACAGCCTGAAGGTAAGTTTGGGGTCATTGTCCTGTTGAAAAATAAATGATGGTCCAACTAAACACAAACCGGATGGAATAGCACACCGCTGCAAGATGCTGTGGTAGCCATGCTGGTTCTGTATGCCTTCAATTTTTAATAAATCCCCAACAGTGTCACCAGCAAAGCCCCCCCACACCATCACACCTCCTCCTCCATGCTTCACGGTGGGAACCGGCCATGTAGAGTCCATCCGTTCACCTTTTCTACAAAGACACGGTGGTTGGATCCAAAGATCTCAAATTTGGACTCATCAGACCAAAGCACAGATTTCCACTGGTCTAATGTCCATTCCTTGTGTTCTCTAGCCCAAACAAGTCTCTTCTGCTTGTTGCCTGTCCTTAGCAGTGGTTTCCTAGCAGCTATTTTACCATGAAGGCCTGCTGCACAAAGTCTCCTCTTAACAGTTGTTCTAGAGATGAGAAGGTGTGTCCAAACTTTTGGTCTGTACTGTAGCTCTGGTCTTGTACTGGGACAAGAAACTTCAAGATCGGACGTGGAGCTGCTTAATCCGGGACCTCGGTGGACACCCCAGAGCGTGGCCCTTTGGGGTTGAACGTTCCTGGTCTTTCTCAGTATTATGGCTCTTGAACTTGACACTTAAAATTACATTCACCTTACCACGATTGGACTTTGAGCCGAAAATGTGAGATTTGTGTTAATATCTGCTTCATTGTAACTGGTACAAAAATATGAATACAAAAAAACAAGCCCGCCTGCTAGGATGGGGGCATTATGTTTGCATGGTATGCATTTAGCCTTTGTTCGCCTTTGTCATACGCCGTGCATGGCAGACAATTCCCCGCCTGTGGCATGCCATGGCATAAATTATAGAAAGGTAAGCCTGTTAAAGCTTCATCCGCTGACTGTATGCAATTAATCAGAACCCTTTGTGTGGTTACTATAGTAACAGAGTGCGGATTCTGATGAATTGTGGCAAAATTAAGGCAGCAATGTCGGCTGACAATTTTTATTTTTGTAAAATAAAGGATATACATTAGTTTACCCTATGTGGAAGGAGAAAGTTGACCTTTCTGTTTGAAAGCAAAAATCAAGGTGCGAGCTGAAGAAATCAGACCCGAAAAGGTAAAATATAATGGTGTTCTGCGAGATCGACAGGGTGAACAAAAAAGGCACACTCACATTTTAGTCCGGAAGGGACATGAAAGACGTTCCCTACCATCCAAAGTTACATTTTCTGAAATTATGAAGAGATATTTGCTCTCGGGTTAAAACCTCTGTTCTATTCTGAAAGTTCTGTGTATTGGAAAAGAGAGTCCAAGAACCATAGCTTTAACTCCGAGAGCCACCTGTGTCCCGAGATGCTACTCCATACCATGAACCATGTGGATACTGACATGCTTTGGCTGCCTATATGGAGTACTAAGCTATGTGATAAGGAGACTTATAATCCATGCAATGCCACCCTGGGTATGAATCATCTGGATACTGACATGCTTCTATTGGCCGCCTGCCGTGTGACGTCGCTGTGATGCCGCACGACCCGCCACCTTAGGAAGGAGGCGGGTCGCCAGCCAGAGCGACGTCGCAGGGCAGGTAAGTGAGTGTGAAGCTGGCGTAGCGATAATGTTCGCTACGGCAGCTATCACAAGATATCGCAGCTGCAACGGGGGCGGGTACTATCGCGCTCGGCATCGCTAGAATCGGCTGCGTCGCAGAGTGCAAAGTACCCCTAAGTCATGCGGCAAGACCATTTAAAGAGTGAATATTTATTTTCAATATTGCCACTTCCAATAAGTTGCACTGTAGACCCATTTCTCTGATGAGGCTGCTTACATTTGGCAGTCGTGGAATACTCATCTGCTTCAGCATCCCACATATGCTGGAGTGGACAGAGTTACACCTGATCTACTCTTTCTGGGGTGCTAATGGGGTAAAAGGTGGACTTTCATCTTCCTGAAAGGTTAGAGTCTTGAAAGTGAAACAAGCAGCCATCATATACTTTCTTTGCCAGATTTTTTTTTCAAATGATAAGGATATACAGTATTAAGGTATATTGTGGTCCTTGGGATTGTCATACGGAGTTTTGCACAAACTTCGCCCACTGTCATGGTGGCGGCAAACTCTGTTCCCATTCCAGATTCTGACATTCTGCCCAATGGTTTCTCTGGTGTCTGGGACCCACACAGGCAGACTCAGTCTACAACCTACTATATGCCGATTCATAAACAGGCTAGTGGGAGTTAATCTCTACTAGTCTGCTTGTTAGGCTTCTTTGATCACATGTGGTGGGGAAGCCAATCAGATCTACTCCCCTCCTATTTATGCTGGATGAAATCTTCTACCCATGCCAGCTATAGTTTATTCTGTGTTGGTCTGTGAGTTTTGGTGTCCCAGACTTTCTGGTGAATGTGTTGCTTTTTGCTTCGAGTGGTTGTGGAGTTCACCTATGTTGTCTTGTTGCTTTCTTCCTGCTCTTGCTTTTCTCTTAATCTCTTATTGTCTTATACCTCTGCTGTGTGTGTGTGTGCTAACAGAGTTTTGGTTTTCCCTGTCTATTTCTGTGGGTTTCATCTCACTCCTGTCCCATCCTTCACTGGGGGAGGGGGTATCACATCAAGACTGGTCAGTAGCAGGGCCAGAAAGGAGACTCGGGCCTCTCCACCATCATGAGTATCCCTGAGATTAGAGATAGCTTAGGGCCCCCTAGCTTGAGGGTCAGTGTAGGAACCCCAGTTTCCTGCTATCCCATAGTCATCCTGACAGGCATGGGTTCAATGAATTAACTTGGTAACTTGGTGGTTTCTCCTAAACAAGAAGTGTGAAAACTTCAAAACACGTTGAGAAATAAACTGCCTTTCATCTGGATACAGTGCATTGTTTTTCGTCATCTCTCAGGAGCACAGTTAACACCACACTGTTTTTCCTGGTTCCCATGTATTGTTACTAGCCTGAGGGCTTGTGGTTGGTGCGGCAGCTGGTTAGAGGCTCTAATCTTGTTATGGAGAAACACAACTCAGCAAAGTGAGCATATACTCTGCAAATACTAATACAAGACCGTATTTGCGCTATTTTATTTCATAGTTTGCCTTTTGTCCAGAAGATACGCATAGATTTTTTTTTTATTTGTGCTACACCCTTGGGCCATTAGGTTGTCCTAGAGTAGACAACCCCTTTAAGGCTCCATAAATAATTTAAATTTGTGTGTTTTATTTTAGTTTCAACAGTTTTATTAGAGTTTGCTAGGTACAAAATTAACAGAGACCAAGTTGACATCCATAATAGTCCAATCATACATTTGCTCGTCTCGTTCCAATGTCATACATATGCATTTCTTTTAACATGTTCAGTTTCCAACTGTACCAGATAATCTAATTGATTTTAACATAACTCATTTTCATCCAGAGTGATAAGAAATAACTAGGTTACCTAACATTTAACAGTATCAACATTAACAGGTAAATAAAATGACTACTGTAGTGGTATAGTTCAAATTACATTATCGGGCAGGTTACAAGGAGAAATGATTCAATAGAATTATATTGGTACTAGGTTATCAGACGCAGTTAAGCGGGCTTTACACGCTACGACATCGCTAATGCAAAGTCGTTGGGGTCACGGATTTTGTGACGCACATCCGGCCCCATTAGCGATGCCGTTGCGTGTGACACCGATGAGCGATTTTGCATCGTCGCAAAAACGTGCAAAATCGCTCATCGGTGACATGGGGGTCCATTCTAAATAATCGTTACTGCAGCAGTAACGAGGTTGTTCCTCGTTCCTACGGCAGCACACATCGCTGCGTGTGACACCGCAGGAACGAGGAACCTCTCCTTACCTGCCTCCCGGCCGCTATGCAGAAGGAAGGAGGTGGGCGGGATGTTCGTCCCGCTCATCTCCGCCCCTCCGCTTCTATTGGGCGGCGGTTCAGTGACGCAGCTGTGACGTTGAACGAACCGCCCCCTTAGAAAAGAGGCGGTTCGCTGGTCACACCAACGTCGCCGGGCAGGTAAGTAGTGTGACGGGTCTGTGCGATGTTGTGCGGCACGGGCAGTGATTTGCCCGTGTCGTACAACAGATGGGGGCGGGAACCCACGCAAGCGATATCGGTACCGATATCGCAGTGTGTAAAGCCCACTTTAGGGTTGTTGCAACTCACATAGTGATCGAAATAATCTCTCGAGTTGTACCAGGAAAGTGGCGTTGTATCCAGGGGTCCCATATCGCGTGGAAGTGATCCAAGGTATCGTTTTTGACTGCTTCAATCTTTTCATTTAGCATTATATTATTGATTCTTTGTATGGCTTTCTCTTTTGACAGGACTGAAGTTTCCATTGACTAGCTATATATATTTTGGCTGCCAAGGTTATATATGAGATCAATTTGTAGCTTTTATTAGAAATGCCATTAGGTTTGTCTCCCAATAAAAGGACCTCTGGTGGTTGTTGGTGAAGCTATTTATAATAGTGTAAATTTCTTTCCAAAAGCTGGCTACAACTGGACACTTCCACCAAATATGGGCTATATCACCCCTTTTGCCACATCCCCTGAAGCAACGATCTGAGACCCCTGGATATATTTTACTTAATAAGGCTGGTACGTGGTATGCTCTATGGAAAACCTTAATAGATGTTTCCGTTAAGGAAACTTGATTGCTACCTCGAGTGATGTTGTCGTAACACCCTCTCCACTGCTCTGGAGGCATTGTTATCCCCAGATCTTCCTCCCTCTGGTCCATAACCTTCAGCTTAAGATTTAAATTCGGACGGTTTAGACGCAGAGGTCCCCAACTCCAGTCCTCAAGGCCCACCAACAGTGCAGGTTTTTGGGATTTCCTTAGTATTGCACAGGTGTGAATGTAATTACCTGCCCAGGTGCTGGTTCCAACAGCAGTGCAATGCTAAGGAAATCCTGAAAACATGCACTGTTGGTGGGCCTTGAGGACTGGAGTTGGGGAACTATGGTTTAGAGTGTTGTAGATCTTAGATATTAAGCCCTTCCCCCCCGGGTCGAAGATGCATGCTCTCTCAAAAGCTGTGGAATTCAGCGTTTTTCTTTCTTTCAATAAGGTCTGTAAAAAGTGATAAACCTGTTCAATTCTAAAGAACTCTTCCCTCGGTGGTGAGAGCTTTTCTAGCAATTCAGGTTTAGAGTATAATGTAAACAATGGGGCCAAATGGTGCAAACGTGTGATACCCTTTTCTTTCCACCAGGAGAATCCATTAAGGCACACCCCCGGTAGAAACATTGGATTGTGAAACAAGTCCAGGAGTGGAGATGGGGTTGTTTGCAACCCATATTGAAATCTACTGGTCCTCCAAAGTTTGATCGTGTTGAAAGAGAAAGGGGAATTCTCTGCCAATTTCAAGGGCAATAAGGCTAGTTTCACACTTGCGTTGGACGGGATCCGTTGCTATCCGCAGCCTTGAGGAATTACGGTAACCGTTACAGGAAACCGTTATATTCCTCATAGACTTCTATTAGCTACGGATAGCAACGGATGGTCTTGCATTGCATCCGCCCCGCAGCGCATCAGTTGTTTTGACGTTGACAGTCAGTGAGCGTCGGGCGGATGGAACGCTGCATGTAGCGTTTTTCTGCACTTGGCGGAGTGTCAAAAAAATGCAACCTGGAGGATTCCGTCGGCGTCCGTTGTTTTTATAATGGACGCCTATTGTGGCGGATTCCGTTAGAATCCATCATTTGACGGATTCCGTTAACGCAGCTGTCTTTACACAACTGCGCATGTCCAGATGTGTAAAGTCAAGGAAAAAAACCTACAACGGATTGCGTTATTTTGTACGATCTGTAGCATGCGTTGTGCCACTATATGCAACGGATCCGTTGCATGCGTCACACAACGCAATGCTACGGATCCCGTCCAACGCAAGTGTGAAACTAGCCTAAGCCCGTCATCCATAGTAGACTGCTCAACTTATATGGGGCTAATAATGTATTTTCTAGGTTCACCCATCCAGGGGCTCCCTTGTTGTGTGTTTTATTTTAATGAAGGATTTGCCCATGGTGCAATTTTTCATATAACTGTTGATGTTTATACTGCATTGCTTTGTATGTCATGGTTAGTGTTTTGAAACAGAATCTTTGGGCAATGGGAAACCAGTGAAGAGATTGGCAAAGAGGAGAGTCTGGGGAATATGGGGGGAGAGGTTGATTAGTCGGGCAGCAGAATTTAGGATAGAATGGAGAGGAGGAAGAGTGTTAGAAGGGAGGTCACAGAGCAGGAGGTTACAGTAGTCCAGACGGGAGATAATAAGGGCATGCACTAATGTTTTTGCAGATTCCTTTTTTCCTCCTTTTTTATTTTATCTTATGGTCCATGACAGTCCTCTTTTTCTCCTTTTTGGAGTAGGGTCCCCCCCCCCCCCCCCCCCTCTCCATGGACTCCTTTGTCTATCTGAGTCTGATTTTGTATTCAACCCCCCCCCCCCCCTTGTATAACCCTTTGGGTCTGTTTGTCCTCCTGTTCACGTCAATTTTTGGTTTTGGTTTTGTGCTTTTATTAGGGGTTCCATATGTACTTATGGGTTGGAGTATTGTCTGATTGATCAATTGGCCTTTTTGTCTAAATTTGTATCTTTAGTGTGTCTCGGATGATCCTGCGATCGTGTAGGCCCTGTGTACCTTTATCTTGACACAAGGATTAATACCTTGCTGTTGGAATTTGATGTAGGCGCAGCCTGGTTAATAAGCAACTGTTTACCGGACACTTCCGGTTTTATTTCGGCTTGCGTTCCAGGCTCCTGCCTATGACGTCGGCGGCGCAGGTATGCTGATGCGGCCGACGGGCATGATGGTGACGTCGTTGTTTCCGGCATTGTGAATGCTGGGACTGACGTCACGACGCTGCGGTGGACTTACTGCGCATGCGCGGCCCCTATAAGAAGCGCGGTTTTCATACTAACCGGCGCGGCACCTGCAGCTTGGCGCTCTTCCTTGCTGGACGTTATTTGGGGTAAGCAGCTTGGTTTATGAGGCTACTCCTCATGTTTGATTGGATGGGCTGTAAGTTATGATTTTTATTCCACAGTTCCGTCCATGGGGCAATTTTGATTGTATATCAGTCCAGTTATGATTACTGATATGACGACTTGTACCCTGAAATGACTCCCCTGATGATTCTTTGAAACGCGTCGGGAGGTACTGTGGTATGGTTCGAGCAAAGTGAAGGTATTTGTGCAAGACCTTTAGGAGGTCACCTGACTTTGAGCCATATCATTACATGCCCTATGAAAATACGGTAAGGCCGTTTTTTTCTGCTTTAATGGTTGCGAACATTTGTTTGATCCTGATGAAGCGACCATCCTAGCTGTGTTTATCAATGCAGGTTTGAGTGTGACTTGTATTCATACCTCCTGTACTGTGTGCCTTATATGATTTGTCTGGAGGCTGTTAGTACACTTTCTGCAGCCCTTGACAGATGTTTTATTCTTTTATGGTGGCAGTCCACCTTTTATCCGCATATCTAATAAATGTTATATTTTAGGAGTTTTTCCTTGTCTTGACCCCATTTTGCTATATATTACTCTCTTGAATTTAGGGGGATTTCATTAAGGTTTTTGCTATTTGAAACTACTAGTGCCGATAAATGGCAGGATTTCTTTCCTCTGACCTCGATACTAGACAGTGGGTGAACGAGGCCAGGGAGGTCTTTTCAGACAGGAATCTAACCCTTAAGAGATACACACCTACTTTAAACGGGGCCTTCAAGGACCTCACCAAGGTCTACAAGGAAAGAATTATCGCATGGTGGGAGGTTCAGACCTTGGAGAGCTACTTGAAAGAAAAAATAGTGCCACGTCATCTTAGGATCACCCTGCAGCCGGGGTATAGGTTTAAAAACGCTGACTTTCTTGCCAAATGGGAGAAAGAGGTTACTGAGAGCTCTCTTAAACTTATGCGACTTTTACTAGAGGAGGAGAAGAAAAATTTGGTTAGTCTTGAGGAATCATTAAAAGAAAATATTGAGATTACCAAGAAATTCTCTGGGGAAGCGGAGTTTCAGACAAAAGAATTAGCCCTTCAAGGGGTTGTTGAAAAGTTCCAGTACAAGCTTAAGGAACGTAAACATAGATTCTTTATCAGGGATTTACAAGATTTTAAGGATAACAGAGTCTATGTTTACACTAATAACCGTGGGGTGAGAACGTATGACACTGATATCTCATCCACGGATGCTGAATTGTCTGATGGTGAGGGCGGTAACAACAATAGTAATTTTCGTCCACAACAGCGCTTTAAGAAACCCGGCGGTAGGGGTAGACCAGGACGTGGGTCAGCGCAGGCCTCAGGAAGGGGCGGTGGTTTTTTAGACAGCCAATACTATCTGAGAAGCAAGAATCAGCAACATCCGCAGGCATAAAGGCTCCTCAGATAGTGAATTTATCCTCCAAAATCTTGAGCGAAACTGAGTTACAGTTGCTGAACAGGGGACTTTCATTTGTACCCACTTCCAACTTTGAGGAGTTTGGGGCTATCAGGGATTTACATCTCTTTGCTAGACTCCTCAAATGGAAGATTTTTCATGGGAAGGAAGCAGAAAAATCTGCGAATGAGCTGGGTATATCTGAGGATCTCTTACAGGACGTGCGTCTCCTGTTTCATCTTGATGACAGAAATCCCAATGATTATGGGGAGGGCCCATTTACGAACCTCAAGAGTAAGAGCAATAGGATGCCGCCAAATACCTCCTCAGTGGATGTAGTTGACATTTTTGTCAACCTAGTGACCGAGGAGATACAAAAAGGCTACAACTCTTGGGGCGTCAAATTTAATCTTACAAAGGCGGAGATGGATAGTCTTCGGGCTTTGGAACAGGACTCCAGTATCACCATAAAACCCTCTGACAAGGGGGGCAATGTGGTGATACTGGACACCCAGAGGTACAGAAACCTTTGTTGGGATATTCTAAAAGATGAAGATTGTTATACCTGCCTTTCATCTAACCCTATCCCAGGCTTTAGGGATGAATTGAAGAGTCTCCTGGCGGAAGCCCTAAAAGATGGTATCATTGATAAAAATGAACATGATTACCTTTTTCCCCCATTTCCGGTAATGGCAACCTTCTACACTTTGCCCAAAATCCACAAGGGGCTGTCCCCCTTGAAGGGGCGCCCGATTGTGTCAGGTGTGGGCAGCCTTACCGAAAAATTGAGTGTTTACGTGGATAAAATTTTACGGCCGTTTGTCGTCTCATTAAACTCTTATTTGGGTGATACGACGGATTTTTTGAAAAAGATTGATGATATCTTTTTAGAGGAGGGAATGCTGTTGTGTAGTGTGGATGTTGAGGCTCTTTATTCGTCAATCCCACATTCAGCAGGTTTGGAGGCCACGAAATACTATCTGAACTCAAGGGGTAACCATCTGTCTGGACACAGTGAGTTTGTACTCAAGGCTCTACGTTTCTGTCTAACCAAGAACGTGTTTGTTTTCGACGGTAAGTACTTCCACCAGCGCAGGGGCACAGCGATGGGGAGTTGTTGTGCCCCGTCGTATGCCAACTTGCTCCTGGGCTGGTGGGAGGAAACCGTCGTTTTTGGAGGTGATTTGGACACTGAGGATGTCGTGCTGTGGTTGAGGTACATCGACGATATTTTTGTCATCTGGAAGGGACCCGAAGCAGGGTTCCTGACTTTCGTCGATGTCCTCAACCACAATGGGATTGGCCTGCATTTTACCTATGAGGTTAGCAGTGAGAGACTGCCCTTTTTGGACATCATGGTAGAGAAAGGGGAAGGTGGTCGTCTAATGACGAGCACCTTTAGGAAGCAAACTGCCTCAAATTCACTTTTGAGGTGGGAAAGCGCTCATCCTAAATCCCAGAAAAAGGGTATACCCAAGAGTCAGTTTGTCAGAATGAGACGCAATTGTTCTGAGGAATCTGGCTTTAGGGCACAGTCTATTGACCTTATGGGGAGACTTGACGATAGGGGTTATCCCAGAAGGGTGGTCATGAATGCCTTTGATTCTGTGGCAAGGATGGATCGGGCTGCTGTACTGAACCCAAGACGTGAGCAGGAGGATCAAATAAATACCCTACGGTTCATTACTACCTTCTCTAATGGTGCCAACGATTTGAGGCGCACCTTGACTAAATTCTGGCCCATTCTTAAAATGGATCCCATACTGGATAAACATCTCTCTGACTATCCTTCTGTCACTTTTCGGAAAGCGAGGTCACTTAAAGACAGGTTGGTGCACAGCCATTTTCGTGACAACCAGGCTGTCCGGACCAACAACATCAGAGGATGCTTCAAATGTCGGGATTGCGTCAATTGTAAGCTAATTGAGGAGGGAAAGACCTTTAGCAGTGTAGGGAATGACAAGACTTTTGAAATTAGGTCCCTGATCACCTGCAGAACCAAGGGAGTTATCTACAGGATCCTTTGCTGCTGTGGCAAACAATACATTGGAAAGACTATTCGTGAGCTGCGCAGGAGGGTGGGGGAACACAAAAATGATATTCGGAAGAATAACGATACATCCATAGCTAGGCATGTTAACAGCTATCATGGTGGGAGGGAGGATGCCATAAAAGTAATGGGTATTGATTGCATCAGACCCCCAGTAAGAGGAGGCAACTGGGACAGACTATTACTGCGGAAGGAGTGCTTTTGGATTTATACCTTAAAGACTGAGGTACCGACTGGACTGAATGAACAACTGTCTTTCCTCCCTTTTTTAGATGCACCTTAGTGTAGGGTGCATCGTAGGAGGGATAGACTACGGTGAGTGGGGGCGCCATTGGCGTGGGGTTCTAGGGTGCCGACCTCCACAGGCTAGGTAGGGACAGTCTATAATACTAGGGTATGTACAGTGTGCACTTAGGTTTTATCCTTCCTTTTTTCCTCCTTTTTTATTTTATCTTATGGTCCATGACAGTCCTCTTTTTCTCCTTTTTGGAGTAGGGTCCCCCCCCCCCCCCTCTCCATGGACTCCTTTGTCTATCTGAGTCTGATTTTGTATTCAACCCCCCCCCCCCTTGTATAACCCTTTGGGTCTGTTTGTCCTCCTGTTCACGTCAATTTTTGGTTTTGGTTTTGTGCTTTTATTAGGGGTTCCATATGTACTTATGGGTTGGAGTATTGTCTGATTGATCAATTGGCCTTTTTGTCTAAATTTGTATCTTTAGTGTGTCTCGGATGATCCTGCGATCGTGTAGGCCCTGTGTACCTTTATCTTGACACAAGGATTAATACCTTGCTGTTGGAATTTGATGTAGGCGCAGCCTGGTTAATAAGCAACTGTTTACCGGACACTTCCGGTTTTATTTCGGCTTGCGTTCCAGGCTCCTGCCTATGACGTCGGCGGCGCAGGTATGCTGATGCGGCCGACGGGCATGATGGTGACGTCGTTGTTTCCGGCATTGTGAATGCTGGGACTGACGTCACGACGCTGCGGTGGACTTACTGCGCATGCGCGGCCCCTATAAGAAGCGCGGTTTTCATACTAACCGGCGCGGCACCTGCAGCTTGGCGCTCTTCCTTGCTGGACGTTATTTGGGGTAAGCAGCTTGGTTTATGAGGCTACTCCTCATGTTTGATTGGATGGGCTGTAAGTTATGATTTTTATTCCACAGTTCCGTCCATGGGGCAATTTTGATTGTATATCAGTCCAGTTATGATTACTGATATGACGACTTGTACCCTGAAATGACTCCCCTGATGATTCTTTGAAACGCGTCGGGAGGTACTGTGGTATGGTTCGAGCAAAGTGAAGGTATTTGTGCAAGACCTTTAGGAGGTCACCTGACTTTGAGCCATATCATTACATGCCCTATGAAAATACGGTAAGGCCGTTTTTTTCTGCTTTAATGGTTGCGAACATTTGTTTGATCCTGATGAAGCGACCATCCTAGCTGTGTTTATCAATGCAGGTTTGAGTGTGACTTGTATTCATACCTCCTGTACTGTGTGCCTTATATGATTTGTCTGGAGGCTGTTAGTACACTTTCTGCAGCCCTTGACAGATGTTTTATTCTTTTATGGTGGCAGTCCACCTTTTATCCGCATATCTAATAAATGTTATATTTTAGGAGTTTTTCCTTGTCTTGACCCCATTTTGCTATATATTAGATCTTAGATATTAAGCCCTTCCCCCCCGGGTCGAAGATGCATGCTCTCTCAAAAGCTGTGGAATTCAGCGTTTTTCTTTCTTTCAATAAGGTCTGTAAAAAGTGATAAACCTGTTCAATTCTAAAGAACTCTTCCCTCGGTGGTGAGAGCTTTTCTAGCAATTCAGGTTTAGAGTATAATGTAAACAATGGGGCCAAATGGTGCAAACGTGTGATACCCTTTTCTTTCCACCAGGAGAATCCATTAAGGCACACCCCCGGTAGAAACATTGGATTGTGAAACAAGTCCAGGAGTGGAGATGGGGTTGTTTGCAACCCATATTGAAATCTACTGGTCCTCCAAAGTTTGATCGTGTTGAAAGAGAAAGGGGAATTCTCTGCCAATTTCAAGGGCAATAAGGCTAGTTTCACACTTGCGTTGGACGGGATCCGTTGCTATCCGCAGCCTTGAGGAATTACGGTAACCGTTACAGGAAACCGTTATATTCCTCATAGACTTCTATTAGCTACGGATAGCAACGGATGGTCTTGCATTGCATCCGCCCCGCAGCGCATCAGTTGTTTTGACGTTGACAGTCAGTGAGCGTCGGGCGGATGGAACGCTGCATGTAGCGTTTTTCTGCACTTGGCGGAGTGTCAAAAAAATGCAACCTGGAGGATTCCGTCGGCGTCCGTTGTTTTTATAATGGACGCCTATTGTGGCGGATTCCGTTAGAATCCATCATTTGACGGATTCCGTTAACGCAGCTGTCTTTACACAACTGCGCATGTCCAGATGTGTAAAGTCAAGGAAAAAAACCTACAACGGATTGCGTTATTTTGTACGATCTGTAGCATGCGTTGTGCCACTATATGCAACGGATCCGTTGCATGCGTCACACAACGCAATGCTACGGATCCCGTCCAACGCAAGTGTGAAACTAGCCTAAGCCCGTCATCCATAGTAGACTGCTCAACTTATATGGGGCTAATAATGTATTTTCTAGGTTCACCCATCCAGGGGCTCCCTTGTTGTGTGTTTTATTTTAATGAAGGATTTGCCCATGGTGCAATTTTTCATATAACTGTTGATGTTTATACTGCATTGCTTTGTATGTCATGGTTAGTGTTTTGAAACAGAATCTTTGGGCAATGGGAAACCAGTGAAGAGATTGGCAAAGAGGAGAGTCTGGGGAATATGGGGGGAGAGGTTGATTAGTCGGGCAGCAGAATTTAGGATAGAATGGAGAGGAGGAAGAGTGTTAGAAGGGAGGTCACAGAGCAGGAGGTTACAGTAGTCCAGACGGGAGATAATAAGGGCATGCACTAATGTTTTTGCAGATTCTTGGTCAAGGAATGTACGGATCCGGAAAATAGTTTTGAGGAGGAGTCGACAGGCAGTGGAAAGGGCTTGGATGTGTGGCTTGAAGGAGAGAGCAGAGTCAAGATATCAATTAAGGAAGAAAACAAAAGGTAAACAGTTTTTGTCCCAGGAGATGCCCATGTTGTCTCCAAGTTGATGAATTGTGTTCATTGTTGGCAGTAACCCTTTGCTGTAGATAGAGACTTTTGTGGTTTATTGCAACTGCCAAGCCGTATGCCTCAGCATAGATGTGTAACTGCCAAGTTCTACATCAACATTGTTAAGCATCAAGCTCTGTGCCTAAGGCCTCTTTCATACGCTCGAGTAAAACACACATGTTTCACGACACGTGCTGTAAGTGCATATGTGTGTGCATGTGCCCGTGTGCTGCCCCTGTATTATCCACGTGACATCCGTATAGCACACAGACAGCATGAGCTGGTATACTTACCTGTCCCCAATGCTTCTGCACTTCCGGGTCAGCGGTGAGTGCAGTGAATATACAATGAGCATAATGAGTGGGACCCAGAAGTAACAGCAGTGCCCTGAGACAGGTAAGTATAAAAAATCTTTATTTTTGTGTGACGAGTTTTCTCCGGTACGTGTCACACTGATGTCACACAAATCACATCAGTGTGTGGTCCGTGTAACATCCGTGCTGCTGGAGAAAAAGGGACATGTCACCGTGTGGCGCACATGAACACGAATGTGCACTACAGGGACACACGGTTCTTGTGAAAACACGGGTGTGTGCGCAGACCCATTGCTTTTAATGGTTGTACGTGTGTCTGTGTCTCCGGTATGTGTGTAAATGGACGTCACACGTACCGGAGACACGGATGTATGAAGGAGGACTTAGTGCTGGAGTGTAACTTCCTAGCTATATATCATTCAATGCTGTTGTGTAATCAAACCTGTGTCACTTTCCAGTGTGTAACCAAGCTCTGTATCATCATTGCTGTGTAATCATCAAGTACTGTGCCTCATTGCTGAAGTGTAACCACCAATTCAATCACCGCTGATGTGTAACTAGCACATGATATCTTGGTACTGGTGTGTAAATACCAAGCACTGTCAGCACTGTTGTGTAACCATCGAGCTCTGTGCCTAAGTGCTGAAGTGTAACCCACAAGATCAATATCAACACTGTTGTGTAAACATTTAGCTCTGTGCCTCAGTGCCGAAGTGTAACCACGAAGCTCAATATCAACACTATATGGAACTTATCCAGCTACATATTATCTGAAGCACAAATTTCCCTTCTTTCTAGAGGACTTGGTTTTTGCCCAACTGTGGACTTTGATATTTTCCAAACAATCCTCGATGTAAACAAATTTTCACGCAATATTACGTTAAAGTGTCATTTTGAAAATGATGGGATTGTTTTTGATGATTCTGAGACATTGTGTGATTCTTTTAAGTATAATGACAGTACGAACTATCCATTGTTCTATGAGCAGAAATCACTACAATGCCTCAGACAATTAAAAAGTGAATCCAATACTATAGAGGATACTAACAAAACAGTTGCTTCATTTCCTACCAGTAATCCTTGCTTTTATCCCATCAAATCACGTCCTAAAATATTGAATGTATATCAGGAATTGGTTGTTGGTGATCTTATAGATTTAAAAAATAATGTGAAAAAAACTAATGACAATTTAAAAAAAGCAGAACGTCTTGCCTTAAAACAGCTACAGGATAATAAAGATCTAATAATTAGGAAGGCAGATAAGGGGGGAGCAATTGTTCTTTTAAATGCTGGACTGTATGAGAAAATTAATCTCCAAGATTTAGAAAATGTTGATACCTATTTGGAGATTAATTATAATCCAACTGATAATTTCAACTCCCTTTTGAGTAAGCTTTTGGAAGAAGGTTTGGTTATGGGAGTAATGGATGATAAAATGAGAGATTATTTATATGTGTCTACCCCCGTTCTGCCCATCTACCACTCACTCCCTAAGATACATAAGAATGTTTTCCCTCCCCCAATGAGGCCGATTGTTTCGGGAATCGGGTCATTGGGGGAGAATCTTGGGGGGTGGGTGGATCACCACCTACAACCTTTAGTTTATGATATCCCTGGTTTCTTAAAAGACACCAAGGAAGTGGTAAAAGCACTTGATAATTTCCCATGGAAGTCAACGTACCAATGGCTTAGCTGTGATGTGGTCTCACTTTACCCCTCCATCCCCCACCATATAGCATTACGTTGCCTCACAGACCACCTTAATAAATATAGCCAATATGATAATAATCTAAAAACTTTTAATTTCAGCGGTAGAATTTCTGCTGAAATATAATTATTTTTACTTTAATGGAAGATTCTTTTTGCAAAGACGCGGAGTGAGTATGGGGGCTCGTTTCTCCCCGTCTTTAGCAAATTTGGTAATGGCCAGGTGGGAGGAGGATATGCTTTATAATGAAGAAAATCCTTTTTGTAAAAATCTATTATGGTATGGGAGATACCTGGACGACCTTTTGATCGTCTGGGTAGGCTCAGATGCTGAGATTGCAGATTTCATATGTTATATTAACAATAATGATTTTAATCTCAAATTTACATCATATTCAAATCCTAGGGATATTAATTTTTTGGATATATCCTTGAAAATTAAAAATGATAAAGTTAATATTACACCATTTAGGAAATCCACTGCGACAAATTCTATTCTAAAAGCCTCCTCCTGCCATATGCCACATACCATAAAAAACATCCCAGTAGGTGAACTTACTCGCATTAAACGTAATTGTACGGACATTGAGGATTATAAAAAACATGAAAAAATGACATGTGAACGATTGTCATATAGGGGTTACCCTGCTTGGTCTCTAAATAGAGCAAAATCTATAATGGGGGAAACTGATCGTAACAGACTCCTGTTTGCTGATAAAAATGAAAATAAAAATAAAAGTAAGAATATTAATAATAGAAATTTAGTTTTTACCACTAACTATAGCCTGCAATATAATAAAATCGCTGAAATAATAAAGAAATATTTACCAGTTCTTAATGAGGACCTGAAACTGAAAAGAATTTTAAGCAACGGTGCACACTGCATTGCAAAAAAAAGCGCCTACATTGGCTAATATGCTTTCACCAAGTCTGTATTTGGGAGAGGGTACTAACAGGTTAAAGAAAACTTGGTTGAATGCGGATGGCTTTTATAAATGCGGTGCGAACCGATGCAAAACTTGTAGATATGTTAAAAATGATAAAAACTTTATTTCAAGCCACAATAAAAAAGAATATTCGATTAAAAACTATATTAATTGTAACACAGAGTATGTAGTGTATTCAATAGTCTGTACTTTGTGTGTTACTCAATATATAGGATGTACAAGTGGCCCTTTAAAGGTGAGAATCAGGAGACATATTTTAGATGCTGGGAATCCTAATGCATTAGCCGCATCTGCGGTTTCAAAGCATTTCAGCGATATACATGGAGGCAATTTAAATAGCATGGAAGTCATGGGGATTGAAAAGGTAATAAAACCGCTGCGGGGTGGAGATCACAGAAGGAAACTTCTCAACCGAGAAACCTTCTGGATCTTCACCCTGGAAAGTAGATATCCCCATGGTTTAAACAGTAGACAGGATCTAATCTTGCATTATTGATCTATTTTATTAAACTTATTTCTGGACTACTCTTCACTATGGAACCTTTTGTGATGAAATTTGACATCTATAAAATTGGAAAATAAAAAATGAATTATGATGTCTATATTTATAAAATTGATAAGGTTTCATCTCCCTCTACCTGGGATATAATTACCATGATTCCTAATATTATTCACAATGTTTAAATATGGTATTCTATATATTTGTATATGTGTTTTTAATTATGTATGTATACCTCTTTGTATCAACCCCCTTATAGTTAACCTCACAGGTGAGCAATTAACTTTGAGGGGATTGCCTTCTTAGGTAAGGATTTGGTCAGTCTTGGTTCAGACCATGATTAAGATAGTTTGTTGAAACGCGTCGCTCTGACCTGGGCACATCTATATTTTTATGCTGCATGTACCTGCTTGGATTTTATGGAAAACCAACAATAAAGAAGATAACTTTTTTAAAATTTATGTGATTGCGCTGGATTTACATTCTATTCCTACTTGGTGACTTCTGACCATCCGTGCGCTGATCATCCTCCACAGGACTACTATAGGTCTGCAGCAAGCTTGGTGAGCTGATAATATATATTTTGCAATATCAACACTGTTGTGCAACCATCAAGCTCTGCGCCTAAGTGCTGAAGTGTAACCACCAAGCTCAATATCAACACTGTTGTGTAACCATCGAGCTCTGTGCCTCAGTGTCGAAGTGTAACCACCAGTGTTCACATATAGTCAAACATGCATTTTCATCTTTATTTGACTATCTTTCTATCATTCATGGTGACTATGGCGTTAATTAGGCTTTCATTATCATCTGCCCCTCTTCTTAAACCCCATATTCCAATACCATTTTTATGGTGGTGTGAGACACCATTTTAGGTATTCTCTGTCTATCATTATTCATAATTAATGATAATGTGTCTATGATACTTTGTTTGCTTTAGGACACTTTTGGGGGCTTTCTAGCCAATAAGAACCATTTGCATGTTGATAGGCTAAATCATTGGCTTGCCTTTGCGATCTGTGGTCCTGCTTACTATGGTACATTTAGCGGTATTTACCGCGTTAACAGCAGGATCGGTTTCCTCCACTCTATACAGGAGCGGAAGTGACGTTTGGAAGCTCCGACGTCACTTCCGGTTTGGCCGATGCTCTTCGCGCAGAAACGGAAGTGGCGTCTGATGACTCTGATGCCGCTTCCGTTTTGGCTGATGTTTTTCCGCGCAGGAGCGGAAGTGACGTCCTATAGTGATAACGTCACTTCCTGTGTTGCCGCGCGGTCCGCCTATTATAGGTTAGATAGCGGGATTGACCGCGCGATTACTGGCATCAGTCCGTCTTTACCTCCCTGCGCGGGAGCGGAAGTGATGTCACACGCCATTTGTCTTCACTTCCGGTCTGACCACGTGGTTTCTGTATTCTGCCACGTGGACAGGAAGTACCTCTGAAGTGGCCTCCACACATAAATAGACACTATAGAGATGGCTGCATTGCTTTGCGTCTCAGTCACCTTGGTCATTGTACCTGGAGGATGAACTGGGAATACCTACCAGACGACCTGCCTTCCATCTTTGGCCACTGATGTCGGTCTGCTTATGTCACGAAAGCCTATTCTACTAAGGTATTTAAAATAATATATTTCTGTATCTATTCTTTGATTGAGAATGCATGTTTTTTCGTTTTTCTTATTTCTTGGATATTATTGTATGTCCTAACTTATGGGAAATCAATCTCTTTTTCTGTTTAGATGCAAAAACTTATGGATACTATGAAATCCTTGGTTCTTTTTTTCCCCTGATGAACCCCTAAGATAAGATTTTTAGGGGGGAAACGCGTCGGGATTCTGGATTGTTACCAGTGACCTCAGCAGATAAGTTCCCTGCTGGGATTATATGTTGTATTTTTATGCATCTTTGGTACATTGGTATCTTTATATCATCCTATTGGAATTTTAAGAGCATAGGAAAAAACTGTGTATGGATTCCCATTTTTTGAGGCAATAACATACCATATAGTAGTTCGTATTGCCTTTTCTTTCCTTATTTAAGGATAAGTTGTATTATGGTTACCAATTCCTCTTGGTGACCAATTTTTGACAATGACCTATTGACTACTGTGCACTTATATTCTTGGTGGTGGGTCTTTTGCGACTTGCGGGTCAAAGGGACAGCTTAGGGAAAGCCGACGAGGAGCGGGGGGTACCCAATACTTTAAGGTGCACCTCCGCTGGCAGGTAGCTATAAGGGAGGGAGAGACTAATCCGATATATCCCTAAGGACAATAGGCTATCAATTTAATTTTACAAAGACTTGGAGCCATGCTACCTAGGGCTCACTTATAAAACGCTGAGATTACAATAGCCCCTTCCCTCACTAGCTGGTTTGTATACCTCTTGTCCTCCCACTCACTTCACTTGACCAATTAAAGACTTTCTATAATATAAGAGTTATTAAGCTCTGTATTTCTGAGCATTTTTAATATTTTACCCTAATAAATATTGTTTTTAGGAGTATTTTTTCTTTTTGGTTTTTCTTCACGAACACTCCTTGTATACATTTGTTTTGGTTGTAAATAAAAATGAAAATAAAAATAAAAGTAAGAATATTAATAATAGAAATTTAGTTTTTACCACTAACTATAGCCTGCAATATAATAAAATCGCTGAAATAATAAAGAAATATTTACCAGTTCTTAATGAGGACCTGAAACTGAAAAGAATTTTAAGCAACGGTGCACACTGCATTGCAAAAAAAGCGCCTACATTGGCTAATCTGCTTTCACCAAGTCTGTATTTGGGAGAGGGTACTAACAGGTTAAAGAAAACTTGGTTGAATGCGGATGGCTTTTATAAATGCGGTGCGAACCGATGCAAAACTTGTAGATATGTTAAAAATGATAAAAACTTTATTTCAAGCCACAATAAAAAAGAATATTCGATTAAAAACTATATTAATTGTAACACAGAGTATGTAGTGTATTCAATAGTCTGTACTTTGTGTGTTACTCAATATATAGGATGTACAAGTGGTCCTTTAAAGGTGAGAATCAGGAGACATATTTTAGATGCTGGGAATCCTAATGCAATAGCCGCATCTGCGATTTCAAAGCATTTCAGCGATATACATGGAGGCAATTTAAATAGCATGGAAGTCATGGGGATTGAAAAGGTAATAAAACCGCTGCGGGGTGGAGATCACAGAAGGAAACTTCTCAACCGAGAAACCTTCTGGATCTTCACCCTGGAAAGTAGATATCCCCATGGTTTAAACAGTAGACAGGATCTAATCTTGCATTATTGATCTATTTTATTAAACTAATTTCTGGACTACTCTTCACTATGGAACCTTTTGTGATGAAATTTGACATCTATAAAATTGGAAAATAAAGAAGGGAATTTTGTTACTTACCGTAAATTCCTTTTCTTCTAGCTCCTATTGGGAGACCCAGACGATTGGTGTATAGCACTGCCTCCGGAGGCCACACAAAGCATTACACTAAAAAGTGTAAGGCCCCTCCCCTTCTGGCTATACACCCCCAGTGGGATCACTGGCTCACCAGTTTTAGTGCAAAAGCAAGAAGGAGGAAAGCCAATAACTGGTTTAAACAAATTCACTCCGAAGTAACGTCGGAGAACTGAAAACCGTTCAACATGAACAACATGTGTACCCGAAAAAACAACCAAAAATCCCGAAGGACAACAGGGCGGGTGCTGGGTCTCCCAATAGGAGCTAGAAGAAAAGGAATTTACGGTAAGTAACAAAATTCCCTTCTTCTTCGGCGCTCCATTGGGAGACCCAGACGATTGGGACGTCCAAAAGCTGTCCCTGGGTGGGTAAAGAAATACCTCATGTTAGAGCTGCAAAGACAGCCCTCCCCTACGGGGAGGCAACTGCCGCCTGCAGGACTCTTCTACCTAGGCTGGCGTCCGCCGAAGCATAGGTATGCACCTGATAATGTTTGGTGAAAGTGTGCAGACTCGACCAGGTAGCTGCCTGGCACACCTGTTGAGCCGTAGCCTGGTGTCGTAATGCCCAGGACGCACCCACGGCTCTGGCAGAATGGGCCTTCAGCCCTGATGGAACCGGAAGCCCAGCAGAACGGTAGGCTTCAAGAATTGGTTCTTTGATCCATCGAGCCAGGGTGGCTTTTGAAGCCTGCGACCCCTTGCGCTTACCAGCGACAAGGACAAAGAGTGCATCCGAGCGGCGCAGGGGCGCCGTGCGGGAAATGTAGATTCTGAGTGCTCTCACCAGATCCAACAAATGTAGATCCTTTTCATACCGATGAACTGCATGCGGATAAAAGGAAGGCAAGGAGATATCCTGATTAAGGTGAAAAGAGGATACCACCTTAGGGAGAAACTCCTGAATGGGGCGCAGCACTACCTTGTCCTGGTGGAACACCAGGAAAGGAGCTTTGGATGACAGCGCTGCTAGTTCAGACACTCTCCAAAGAGACGTGACCGCTACCAGAAATGCCACTTTCTGTGAGAGTCGAGAAAGTGACACATCAATCAGGGGCTCGAAAGGCGGCTTCTGGAGAGCAACAAGGACCTTGTTTAGATCCCACGGATCTAACGGCCTCCTGTACGGAGGGACGATATGACACACCCCCTGCAGGAACGTGCGCACCTTAGAAAGTCGCGCTAGACGCTTCTGAAAAAACACGGATAGTGCCGAGACTTGCCCTTTAAGGGAGCCGAGCGACAAGCCCTTTTCCAACCCAGATTGCAGGAAGGAAAGAAAGACAGGTAACGCGAATGGCCAGGGGGATACTCCTTGTGCAGAGCACCAGGATAAGAATATCTTCCACGTTCTGTGGTAGATCTTAGCAGACGTGGGCTTCCTAGCCTGTCTCATGGTGGCAACGACCCCTTGGGATAATCCTGAAGACGCTAGGATCCAGGACTCAATGGCCACACAGTCAGGTTCAGGGCCGCAGAATTCCGATGGAAAAACGGCCCTTGGGACAGTAAGTCTGGTCGGTCTGGTAGTGCCCACGGTTGGCCGACCGTGAGATGCCACAGATCCGGGTACCACGACCTCCTCGGCCAGTCTGGGGCGACGAGTATGACGCGGCCGCAATCGGATCTGATCTTGCGTAACACTCTGGGCAAGAGTGCCAGAGGTGGAAACACATAAGGGAGCCGGAACTGCGACCAATCTTGCACTAAGGCGTCTGCCGCTAGAGCTCTTTGATCGCGAGACCGCGCTATGAAGGTCGGGACCTTGTTGTTGTGCCGAGACGCCATTAGGTCGACGTCCGGCACCCCCCAGCGGCGGCAGATTTCCTGAAACACGTCCGGGTGAAGGGACCATTCCCCTGCGTCCATGCCCTGGCGACTGAGGAAGTCTGCTTCCCAGTTTTCTACGCCCGGGATGTGAACTGCGGATATGGTGGATGCTCTTTCCTCCACCCACATCAGAATCCGCCTGACTTCCTGGAAGGCTTGCCGACTGCGTGTCCCTCCTTGGTGGTTGATGTATGCCACCGCTGTAGAGTTGTCCGACTGAATTCGGATCTGCTTTCCTTCCAGCCACTGCTGGAAGGCTAATAGGGCAAGATACACTGCCCTGATTTCCAGAACATTGATCTGAAGGGTGGACTCCTGCTGAGTCCACGTCCCTTGAGCCCTGTGGTGGAGAAAAACTGCTCCCCACCCTGACAGACTCGCGTCTGTCGTGACCACTGCCCAGGATGGGGGCAGGAATGATCTTCCCTGTGATAATGAGGTGGGAAGAAGCCACCATTGCAGAGAGTCCTTGGTCATCTGAGAAAGGGAGACTGTCCTGTCTAGGGAAGTTGTCTTCCCGTCCCATTGGCGGAGAATGTCCCATTGAAGTGGGCGCAGATGAAACTGCGCGAACGGGACTGCCTCCATTGCTGCCACCATCTTCCCTAGGAAGTGCATGAGGCGCCTTAAGGGGTGCGACTGACCCTGAAGGAGAGACTGCACCCCTGTCTGTAGGGACCGCTGCTTGTCCAGCGGAAGCTTCACTATCGCTGAGAGAGTATGAAACTCCATGCCAAGATACGTTAGTGATTGAGTCGGTGCCAGGTTTGACTTTGAAAAGTTGATGATCCACCCGAAAGTCTGGAGAGTCTCCAGCGCAACATTCAGGCTGTGTTGGCATGCCTCTTGAGAGGGTGCTTTGACAAGTAGATCGTCTAAGTAGGGAATCACCGAATGTCCCTGAGAATGCAAGACTGCTACCACTGCCGCCATGACCTTGGTGAAAACCCGTGGGGCTGTCGCCAGACCAAATGGCAGAGCTACGAACTGGAGATGGTCGTCTCCTATCACGAAACGTAAAAAACGTTGGTGCTCTGTAGCAATCGGCACGTGGAGATAAGCATCTTTGATGTCTATTGATGCAAGGAAATCTCCTTGAGACATTGAGGCAATGACGGAGCGGAGGGATTCCATCCGGAACCGCCTGGTGTTCACATGCTTGTTGAGCAGCTTTAGGTCCAGAACAGGACGGAAAGAGCCGTCCTTTTTTGGAACCACGAAGAGATTGGAGTAAAAACCTTGTCCTTGTTCCTGCAGAGGAACAGGGATCACCACTCCTTCTGCTCTTAGTGAGCACACCGCCTGCAGAAGGGCATTTGCTCGGTCGGGATGTGGGGAGGTTCTGAAGAACCGAGGCGGAGGATGAGAACTGAATTCTATCCTGTACCCGTGAGACAAAATGTCTGCTACCCACCGGTCTTTGACCTGTGGCAGCCAAATGTCGCAAAAGCGGGAGAGCCTGCCACCGACCGAGGATGCGGAGGGATGAGGCCGAAAGTCATGAGGCAGCCGCCTTGGAAGCGGTTCCTCCGGTTGCTTTCTTGGGGCGTGAATGAGCCCGCCAGGAATCTGAGCTCCTTTGCTCCTTCTGAGTCCCTTTGGACGAGGAGAATTGGGTCTTGCTGGAACCTCGAAAGGACCGAAAACCTCGACTGCCACTTCCTCTGTTGAGGTTTGCTCGATCTGGGCTGGGGTAAGGAGGAGTCCTTACCCTTGGACTGTTTAATGATCTCAGCCAATTGCTCACCAAACAGTCTGTCTCCAGATAGTGGCAAGCTGGTTAAACATTTCTTGGAAGCAGAATCTGCTTTCCATTCCTTTAACCACAAGGCTCTGCGCAAAACCACAGAGTTGGCAGACGCCATTGAGGTACGGCTCGTAGAGTCCAGGACAGCGTTGATAGCGTAAGTCGCAAACGCAGACATTTGCGAGGTTAGGGACGCTACTCGCGGCACTACTGGACGTATGATAGAGTCCACCTGTGCCAGGCCAGCTGAAATAGCTTGGAGTGCCCACACGGCCGCGAATGCTGGAGCAAACGACGCGCCGATAGCTTCATAGACAGACTTTAACCAAAGGTCCATCTGTCTGTCATTGGCATCTTTAAGTGAAGCCCCATCTTCCACTGCAACTATGGATCTAGCCGCAAGCCTGGAGATTGGGGGGTCCACCTTTGGACACTGGGTCCAGCGTTTGACCACGTCAGGGGGAAAGGGATAACGTGTATCCTTAAGGCGTTTGGAGAAACGCTTATCTGGATAAGCATGATGTTTCTGGACTGATTCTCTGAAGTCAGAGTGGTCCAGAAAAGTACTCAATTTACGCTTAGGATACCGGAAATGGAACTTCTCCTGCTGTGCAGCTGCCTCCTCTGCTGAAGGGGCTGGGGGAGAAATATCCAACAGTCTATTGATGGCCGCTATAAGGTCATTTACCATAGCGTCACCATCAGGGGTATCTAGATTGAGAGCGGTGTCAGGATTAGATTCCTGATCACCCACCTCTGTCTCCTCATACAGAGCCTCGTCTCGCTGAGACCCTGACCAGTGTGATGACGGCGAGGGTCTTTCCCAGCGAGCCCGCTTAGGCTGCCTGGGACTGTCATCCGAGTCAGAGTCTTCAGCCTGTGATGCTTGGGACCCCCTTGAAGTACGGATTAGTTCCAACTGAGGGGGACCGGGGAGCATAGACACAGCAGTGTCCATGGTCTGAGAAACTGGCCTGGACTGCAAGGTTTCCAGGATTTTTGTCATAGTCACAGACATCTTATCAGCAAAAACTGCAAATTCTGTCCCCGTCACCGGGGCAGGGTTCACAGGCGTCTCTGCCTGGGCCACTACTACCATAGACTCTGGCTGTCGAAGTGGCACAGGGATTGAACATTGCACACAATGGGGGTCATTGGAACCTGCCGGTAGATTAGCCCCACATGCGGCACAAGCAGTGCATACCGCCTGTGCCTTGGCACCCTTGCGTTTTGCGGATGACATGTTGTTGTCTCCTCAGAGCAATGAGGGTATAAGCCAAGAAGCGACTGTACAGTGCAACATAAATATATATATGGTACAGGGAAAAAATGCACCAAATAACACTGTGGCACTAGTGGGGCCAGCACTTATGTGCAGCTTACCGCCCGCATAAACGCGGGTGTGTGGTCGCCAGAGTCCCTTGTCTGAGTCCCCCAGAGCCTGTGTCCGTTCTCCAGCCAGACTGCATGCAGGAATGGCTGCCGGCGTCCTGTGGAGAGGGGCGGGCCCTGGGCGTGTTGAGACCAAGAGCGGGAAACTTGCGTCCCCACTGTGCCCAGTGAGAGGGCTGGAGTATGTAAATAAGACTCCAGCCCTCGGCGCTGGCTATAGAACAGCGTCTCTCCCTTTCCCTGATTGACAGGGTGGGGGCGGGAACGAAGCAGAGCTAGGCCGCAAAAGCCGGGGACTAGATTTATGAGCGCTGCCGCCGTAAAAGCGCGGGCAGCGCGAGTCCCCGGCGCACCACAAGTCCCAGCGGCGCCGCCGCTCCCGGAGCGGCCGGCGCGGTAGTTCCCAAGACATAAAATCACTCAGCTAAGCTGCAGTGACTCTAACCCGAGCGCGCAGCGCTAGTGTCCCCGGCGCACTAGCACACCCAGCAAGCCTGGAGTGTGTGTGGCCTGTCTGTGCGGGGACACAGAGTACCTGAACGTTGCAGGGCCTTGTCCCTGACTGTACTCAGCTCCTCCAGCAGGGTCTCTGGGTCTGTGGATGGAGCTCGGCCTCAGGGTTTGGGGGCCGGTAAGATCCCACTTCCACAGAGCCCCTCAGGGGGATGGGGAAGGAAAGCAGCATGTGGGCTCCAGCCTCCGTACCCGCAATGGGTACCTCAACCTTACAAACCGCAAGTGGGGTGAGAAGGGAGCATGCTGGGGGCCCTATATGGGCCCTCTTTTCTTCCATCCGATAGAGTCAGCAGCTACTGCTGACTAAACAGTGGAGCTATGCGTGGATGTCTGACCTCCTTCGCACAAAGCAGAAAACTGGTGAGCCAGTGATCCCACTGGGGGTGTATAGCCAGAAGGGGAGGGGCCTTACACTTTTTAGTGTAATGCTTTGTGTGGCCTCCGGAGGCAGTGCTATACACCCCAATCGTCTGGGTCTCCCAATGGAGCGCCGAAGAAAAATGAATTATGATGTCTATATTTATAAAATTGATAAGGTTTCATCTCCCTCTACCTGGGATATAATTACCATGATTCCTAATATTATTCACAATGTTTAAATATGGTATTCTATATATTTGTATATGTGTTTTTAATTATGTATGTATACCTCTTTGTATCAACCCCCTTATAGTTAACCTCACAGGTGAGCAATTAACTTTGAGGGGATTGCCTTCTTAAGGAAGGATTTGGTCAGTCTTGGTTCAGACCATGATTAAGACAGTTTGTTGAAACGCGTCGCTCTGACCTGGGCACATCTATATTTTTATGCTGCATGTACCTGCTTGGATTTTATGGAAAACCAACAATAAAGAAGATAACTTTTTTAAAATTTATGTGATTGCGCTGGATTTACATTCTATTCCTACTTGGTGACTTCTGACCATCCGTGCGCTGATCATCCTCCACAGGACTACTATAGGTCTGCAGCAAGCTTGGTGAGCTGATAATATATATTTTGCAATATCAACACTGTTGTGCAACCATCAAGCTCTGCGCCTAAGTGCTGAAGTGTAACCACCAAGCTCAATATCAACACTGTTGTGTAACCATCGAGCTCTGTGCCTCAGTGTCGAAGTGTAACCACCAAGCTCAATATCAACACTGTTGTGCAACCATCAAGCTCTGTGCCTCAGTGCCGAAGTGTACCACCAAGCTCAGTATCAACACTGTTGTGTAACCATCGAGCTCTGTGCCTCAGTGCTGAAGTGTAACCACCAAGCTCAATATCAACACTGTTGTGCAACCATCAAGCTCTGTGCCTCAGTGTAACTACCAAGCTCAATAGCAACACTGTTGTGTAACCATCAAGCTCGGTGCCTCAGTGTCGAAGTGTAACCACCAAGCTCAATATCAACACTGTTGTGTAACCATCAAGCTCGGTGCCTCAGTGCTGACGTGTAACCACAAAGCTCAATATCAACACTGTTGTGCAACCATCAAGCTCTGTGCCTCAGTGACGAAGTGTAACTACCAAGCTCAATATCAACACTGTTGTGTAACCATCGAGCTCTGTGCCTCAGTGTAACCACCAAGCTCAATATCAACACTGTTGTGTAACTATCAAGCTCTGTGCCTCAGTGCCGAAGTGTAACTACAAAGCTCAATATCAGCACCGTTGTGTAACCATCAAGCTCGGTGCCTCAGTGCCGAAGTGTATGTACCCACCATGTTCAATATCAGCACTGTTGTGTAACCGTCAAGCTCTTTGACAGACTGCTTGAGTTTAACTTCCAAGTAGAGCTGGGTGATTTCGCAAAAAAACGTTCCCTGCTCATTTTTTAACAAAATCTGGATCTGGTCTGGAATCCAGTACCCATATAAGTGTATGGGAACCAGAATCCGGGGATTAAAAATGTTGGTGGAAGGGATAGGGGATAGGAGTGTACGCAGTGTACTCACCGACCCTCCGTGTCATGGCGCTTTCACTTCCGGAACTGCATAGGTCTAGATCGTGCACTAAAAGTAAAGGTAGATGCTACAATGTATGAGCTCCTTCCAGGTATGACGTAATTTGTCACGTGATGGGGGTCTGTGTTCAAAATGGAGCCGCGATGTGTCATCCTCTGCTCAGCCTGAGCGGCCTGCATCATGAAGTAGGCAGGTCAGGATGAGCTGTGCCCGTGATGTCTACTCCTCTGTTCAGCCTGAGTGGCCTGCTTCATGAAGCAGGAGGCTCAGGATGTGCCACTTTGTTGATGTTTCCTCCTCTGCTCAGCCTGGGCCTCCTGATGCATGAATCGTGCAACAGGAGGACCAGGATGAGCTGCGCTGACGACGTTTCCTCCTCTGCTCATCTGACCCGCAGAAAGTCTGTGAGCGGACAGAGTCAGACACTGTCACAAAAGCTGGCGGCGCGTCTGACTGCAACCAATCACAGATGCCAAGCTGCGTGGGGAAAGCGGTGCATATGCGATGAGCGGCCCAGGAAGGCTGCAGGAGCAGTATACAGCCGGCTGGAGTCTTGGTAAGGCTAGGTTCACATTTCCGTTGTTTTGCATCAGTCTCTTGCGTTGCTTGACGCTTGTGACTGATGCGTTGTACAACTCGTGACAAGAATTGGAATTCATTGTCATCATAAAGCGGATTCTGTTGTAAAACGTGAGAGAGAGAACGATCAGCTGATCATTCACAATAGCCGGCTGCCGGCTTTTGAGAGCGATCAGATGATCTCCCGGTGGCCGGCTATTGTGAACGATCAGCTGATCGTTCTCATAAGCCGGCCGCCGGGAGATCAGCTGATCACTCTCATAAGCCGGCCGCCGGGAGATCAGCTGATCGCTCTCATAAGCCGGCCGCCGGGAGATCAGCTGATCGCTCTCAAAACCCGGCGGCCGGGAGATCAGCTGATCGCTCACAGAAGCCGGCCGCCAGGAGATCAGCTGATCGCTCACAGAAGGGGGCTGCCGGGCGATCAGCTGATCGTTCGGCCGCTGAGAGCATGCGCAGCGAAATCAAAAGGATTCTGCTGCTCAAAAAACGTTACACTCTGCGTTCCTGCCGCCCAACGGTCAGTGGTTCCATGACTAATCAGTCAAGCGGAGGATGCAACGCAAGGCCATCAGTCACAATCCGCCGCTCATACAAGTCTATGGGAAACAACGGAATCCGCCAAACGGATTGCGTTGTTTATCAGAGCGGCGGATTGTGACTGATCATAAACAACGGAAATGTGAACCTAACCTAAAGGCCACTTTACATGCTGTGATATCGGTACCGATATCGCTAGCGTGGGTACCCGCCGCCATCGGTTGTGCAACACGGGCAGATCGCTGCCCGTGGCGCACAACATTGCCCGAACCCATCACACTACTTACCTGCTCTGCGACGTCGCTGTGACCGGCGAACCGCCTCCTTTCTAAGGGGGCGGTTCGTGCGGCGTCACAGTGACATAACTAAGCGGCCGCCCAATCAAAGTGGAGGGGCGGAGATGAGCGGGACGTAACATCCGCCCACCTCCTTCCTTCCGCATTGCGGCCGGCGGCAGGTAAGGTGAGGTTCCTCGTTCCTGCGGCGTCACACGGAGCGATGTGTGCTGCCGCAGGAGCGACGAACTACATCGTACATGCTGCAGCAGCGATATTTGCGTACAAGATTTCTCCCGTGCCTCCCCCATACTCTGGAACGCTCTACCTCAGCATATCAGACTCTCCCCTACCGTGGAAAGCTTCAAGAGGAACCTCCAGACCCACCTCTTCCAACAAGCCTACAACCTACAATAGCCCTCAGTCCAGTACACCACTGCGCAACCGGCTCTGTCCTCACCTATTGTACCATCACCCATTCCCTGTAGACTGTGAGCCCTCGCGGGCAGGGTCCTCTCTCCTCCTATACCAGTCTGTTTTGTACTGTTAATGATTGTTGTACGTATACCCTCTTTCACTTGTAAAGCGCCATGGAATAAATGGCGCTATAATAATAATAATAATAATAATACTAAAAAGGGACCCCCATGTCACTGATGAGCGATTTTGAACGTTTTTGCGACGATTCAAAATCGCTCATAGGTGTCACACACAACGACATCGCTAATACGGCCGGATGTGCGTCACAAATTCCGTGACCCCAACGACATCGCATTAGCGATGTCATAGTGTGTAAAGCGGCCTTACGAATGAAGCGCTCGCTTCATACTTATATAGATACAATGAATTTGTAGCACTGTCCCACTTCTGGTTCATACAGGTGCACAGGAAAGTGAGTCATGAGATGAGGCCAATGTTACAAGAGGAGTCACACGCTTCTTCAAATTCTTCTATAGACTCCCTCTGCTGGACTCTCATGGGCAATATGGAATATCTGTTTCCCTACAACTACCAAGAAAATAAGACAAAATGGTAAAATAAATACAAAAAAACCCCACAATGCCTCCTCACACAGTTCAGACATCAGAAGTGTCTCATCGGCTCTAGCAGTGGTGGATTTTTACAAGAACCCACATTTCAGGGTTCTCCTTAAAGGGAACCTGTCACCACTTTTTTGGCCTATAAGCTGCGGCCACCACCACCGGGTTCTTATATACAGCATTCTAACATGCAGTATATAAGAGCCCGGGCCGCTGTGTAGAACGTAAAAAAACACTTTATAATACTCACCTAACGGTCGCTCGGTTGGCCTTATGGGAGTCTCTGTTGTCCGGTGCTGGCGCCTCCTCTTTCGGCCATCTTCGTCCTCTTTCTGAAGCCTGTATGCATGACACGGCTACATCATACACACTCGCCGATCCTGCGCAGGACCTTAATGCCGGTGAGTGTGGATGACGTCGGATGCATCATGCACCGCGGCTAGAGGAGAACAAAGATGGCCAAAAGAGGCGGCGCCGGCACCGGACAACAGAGACGCCCATAAGGCCCACTGCACCGCCCATTTAGGTGAGTATTATAAAGTGTTTTTTATGTTATACCCCCGGCCTGGGCTCTTATATACAGCATGTTAGAATGCTGTATATAAGCGCTCGGTGGTGGTGGCCGCAGCTTATAGGCCAAAAAAGTGTTGACAGGTTCCCTTTAAAGGGGTTGTCAAGTTTAAATCAACAAGTTCGCATTCATTTTATGTGTCGCTCTATGTGACTGCAGTCTTGTGAACCTTCACATCTCATACACTGTGAGGATTCTCCGGTGTCAGAGCCGGGAATGGAAGTAACGTGGCTGCGAGAATACAATATGCAGACCCCCCTGCCAGAATCTGACTAGAAGGTGGCATTGCTTAAACAAATATATTCACTGAGGCTGCTCTCTAGCCGGAGTCTGCATGTCGTATACTCGTGACTACGTGACCGCCATTCCCGGCTCTGACACCGGAGAATCCTCACAGTGCACAGTGCATGAGATTTGAAGATTCACAAGTCTGCAGTCACATAGAGCGACACATAGAGGGACTGCAGACTTGTGGATTTAGACCAGATAGATCATCAATATCTGATCTGTGGGGGTGCGACAGCCGGCACCCTCACTAATGACAGCCAGAACTGCTCAATTAGAGCTGCGCAGCACAGATCCGCCAACTCTATAGTGGCCAGCCCCTCATTCGAATCAATAGTACCTAGCAGGGGCCACTATTCTGTTGATGGAGCTGTTCTGTGCAGCTCCAGCTGAGCACTCCCGACTGCTGCCGTCACCAAATGGGATGAATCGGTAAAAAGTAAACACTATTCCGAAACCGATTTCTGGATTTCGTTTTTTTAAGGCGTTCATTGTGCGATCACCCCCCACCCTTAAGAGGTATTGCAAAAATTAATGGTGGGGGGAAAAAACAAAAGTGCATTTCACTTTTTTTTTTCTTTAAAGAGGATCTTGAGGGAAACTTGTCCAAATAAGGTATTGTCCAATCAGAAATCTGCAAAAAAATAGAAAACAAAAGTATAATAATAATAATAATAATAATAATAATTAAAAAAAAAACTTCTTTAGGAAAATAAAAACTCAAAATGCACTCAGAAAAAAAGAGCAGTGTGTGAACATAGCCTTAAAGAAGGCGCGTCCTGAAACGGACTTGTTAGGACCGGCTGCAGGGAACATCCCCTCCTCTCTGCGTCTGACAGTGTCCTCCAATGAGCGGTCACGTGTTACACAGCCGGGTCACGTGACGGTGACGTCACCAAGGTCCTCTTCTTTAGCGAAGCTCAGAGCGGCGCGCGGGGAAGGTGAGTGTGTCTGCAGAGGGCGCGAGGTGACGGCGGATGTCAGCGCCATGTGCAGCTGTGAGGTGACGGGGAAAGCTCCTGGTTCTGTCACCGTCCGTTCATGACCCATTTTGATAGTCGGTATCTGTCGTATCACGGACATGTCCTGTTCACCAGCGTCTATAGACTCCAAAATGTCGTCTCCCAGCGCTCTAGTGGAGGCGGCCATTTTTCTGTAGCCCTGTGCAGGGCAGTAGTGCTTCTGTTTTCTCAGTGATTGTAGTGAATTGTATTTCTGTTGATGCACCACAGATAACAAGACCATCAGATTACACTTTGGCCATATTTATGGTTGTAACCTATGGAAGCACCCAGTTAATGTAGGAGCCAGGAGCCCCAGATCAGAAACTGGGAGGTAGTTGGGGTTGTCCGGTGCTCAGACCAGGACAGCAAGTGCTACACTGTGGGCTTGCCCCATACAAAACACGGCCAATTCTATGGAATACACGTGTAACAACATATACTGGGCTCTATGTATGCACCGCTGCCTCAGGTCTTTGTTGACTAGCTGCAGCAGTGACGCCATGATAGATGCCCATGACCCCTGAGCCCAGGGATTGTCTGCAGCGGTCAAGTGATGATGGCATCATCTCTTCCAGGCCAGTAGAGGGCATATTTCAGCAGGAAGTATGGCTTCTTTTTTTTTTTTTTTCCAATTCTTCCTCGTTCCTTTTTACATCTTTCTTCGTCTCTCTCCATCGTCTTCCTTCTCTCTCCATCTTTCTCCATCTTCTTCCTTCTCTCTCCGTCTCTCTCCATCTTCTTCCTTCTCTCTCCATCTTTCTCCATCTTCTTCCTTCTCTCACCATCTTTCTCCATCTTTCTCCATCTTCTTCCTTCTCTCTCCATCTTTCTCCATCTTCTTCCTTCTCTCTCCATCTTTCTCCATCTTCTTCCTTCTCTCTCCATCTTTCTCCATCTTCTTCCTTCTCTCTCCATCTTTCTCCATCTTCTTCCTTCTCTCTCCATCCTTCTTCACCTTTCTTGCTTCTCTCTCCATCCTTCTTCACCTTTCTTGCTTCTCTCTCCATCCTTCTTCACCTTTCTTGCTTCTCTCTCCATCCTTCTTGCTTCTCTCTCCATCCTACTCCATCCTTCTTTCTTCTCTCTCCATCCTTCTCCATTCTTCTCTCTCCATCCTACTCTATTCTTCTCTCTCCATACTTCTTGCTTCCCTCTCCATCATTCTTCATCCTTCTTGCTTCCCTCTCCATCCTTCTTCATCCTTCTTGCTTCCCTCTCCATCCTTCTTCATCCTTATTGCTTCTCTCTCCATCCTTCTTCATCCTTATTGCTTCTCTCTCCATCCTTCTTCATCCTTATTGCTTCCCTCTCCATCCTTCTTCATCCTTCTTGCTTCCCTCTCCATCCTTCTTCATCCTTCTTGCTTCCCTCTCCATCCTTCTTCATCCTTATTGCTTCTCTCTCCATCCTTCTTCATCCTTCTTGCTTCCCTCTCCATCCTTCTTCATCCTTCTTGCTTCCCTCTCCATCCTTCTTCATCCTTCTTGCTTCTCTCTCCATCCTTCTTCATCCTTCTTGCTTCTCTCTCCATCCTTCTTCATCCTTCTTGCTTCTCTCTCCATCCTTCTTCATCCTTCTTGCTTCTCTCTCCATCCTTCTTCATCCTTATTGCTTCTCTCTCCATCCTTCTTCATCCTTCTTGCTTCTCTCTCCATCCTTCTTCATCCTTCTTGCTTCTCTCTCCATCCTTCTTCATCCTTCTTGCTTCTCTCTCCATCCTTCTTCATCCTTCTTGCTTCTCTCTCCATCCTTCTTCATCCTTCTTGCTTCTCTCTCCATCCTTCTTCATCCTTCTTGCTTCTCTCTCCATCCTTCTTCATCCTTCTTGCTTCTCTCTCCATCCTTCTTCATCCTTCTTGCTTCTCTCTCCATCCTTCTTCATCCTTCTTGCTTCTCTCTCCATCCTTCTTCATCCTTCTTGCTTCTCTCTCCATCCTTCTTCATCCTTCTTGCTTCCCTCTTCATCCTTCATCCTTCTTGCTTCCCTCTTCATCCTTCATCCTTCTTGCTTCCCTCTCCATCCTTCATCCTTCTTGCTTCCCTCTCCATCCTTCATCCTTCTTGCTTCCCTCTCCATCCTTCTTCATCCTTCTTGCTTCCCTCTCCATCCTTCTTCATCCTTCTTGCTTCCCTCTCCATCCTTCTTCATCCTTCTTGCTTCCCTCTCCATCCTTCTTCATCCTTCTTGCTTCCCTCTCCATCCTTCTTCATCCTTCTTGCTTCCCTCTCCATCCTTCTTCATCCTTCTTGCTTCCCTCTCCATCCTTCTTCATCCTTCTTGCTTCCCTCTCCATCCTTCTTCATCCTTCTTGCTTCTCTCTCCATCCTTCTTCATCCTTCTTGCTTCTCTCTCCATCCTTCTTCATCCTTCTTGCTTCTCTCTCCATCCTTCTTCATCCTTCTTGCTTCTCTCTCCATCCTTCTTCATCCTTCTTGCTTCTCTCTCCATCCTTCTTCATCCTTCTTGCTTCTCTCTCCATCCTTCTTCATCCTTCTTGCTTCTCTCTCCATCCTTCTTCATCCTTCTTGCTTCTCTCTCCATCCTTCTTCATCCTTCTTGCTTCTCTCTCCATCCTTCTTCATCCTTCTTGCTTCTCTCTCCATCCTTCTTCATCCTTCTTGCTTCTCTCTCCATCCTTCTTCATCCTTCTTGCTTCTCTCTCCATCCTTCTTCATCCTTCTTGCTTCTCTCTCCATCCTTCTTCATCCTTCTTGCTTCTCTCTCCATCCTTCTTCATCCTTCTTGCTTCTCTCTCCATCCTTCTTCATCCTTCTTGCTTCTCTCTCCATCCTTCTTCATCCTTCTTGCTTCTCTCTCCATCCTTCTTCATCCTTCTTGCTTCTCTCTCCATCCTTCTTCATCCTTCTTGCTTCCCTCTGCATCCTTCTTCATCCTTCTTGCTTCTCTCTCCATCCTTCTTCATCCTTCTTGCTTCTCTCTCCATCCTTCTTCACCCTTCTTGCTTCCCTCTCCATCCTTCTTCATCCTTTTTGCTTCTCTCTCCATCTTTCTTGCTTCTCTCTCCATCCTATTTCACCCTTCTTGCTTCTCTCTCCATCCTTCACCCTTCTTGCTTCTCTCTCCATCCTTCACCCTTCTTGCTTCTCTCTCCATCCTTCATCCTTCTTGCTTCTCTCTCCATCCTTCATCCTTCTTGCTTCCCTCTCCATCCTTCATCCTTCTTGCTTCCCTCTCCATCCTTCATCCTTCTTGCTTCCCTCTCCATCCTTCTTCATCCTTCTTGCTTCCCTCTCCATCCTTCTTCATCCTTCTTGCTTCTCTCTCCATCCTTCATCCTTCTTGCTTCTCTCTCCATCCTTCATCCTTCTTGCTTCTCTCTCCATCCTTCATCCTTCTTGCTTCTCTCTCCATCCTTCATCCTTCTTGCTTCTCTCTCCATCCTTCATCCTTCTTGCTTCCCTCTCCATCCTTCATCCTTCTTGCTTCCCTCTCCATCCTTCATCCTTCTTGCTTCCCTCTCCATCCTTCATCCTTCTTGCTTCCCTCTGCATCCTTTATCCTTCTTGCTTCCCTCTCCATCCTTCATCCTTCTTGCTTCCCTCTCCATCCTTCATCCTTCTTGCTTCCCTCTCCATCCTTCTTCATCCTTCTTGCTTCCCTCTCCATCCTTCTTCATCCTTCTTGCTTCCCTCTCCATCCTTCTTCATCCTTCTTGCTTCCCTCTCCATCCTTCTTCATCCTTCTTGCTTCCCTCTCCATCCTTCTTCATCCTTCTTGCTTCTCTCTCCATCCTTCATCCTTCTTGCTTCTCTCTCCATCCTTCATCCTTCTTGCTTCTCTCTCCATCCTTCATCCTTCTTGCTTCTCTCTCCATCCTTCATCCTTCTTGCTTCTCTCTCCATCCTTCATCCTTCTTGCTTCTCTCTCCATCCTTCATCCTTCTTGCTTCCCTCTCCATCCTTCATCCTTCTTGCTTCCCTCTCCATCCTTCATCCTTCTTGCTTCCCTCTGCATCCTTTATCCTTCTTGCTTCCCTCTCCATCCTTCATCCTTCTTGCTTCCCTCTCCATCCTTCTTCATCCTTCTTGCTTCCCTCTCCATCCTTCTTCATCCTTCTTGCTTCCCTCTCCATCCTTCTTCATCCTTCTTGCTTCCCTCTCCATCCTTCTTCATCCTTCTTGCTTCCCTCTCCATCCTTCTTCATCCTTCTTGCTTCCCTCTCCATCCTTCTTCATCCTTCTTGCTTCCCTCTCCATCCTTCTTCATCCTTCTTGCTTCCCTCTCCATCCTTCTTCATCCTTCTTGCTTCCCTCTCCATCCTTCTTGCTTCCCTCTCCATCCTTCTTGCTTCCCTCTCCATCCTTCTTCATCCTTCTTGCTTCCCTCTCCATCCTTCTTCATCCTTCTTGATTCCCTCTCCATCCTTCTTCATCCTTCTTGATTCCCTCTCCATCCTTCTTCGTCCTTCTTGATTCCCTCTCCATCCTTCATCCTTCTTGATTCCCTCTCCATCCTTCATCCTTCTTGCTTCCCTCTCCATCCTTCATCCTTCTTGCTTCCCTCTCCATCCTTCATCCTTCTTGCTTCCCTCTCCATCCTTCATCCTTCTTGCTTCCCTCTCCATCCTTCATCCTTCTTGCTTCCCTCTCCATCCTTCATCCTTCTTGCTTCCCTCTGCATCCTTCTTCATCCTTCTTGCTTCTTTCTCCATCCTTCTTGCTTCCCTCTCCATCCTTCTTCATCCTTCTTGCTTCCCTCTCCATCCTTCTTCATCCTTCTTGCTTCCCTCTCCATCCTTCTTCATCCTTGATTCCCTCTCCATCCTTCTTCATCCTTTTTGCTTCTCTCTCCATCTTTCTTGCTTCTCTCTCCATCCTATTTCACCCTTCTTGCTTCTCTTTCCATCTTTCTTTTTCTCACTGTTAATTTGAAAAAAAATGCAGGAAAACCCTTTAAATGGTTTGTTCCCTTCTATAGGCTGGGGTATAGCGAATTAATGGCTGAGGGTAAGATCACTGGGCCCCACCGATCCTATGAACAAGGCTCTGTACCCCAACATTCCCCCTTTTGAATGGAGCACAGATAGAGCATGTGCAGCTCCACTAATGTGTTGTCTTTAGACCTGCCGCAGTTTGGAGTACAATGCTCACAATCTTAGGCAGACCCACATGGAATAAATAGAGCAGAGGAGCACGTATGTGATCTTTGCTCCTTACACAGCCCCATTGTGAAGACCCGTAGGGGTCCCAACAATCGGAAAGTTCTCTTTGGATAAGGGACAAGCTCCATAATTGGTTCAAACCCTTTAAAGGGTTATTCACAAAATTAATTAATGGATATTGTCGTATAGAACATATAAGTTCAAGCAAATTATTGCCTATTAATCTGTTCAGTCGATCTACAGACATTAACAAACATTTGTTTCTTTACAGCTCGTTGCATAGTAGACCGACCACTGCTTTTAAACAGCAGGACATGTGAAGAGCTTACAAGCTTTTCAGTTCAGCTTGTAAGCACGGTTTGAATTCTTGTCAGGATCGCTAGAGAGCGCCGAAACCTCCCAATCCCCGGCAGATTCCGCTCACTGCTTACAATCTTCATAGTAGCGGTTGTCGGTCTTTTGCGCAACAAGTTGCACACAAAAGTATCTCAAGAATGGCTGAAGATCTCACTAAGCAGCAAATTGTGAAAGAGCTTGTATTTAAAAGCACAAACCTCGGCCTCCTTCCATACTCCACTCTTATCCTCGCTGTACTTGCCATTTTTCTTGCTTCCAACAAGCCAATATTATTATTATTTTTAATGCATGGACCAAATTTAACAGCCCTTCTAAATAACATACAATCAAAAAAGCATCAAACAAAACCCTGCTAAAGCAATATGCAGATATAGACTGTGTCATAATGAACCCTGTCTGGTATGTCTGGCTGCATGCATCCCTAATGATGCCCAATAGCCGCTTGCGCCCGGTGGTCAGGGTTCAGCCTCGTGTAGATGAATGTATGTTATTGCTGATCGGTCACATTTTCTAGTCATGAGCCGAATTTCTCATCCACATTCTTCTCTTTACAGGACACCAGTATGGCCAATGAACTGGACGTGTTTGTTGGAAACACGACGCTGATCGATGAGGAGGTGTATCAGCTCTGGCTGGATGGATATTCAGGTAGTAATTCTGCATGAGGATATCCTTCGATGTTTATTAACAGATCTGGACGAGACGAAGGGCTGATGAATGGGACATAGGGTAGATCTTTGTTAGGCTAGGTCTACACGGGCATCTTTGACACAACGGGCATCTAATTATTTCCTCTGGTGTCACGGTCTGACCATCAGCCTCCTCCAGCACCGTCTGTTGAATTTTCTGTCGCTGGTCTCAAATCAAACCCGATTCGCTTGCCATAGACATCATTGCAAATCAGAGGCGACTGCAGCATGCGTGTCTTTATACCATCATGTGACATCTGTTTTTTTTTATTTGTTTAAGGCCCTGTGCGCACGCTGCGGAATCACCGCGGATTTGCTGCAGAAAATGTGTCTAACATTGCTGCAGTCAATTACCCAGCAAATCCTATGAGTTTTAAAAAATGCTGTGCGCACGCTGCGTTGTTTTATACCAGCAGATTTTCCGCTGCAGAATTAATGAGCATGTCACTTCTTTTCTGCAGGTACCTGCGGTTTTTGCCATAGATAATGGTAAAAATCCGCAGGGACCAACTTGCGGCAAAAACACAGGTACGTGTGCTTGTGACACACGTCACCAGCGATCCTGGCGTGGGCGGCACCTCGGGCGCAGTGGGCGGCGTCCTGATGGATGAAATGGAGCGTGGGGGGACGGCGTCAATGTGCTGGAGGAACAGCAATGGTCAGCAGAGAGCCCGCCCCCATGGACGATTTACAAAATTTACATAGCAAAAGGTACAAGTTTATAAAGTATTTAATTTGGTTTAAAAGGGGCCACAAAAAGTACAGGAACCTGCTAGAATGCAGCCCAGGAGCTGCAGAGGGGGAAACTTTTAGGTTTCAAGCTAAATTTCTGATGACAGGTTCCCTTTAAGAAAATGGCACTTTCTAGTGCCTATCAGCAAAAATAAATTACAGAAGGCAAAATACACTGTCCTTTGTAAATAATTGCAGTGGATCCATTAATAAAGGATGGCATTGATTTATTTATTTAGCTCACACATTGAATTTAATGAGCAAGTCTGATCAAAAAACCTCAGAAGAGTCGGGTGCATGCTGCGATTGGTTACTTTCAAGCGTGAGAATACTCATGTATTCATATAAGATTTCCTGGATTCTTTCTTTCATTTTGTTGCTTTGTTTTTTCTCTTTTGCAGTGAGCGATGCGGTGAATATGCGTCTGAAGAGCGGGATTTTGGATCAGACCGGTGCTGGTGCTGACGTCCTGGAGAGTGACACCATGGACCATTACAGAACATTTCAGATGATCGAAAGGCTTCTCCATTATCCACCCAAGCTGGTGCAGCAGTTACTTTTTCAGATCCCACCTTACAAGCAAAGCATGCTGATTGAGAGGTACTACTACTCACATCATCCTGCATATTTATATAGAGCAGGCGTCAGCAAATTGTAGCACAACCAGCATGTGGGTCATGCTTTCCTAGCCTACACTGTACGCACCACCATCGATCCGCTGTCTGGATGTAAGCATTGAATAGAGCTGAAAAATACAACCCTGTTAAATCTGCATTAGCCATGGCCGGTAACTTCAGATCAGCTATAGTTCCCGGCAGCGGCTGCTACATATAGAACAGATCTGTACTGTTCTGCCAGAGATGACAGATGTGCCAAGTATCAGACCCCCATTGATTGACTATTGGTGAGCTATGATTGGAATACGTCATCAATAAATGTCTGGACAATCCCTTTAAAGGGAACCTGTCACCACTTTTTTTGGCCTATAAGCTGTGGCCACCACCACCGGGCTCTTATATACAGCATTCTAACATGCTGTAAGATGGAGTTGGGCCATATGGGCGTCTCCGTTGTCCGGTCCCGACGCCACCTCTTTTGGCCATCTTTGTTCTCCTCTAGCCGCGGTGCATGACGGGTCCGACGTCATCCACACTCGCTGGCATTCAGGTCCTGAGCAGGGCAGATCAAAGTATTGTAGTGCGCCTGCGCAGGACCGACGAGTGTATATGACTTAGACGCGTCATGCACCCAGGCTTCAGAAAGAGGATGAAGATGGCCGAAAGGGGAGGCACCGGCACCGGACAATGGAGACGCCTATAAGGCCCACCGCGCGACCGTTAGGTAAGTATATAAAGTGTTTTTTATGTTGTCACAGCGGCCTGCGCTCTTTATATACATCATGTTAGAATGCTGTATATAAGAGCCCGGTGGTGCTGGCCGCAGATTATAGGCCAAAAAAGTGGTGACAGGTTCCCTTTAAGGTCTTTCTTCCTCTAGGTACTATGCTTTTGATGAAGCTTTTGTCCGGGAAGTTCTTGGAAAGAAACTTTCTAAAGGAACTAAGAAAGATCTGGATGACATAAGTGCGAAGACAGGTGTGACCCTGAAGAGCTGCAGGAGACAGGTATCTGACGGTACTTTATTCCCCAGCGCCATTAATTTACATCCTCTCATTTAGGCCACGGTCACACGTTCAGTATTTGGTCAGTATTTCTTTATCGCTCCTAATTGGGAGACCCAGACAATTGGGTGTATAGCTACTGCCTCCGGAGGCCACACAAAGCATTACACTTAAAAGTGTAAGGCCCCTCCCCTTCTGCCTATACACCCCCCGTGGGATCACGGGCTCCTCAGTTTTCAAGCTTTGTGCGAAGGAGGTCAGACATCCACGCATAGCTCCACTGTTTAGTCAGCAGCAGCTGCTGACTATGTCGGATGGAAGAAAAGAGGACCCATACTAGGGTCCCCAGCATGCTCCCTTCTCACCCCACTTTTGTCGGCGGTGTTTGTTAAGGTTGAGGTACCCATTGCGGGTACGGAGGCTGGAGCCCACATGCTGCATCCTTCCCCATCCCCCTTAGGGCTCTGGGTGAAGTGGGATTTTACCGGTCTCCAGGCACAAGGGACCGTGCTCCATCCACAGCCCCTGGGGAATCTGCTGGATATGGAGCGGAGTATCGTCAGGGACAGGCCCTGCTACGTCAAGGTACTCTGTGTCCCCGTACAGACCGCGCGCACACTGCAGCATTGCTGGGTGTGTTAGTGCGCCGGGGACAACAGCGCTGCGCGCTTGTGCCACACTTCCACAGCTTGCTGAGGGAGTTATTGTGTTGGGAACTGCCGCGCCGGCCGCTGCTGGCAGTTTACACTGCGGCGCGGCTGGGACTTGTGGTGCGCCGGGAACTTCCGCGCTGGCCGTGCATATTTGACGGCCGCGCTTATTACTAGAGTCCCCGGCTTTTGCGGCCTAGTTTCGCTTCGTTCCCGCCCCCAGGCCTGCCAGTCAGGGGAAGGGCGGGACGCTGTACAGAACGTCAGCGCCGAGGGATGGAGTCTGCTTTACATACTCCAGCCCTCACATTGAGCACAGTGGGACGCCAGTTTCCCGCACTTTGTCTGAGGCACGCCCACGGTCCGCCCCTCTTCACAGAACGCCGGCGGCCATTCCTGAATGCAGTCTGAGCTGGAGAGGGGAGACAAGTTCTGGGAGACCCAGGCACGGGATTCTGGCGACCACACACCCGCTTTTAGCGGGCGGTAAGCGGCACCTCCGGTGCTGACCCCACTAGTGCCGAAGTGTACAATTGTATTTTTATGCTTGCATGCTATACATTGCACTAAACGGTCGCTGGTGATTCTTGGCTATATACCCTCCTAGATTGCTTAGTGGAGACTACAGCATGTCGTCCGCAAAAAACAAGGGTGCCAAGGCACAGGCTTTCTATGCTGCTTGTACCGCTTGTGAGGCTGTTCTACCGGCAGGTTCCACTGACCCCCATTGTGTGCAGTGCTCGGCCCCTGTGCCACTTGCTCGGCCGGGGCCCCTGCTGGAGGTGTCCCAGGGAGAACCACCTGTGAATACTGTCCAGGTGACGGGGACAGAGTTTGCAATTTTTGCTGATAGATTGTCTGTGACTATGACTAAGATTCTAGAAACCTTGCAGTCTAGACCAGTAACTCAGACCATGGGCACTGTTGAATCATTGCTCCCTGGCCCCCCTCAGTTGGAACAGCTCCGGGCTCCGGGGGTGTCCCATGCATCCCAGGGTGACGGCTCTGACACAGACGACAGTCCCAGACAGCCTAAGCGAGCTCGCTATGAGCGGCCCTCTACTTCATCACACTGGTCAGGGTCCCAGCAGGAGGACTCTCTGTATGATGAGGCAGAGGTAGCTGATCAGGATTCTGATCCTGAGACCGCTCTCAATCTGGATACTCCTGATGGTGACGTCATAGTGAATGATCTTATCGCGTCCATCAATAAAATGTTGGATATTTCTCCCCCAGCTCCTCCAGTGGAGGAGTCAGCTTCACAGCAGGAGAAATTCCATTTCAGGTATCCCAAGCGTAAATTAAGTACTTTTCTGGACCACTCTGACTTTAGAGAGTCAGTCCAGAAACACCACGCTTATCCAGATAAGCGTTTCTCCCAACGGCTTAAGGATACACGTTATCCCTTTCCTCCTGACGTGATCAAGAGCTGGACCCAGTGTCCCAAGGTGGATCCCCCAATCTCCAGGCTTGCGGCTAGATCCATAGTTGCAGTGGAGGATGGGGCTGCACTTAAAGATGCCACTGACAGACAGATGGAGCTCTGGTTGAAATCCATCTATGAAGCTATCGGCGCGTCGTTTGCTCCTGCATTCGCAGCCGTATGGGCACTCCAAGCTATTTCAGCTGGTCTTACACAGGTTGACACGGTCACACGTACATCTGTTCCGCAGGTGGCATCCTTAACCTCTCAAATGTCTGCATTTGCGTCTTACGCGATTAATGCGGTTCTGGACTCTACGAGCCGTACGGCAGTGGCATCCGCCAACTCCGTGGTTTTACGCAGAGCCTTGTGGTTAAGGGAATGGAAAGCAGATTCTGCTTCCAAAAAATGCTTAACCAGTTTGCCAGTTTCTGGTGACCGACTGTTTGGTGAGCGTTTGGATGAAATCATTAAACAGTCCAAGGGTAAGGATTCATCCTTACCTCAGCCCAGACAAAACAAACCCCAACAGAGGAGGGGACAGTCAGGGTTTCGGTCCTTTCGAGGCTCGGGCAGGTCCCAATTGTCCTCGTCCAAAAGGACTCAAAAGGATCAGAAGAACTCAGATTCTTGGCGGGCTCAGTCACGCCCAAAAAAGACAGCCGGAAGACCCGCTACCAAGGCGGCGTCCTCATGACTTTCGGCCTCCTCTCTCCGCATCCTCGGTCGGTGGCAGGCTCTCCCGCTTTGGCGACATTTGGCTGCCACAGGTCCAAGACCGTTGGGTGAGAGACATTCTGTCTCACGGGTACAGGATAGAGTTCAGTTCTCGTCCTCCAACTCGATTCTTCAGAACGTCTCCGCCTCCCGACCGAGCCGATGCTCTTCTGCAGGCGGTGTGCACTCTAAAGGCGGAAGGAGTGGTGATCCCTGTTCCTCTTCAAGAGCAAGGTCACGGTTTTTACTCCAATTTGTTTGTGGTACCAAAAAAGGACGGGTCTTTCCGTCCCGTTCTGGACCTAAAACTTCTCAACAACCACGTGAGAACCAGACGGTTCCGGATGGAATCCCTCCGCTCCGTCATCGCCGCAATGTCTCAAGGAGATTTCCTAGCATCAATAGACATCAAGGATGCTTATCTCCACGTACCGATTGCTCCAGAGCATCAGCGTTTTCTACGCTTCGTTATAAGAGACGAACACCTTCAGTTCGTAGCTCTGCCTTTTGGTCTGGCGACAGCCCCACGGGTCTTCACCAAAGTCATGGCAGCTGTAGTTGCAGTCCTGCACTCTCAGGGACACTCTGTGATCCCTTACTTAGACGATCTGCTTGTCAAGGCACCTTCTCAAGAGGCATGCCAACACAGCCTGAACGTTGCGCTGGAGACCCTCCAGGGTTTCGGGTGGATCATCAACTTTTCCAAGTCAAATCTAACCCCGACCCAGTCGATAACATATCTTGGCATGGAGTTTCATACTCTCTCAGCGATAGTGAAGCTTCCGCTTGTCAAACAGCGTTCACTAAAGACAGGGGTGCAATCTCTCCTTCAAGGCCAGTCACACCCCTTGAGACGCCTCATGCACTTCCTAGGGAAGATGGTTGCAGCAATAGAGGCAGTCCCTTTCGCGCAGTTTCATCTGCGTCCACTGCAATGGGACATTCTCCACCAATGGGACGGGAAGTCGAAGTCCCTCGACAGGAACGTCTCCCTTTCTCAGGCGGCCAAGGATTCTCTTCGATGGTGGCTGCTTCCCACCTCATTGTCGAAAGGGAAATCCTTCCTACCCCCATCCTGGGCGGTGGTGACGACAGATGCGAGTCTGTCAGGGTGGGGAGCAGTCTTTCTCCACCACAGGGCTCAAGGTACGTGGACTCAGCAAGAGTCCACCCTTCAGATCAACGTTCTGGAGATCAGAGCAGTGTATCTTGCCCTACAAGCTTTCCAGCAGTGGCTGGAAGGCAAGCAGATCCGTATTCAGTCGGACAACTCCACAGCGGTGGCATACATCAACCACCAAGGAGGAACTCGCAGTCGGCAAGCCTTCCAGGAAGTCCGGCGGATTCTGACGTGGGTGGAAGACACGGCTTCCACCATATCCGCAGTTCACATCCCAGGCGTGGACAACTGGGAAGCAGACTTCCTCAGTCGCCAGGGTATCGACGCAGGGGAATGGTCTCTTCACCCGGACGTGTTTCAGGAGATCTGTCGCCGCTGGGGGATGCCGGACGTCGACCTAATGGCGTCTCGGCACAACAGCAAGGTCCCAGCTTTCATGGCACGGTCTCACGATCATCGAGCTCTGGCGGCAGACGCCTTAGTTCAAGATTGGTCGCAGTTCCGGCTTCCTTATGTGTTTCCACCTCTGGCTCTGTTGCCCAGAGTGCTGCGCAAGATCAGGTCCGACTGCCGCCGCGCCATCCTCGTCGCTCCAGACTGGCCAAGGAGGTCGTGGTACCCGGATCTGTGGCACCTCGCGGTAGGCCAACCGTGGGCACTACCAGACCGACCAGACTTGCTGTCTCAAGGGCCGTTTTTCCATCAGAATTCTGCGGCCCTGAACCTGACTGTGTGGCCATTGAGTCCTGGATCCTAGCGTGTTCAGGATTGTCTCAAGAGGTCATTGCCACCATGAGACAGGCTAGAAAACCTACCTCCGCCAAGATATACCACAGGACGTGGAAAATATTCTTATCTTGGTGCTCTGCTCAGGGAGTTTCTCCCTGGCCATTTGCATTGCCTACTTTTCTTTCCTTCCTGCAATCCGGTTTGGAAAAAGGTTTGTCGCTCAGCTCCCTCAAGGGACAAGTCTCAGCGCTATCTGTATTTTTTCAGAATCGCCTAGCACGACTTCCTCAGGTACGCACGTTCCTGCAAGGGGTTTGTCATATCGTCCCTCCTTACAAGCGGCCGTTAGAGCCCTGGGATCTGAACAGGGTTCTAATTGTTCTTCAGAAGCCGCCTTTCGAGCCTATGAGGGATGTTTCCCTTTCTCGCCTTTCACAGAAAGTGGCTTTTCTAGTAGCGGTCACGTCTCTCCGGAGAGTGTCCGAGCTAGCAGCGCTGTCATGCAAATCTCCCTTCCTGGTGATTCACCAGGACAAGGTGGTTCTGCGCCCGATTCCGGAGTTTCTCCCTAAGGTGGTATCCCCGTTTCATCTCAATCAGGATATCTCCTTGCCTTCTTTGTGCCCTCATCCAGTTCATCAATGTGAAAAGGATTTGCATTTGTTGGATCTGGTGAGAGCGCTCAGGATCTACATTTCCCGCACGGCGCCCCTGCGCCGCTCGGATGCACTCTTTGTCCTTGTCGCTGGTCAGCGCAAAGGGTCGCAAGCTTCCAAATCCACCCTGGCTCGGTGGATCAAGGAACCAATTCTTGAAGCCTACCGTTCTGCTGGGCTTCCGGTGCCCTCAGGGCTGAAGGCCCATTCTACCAGAGCCGTGGGTGCGTCCTGGGCATTACGGCACCAGGCTACGGCTCAGCAGGTGTGCCAGGCGGCTACCTGGTCGAGTCTGCACACTTTTACCAAACACTATCAGGTGCATACCTACGCTTCGGCGGACGCCAGCCTAGGTAGACAAGTCCTTCAGGCGGCGGCTGCCCACCTGTAGGGAAGGGCTGTTTTTACGGTCCTATCACGAGGGGTTATTATACCCACCCAGGGACTGCTTTTGGACGTCCCAATTGTCTGGGTCTCCCAATTAGGAGCGATAAAGAAGAAGGGAATTTTGTTTACTTACCGTAAATTCCTTTTCTTCTAGCTCCAATTGGGAGACCCAGCACCCGCCCTGTTTGCTTAGGGATTTTTGTTTTTTCGGGTACACATGTTGTTCATGTTGAATGGTTTCGGTTCTCCGATGTTCCTTCGGATTGAATTTGTTCTTAAACCAGTTATTGGCTTTCCTCCTTCTTGCTTTTGCACTAAAACTGAGGAGCCCGTGATCCCACGGGGGGTGTATAGGCAGAAGGGGAGGGGCCTTACACTTTTAAGTGTAATGCTTTGTGTGGCCTCCGGAGGCAGTAGCTATACACCCAATTGTCTGGGTCTCCCAATTGGAGCTAGAAGAAAAGGAATTTACGGTAAGTAAACAAAATTCCCTTCTTCACATTAGTATTTGTAGCCAAAACCAGGAGTGGGTGAAAAAATACAGAAGTGGTGCCCGTGTGTCTATTATACTTTTCCTTTGTCTGTTCCACTCCTGGTTTTGGCTACAAATGCTAATATAAAATACTGACTTTGTGAACATGGCCTTATAGTTACTGTTTTTAGTGTTTTTTGTTTTGTTTTTGTTTTTTTTATGTTTGTTTGTTTTGTTTTCTTTCCTGTAGTTTGACAATTTTAAGCGGGTTTTTAAGGTGGTAGAAGAAATGCGAGGCGCTCTGATTGAAAACATCCAGCAGAATTTCCTTTTGTCAGACAGACTCGCCAGGTAGGTTCCCAAAGCCTTACATGTTAAGGAGAAAAACAAACAAAGGAAAATTTTAATCCACCTCAGCCCCTTATATTTTCCCTAAAAAATTATAATTTTTATATTATCACATCTGATCTATGAAAATATATAAAAATAAATGAGCAATACGGTAAACCCAGCAGAATAAGGCTTCATTCACACTTCCGTTGTTTTGCTTCCCGTCACCTTGAGGCATTACGGTATCCTGCAAAATATTTTGCAGGAATCCGTTTTTTTCCCCATAGACTTATCGATGGATTGTGACTGATGGCCTTGCGTTGCATCCGCCGCGTGACGGATCAGTCATTTACTGACTGACCGTCAGGCAGGAGCAACACTGAATGTAACGTTTTTTAGAGCGGCAAAAAAACTGACTCCGCAGGTGTCCGTCACCATCTGTCAAGAGCTACAATGGATGTCTATGGTGCTAGATTCCGCTATAATCCATTACACGATGGAATCCAGTGCTGGATTCTGTCATGCTTTACTGAGCATGCCCAGCATGTTTGGCACACCCATTGGGCTGTCCCGAAGACAAACGGATCACTATGGATCCGTGAAGAAACGGACGCACAACGGATGCGACGGTTCCGTTTTTTCACAGGATTTCTGCGGATGGAATCCTGTGAAATAACACATCTGTTGCGTCAGTTGACATCTAAAAAACTACGGACGCAAAACAACGGAAGTGTGAACTTGGCCTTATAAAATCGAAACGTGAATTGGCGTTGTTACTCACATTGTCAGGAAAATCGAATAAAAGTGATAATCGAGAGCGACGTATGTACCTTTTTTAATATGGTAATACTGTGCACTGCCTCACACAAGTCCCCATATCTGTCTATTGACAGGAAAATCATAGGTCTTAGAAAGTGGTGATGTCAAAACAGTGTTTTGTTTTTTTTTCTTTACTGCTAATAATGTAATAAAAAATTTAAAAAAATAGTTTGGTGTTATCGTGAGCTGGAGAATCTTGTTGCTGGATCTTTTTTACTACACACTGAAAGTCCTAAAAATGAATCCTGAAAATCCAATGGCGGAATTGATTTTTTTTTTTTTTTTTTACCAATAATATTTCACTCACCAAATGTAAGATTCAAGTGAAACCAGTGAATTAAACTTACAAGCAAGTTGTACTTTGTACCAGAAACTGCCCCAATCCTCTCCATGGGGTGTCTGGTCTTGCAGGTCAGCCCGCCTGAAGTTAATGGGGCCAAACTGCAATGCCACACACAACTTGTAGACAGTGGCCTTGTTTTCCTTTTCACTTTTTTTTTTTTTTGGGTTGAAATACACCTTATATTATATACTAACTGTACTACCCGGCTTCGCCCGGGTTAATAACTGCTGTTAACAAAATAGTCTATCTCTGTCACTTTCCCTGTCTCTCTTTCCCTGTCTGTATCTTTCCCTCTCTTTCCCTGTCTGTCTCTTTCCCTGTGTCTGTCTCTTTGTCTGTCTCTTTCCCTGTCTTTGTCTGTCTCTTTCCCTGTCTGACTGTTTCCCTGTCTCTGTCTGTGTCTGTCTCTTAACCTGTCTCTCTTTCCCTCTCTGTCTCTTTCCCTGTCAGTCTGTCTCTTTCCCTGTCAGTCTGTCTCTTTCCCTGTCAGTCTGTCTCTTTCCCTGTCAGTCTGTCTCTTTCCCTGTCAGTCTGTCTCTTTCCCTGTCAGTCTGTCTCTTTCCCTGTCAGTCTGTCTCTTTCCCTGTCAGTCTGTCTCTTTCCCTGTCAGTCTGTCTCTTTCCCTGTCAGTCTGTCTCTTTCCCTGTCAGTCTGTCTCTTCGTGTCTGTCTGTTTCTTACCATGTCTGTGTCTGCCTCTTTCCCTGTCTGTCTCTTTCCCTGGCTGCATTGTGACACGCCAACATTCCATATAAGGGCGTGGCTGCACATGCTTCTGAAGTTCTGGCTGCACTGTGGCTCCCAGCTCCATTCGCTTTACTGGAGGCAGATTTTTTGGTGAATAACTGTAAAGAGCGGAGTTAAAATTTCCCCTCAAAACATAGCCTATGACGCTCTCGGGGTCCAGACGTGTGAGTGTGCAAAATTTTGTGGCTGTAGCTGCGACGGTGCAGATGCCAATCCCAGACAGACAGACAGACAGACACAGACACACGATAGAATGTATAAATAGAATGTATTAACGCCCGGGATAGTAACTGTCTCTCTGTTTCTCTCCCATTCTCTGTCTGTCTCCCCCTCTGTATATATCTCTGTCTCTCTTTCTCAATCTGTCTCAATCTCTTTCCCTGTCTGTCTATCTATCTCTTTCCCTCTCTTTCCCTGTCTGTCTGTTTCCCTGTGTCTGTCTCTTTGTCTTCGCCCGGGTTAATAACTGCTGTTAACAAAATAGAATGTATTAACAAAAATGTATTCTGCACACAAAAACCACAAAACAAATAGATAGAAATGTAATTATTAAGTTGTTGCCTATATTAACCAATCAGAGCTCAGATTAATTAACTGTAACAAAATAGAAGCTAAGCTGTGATTGGTTGCTATTGGCAGCCTGATAAATCTCCAGGCAACAGAAAGCCCTCCCCCCTGACAGTATATATTAGCTCACACATACACATATAGACAGGTCATGTGACTGACAGCTGCCGGATGTCCTATGTGGTACATTTGTTGTTCTTGTAGTTTGGCTGCTTATTAATCAGATTTTTATTTGTGAAGGATAATACCAGACTTGTGTGTGTTTAGGGCGATTATGTGGTGAGGTTGGTGTATGTGTGGTGAGATGTGCGCTGAGGGTGGTATATGTGTTCAAGTACGTGGTAGTGTGTGGCGCATTTTGTGTGTGTGTTCATATCCCCGAGTCCGGTGAGTATCCCATGTCGGGGCCCCACCTTAGCAACTGTACGGTATATACTCTTTGGCGCCATCACTCTCATTCTTTAAGTCCCCCTTGTTCACATCTGGCAGCTGTCACTTTGCCCACAACACTTTTCGTTTCACTTTTTCCTTATTATGTAGATAGGGGCAAAATTGATTGGTAAATTGGAACGCGCGGGGTTAAAATTTTGCCTCACAAAATAGTACCCGGCACTGCCCGGGATAGTAACTGTCTCTCTGTTTCTCTCCCATTCTCTGTCTGTCTCCCCCTCTGTATATATCTCTCTCTATCTCTTTGTCTGTCTGTATCTTTCCCTGTGTCTGTCTTTTTGTCTGTCTCTTTACCTGTCTGTGTGTCTCTTAACCTGTCTCTCTCTTTCCCTGTCTGTCTTTTTGTCTGCCTCTTTCCCTGTCTGTGTCTGTCTCTTTCCATGGCTGCATTGTGACACTCCAACATTCCACATAAGGGCATGGCCGCGCATTCTTCTGAAGTTCTGGCTGCACTGTGGCTCCCAGCTCCATTCACTTTAATAGAGGCAGGTTTTTTGGTGAATAACTGTAAAGAGCGGAGTTAAAATTTCCCCTCAAAACATAGCCTATGACGCTCTTGGGATCCAGAAGTGTGAGTGTGCAAAACTTTGTGGCTGTAGCTGCGACGGTGCGGATGCCAATCCCGGACATACATACATACACACATTCAGCTTTATATATTAGATAATATATTTATTTTTCTTTGTCGCTCCATTGGGAGACCCAGACAATTGGGGTGTATAGCTTCTGCCTCTGGAGGCCACACAAAGTATTACACTTTTAAAAAAGTGTAACCCCTCCCCTCTGCCTATACACCCTCCCGTGGACCACGGGCTCCTCAGTTTTATGCTTTGTGTGGAAGGAGGCACACATCCACTCATGCATTCTCATACATAGTTATGTCGGATGGAAGAAAAGAGGACCCCGATGGGGCCCCCGGCATGTTCCCTTCTCACCCCACTATGTCGGCGGTGCTGTTAAGGTTGAGGTACCCATTGCGGGTACGGAGGCTGGAGCCACATGCCGTCTCCTTCACCATCCCTTATGCGGCTCTGGGAGAAGTGGGATCCTGAGCAGTCATCCATATGCTGGGACCGTGCTCCATCCGCAGCCCCTGGTGGAACCTGCCGGACCGGAGCTTCTTCACCCCCAGGGACCGGGCCCTGCAACTTAAAGGTACTCTGTGTCCCCATGTGGGGACTGTACAGGGAGGGTCGCACCTTCTCCCCGGAAGCCGCGGTAGTTCAGTCCGTTGTCTTTTCGGCGGACTTCCGCGCCGACCGTGCCTGCTTGTCGGGCGCGGCCTTAAATTTAGTCCCCGGCTTCGCCGCGGCCTAGTCTCGAAAAATCCCGCCCCTGAGCCTGCCTGTCAGGGGTAAGGGCGGGATTACCGGCATGACGTCGGCTTTGAGGGCCGGAGCATCTAGCATGTCTCACTCCCCCCCTCATTGACCACTGTGGGGACTCCAGATTCCCGCTCTTTGTTAGTGCCACCCTCGGCTCCACCCCCCCCGCTCCGGCGGCCATATTTGCCATTCTGCCGGTGGATGCTACTCAGCATCAAAGCTCTGCAGCTCCGGGGGATCCACGACAGGGAATCTGGAGGACACACTCCGCTCGTTAGCGGTTGGTAAGCCACACCGGTCACCCGGTGCTGGTCCCCCTAGGGTGCCGGGATATATATATGTATATATATATATATATATCTGTCCGGATAGGCTGTATACCCTTTTCCCATATACCCTCAGTGGTCACTCTCCTGAGAGACAACAGCATGTCGTCCACAAGGAGCAAAGCTACTAAGGCACAGATTTTTTTCGCGGCCTGTACCTCTTGTGGGGCTATGTTGCCTGCGGGATCCACCTACCCTCACTGATCAATGCTCGACTCCTGCCACGCTTGCTCAGCCGGAGCCTAGGGCACTTGTGGGACCCTCGGCTCATGTAGATCCCCCTGCTCCCCCTGAGCAGGCTGCAGGGACAGAGTCACCGTCGTTGGCTTCTTTCGCTGACAAACTCTGTCACTTTCTCAATCCATTGCACAGTCTATGGACAAATGGTCATCTAAGCTCCTTGAGGCATTGCAGTCCAGACCGGGCCCTTCACAGGCCCCGGCCCCTGTTAGTTTGTCTCCTCCAGGCCCTTCTCGGTCCGCGCCGCAGCGCGCTCCCAGGATAGCCCCTAGGTCCCAGGCGGAGGACTCCTGCCCGGATCGCAGTCCCAGACCGGCTAAGTGGCCTCGCTGGGACTCTTCCCCGGCCTCCTCACGCTGCTCTGGATCCCAGCTTGAGGACTCTCAGGAAGACGAGGCGGACGCGGGAGCTCAGGGCTCTGACTCTGACTTCGCCCTTAACCTTGATACCCCTGAGGGGGACGCCTTAGTAAATGATCTTATCTCGTCCATCAACCAGGTGTTGGATCTCTCACCCCCGCCTCCTCCTGTAGAGGAGTCGGCTTCTCAGCAGGAGAAACACCAATTCCGTTTCCCCAAACGTACGCGCAATACGTTTTTTGATCACTCTAACTTCAGGGACGCTGTCCAGAAGCCCAGAGCGGTCCCGGGCAAGCGCTTTGCTAAACGGCACACTGACACGCGTTATCCCTTTCCTCCTGAAGTCGTTAAGGGCTGGGCACACTCTCCCAAGGTGGATCCTCCAGTCTCTAGATTGGCTGCTAGGTCCGTTGTGTCTGTTGCCGATGGCTCATCCCTGAAGGATGCCACTGACAGACAGATAGAGCTCTTGGTGAAGTCTATTTATGAGGCCACGGGCGCGTCTTTCGCCTCGGCCTTTGCAGCCGTGTGGGCTCTCCAAGCAATCTCGGCATGTCTGACTGAGATTAATGCTGTCACGCGGAATTCTGCTCCGCATGTTTCTTCCTTGACCTCTCAGGCATCAGCATTTTCGTCCTACGCCATGAACGCCGTCCTGGACTCCGCTAGCCGTACGGCTGTAGCATCCGCTAACTCCGTGGCAGTCCGCAGGGCCATGTGGCTGCGCGAATGGAAAGCAGACTCTGCTTCCAAAAGGTTCTTAACTGGTTTGCCTTTTTCTGGCGACCGTTTATTTGGCGAACGGTTGGATGAGATTATTAAGGAATCCTCGGGAAAGGACTCCTCCTTACCCCAGTCCAAACCTAAGAGACCTCAGCAGAGAAATCCAATCGAGGTTTCGGTCCTTTCGTCCCTCCGCCAAGCCCCAATCCTCTTCGTCCAACCGGCCGGAGAAAGGCCAGAGGAACTCCTATGCGTGGCGGTCCAAGTCACGCCCCCAAAAGGCCGCAGGAGGCACTGCCTCCAAGACTGCCTCCTCATGACTCTCGGACTCACCTAGCCACATCCTCGGTCGGTGGCAGGCTCTCCCGCTTTGGCGACGCCTGGTGGCCACACGTTCAAGACCGATGGGTGAGAGACATTCTGTCTCATGGTTACAGGATAGAGTTCAGCTCTCGACCTACGGCTCGTTTCTTCAGAACCTCCCCACCCCCGCACAGGCCGACGCACTTTTTCAGGCGGTGGACGCTCTAAAGATCGAAGGAGTTATGATTCCCGTTCCCCTTCAGGAACGTGGTCGCGGATTTTACTCCAACTTGTTCGTGGTGCCAAAAAAGGACGGGTCATTCCGTCCCGTTCTGGACCTCAAGCTGCTCAACAGACATGTGAGAACCAGACTGTTTCGGATGGAATCTCTCCGCTCGGTCATCGCCTCGATGTCACAAGGAGACTTCCTAGCATCGATCGATATCAAGGATGCTTCTCTCCATGTGCCGATCGCACCCGAACATCAACGTTTCCTGCGTTTCGCCATCGGGGACGAACACCTCCAGTTCGTCGCATTGCCCTTCGGCCTGGTGACAGCCCCACGGGTTTTCACCAAGGTCATGGCATCCGTCGTGGCGGTCCTGCACTCTCAGGGCCACTCGGTGATCCCCTACTTGGACGATCTCCTAGTCAGGGCCCCTTCTCGGGTGGCGTGTCAACAAAGTCTTACCGTCACTCTGGCGACTCTCCAGCAGTTCGGGTGGATCATCAATTTCCCGAAATCCAAGTTGACGCCGACCCAATCACTGACTTACCTCGGGATGGAGTTTCATAGCCAGCCAGCGTTAGTCAAGCTACGCGGGACAAAGAGCTTTCTCTGCAGGCGGGGGTGCAATCACTTCTTCGGAGTCAGTCACACCCCTTAAGGCGCCTCATGCACTTCCTGGGGAAGATGGTTTCAGCTATGGAGGCAGTGCCGTTCGCGCAATTCCATCTACGGCCTCTCCAATGGGACATTCTTCGCAAATGGGACAAGAGTTCGGCTTCCCTCGACAAGAACATCTCTTTCCCTTGCAACCAAAACATCACTTCAGTGGTGGCTCCTACCCACATCTCTGTCTCGGGGAAAATCCTTCCTACCCCCAACCTGGGCCGTGGTCACCACGGACGCGAGCCTGTCAGGTTGGGGAGCGGTTTTTCTCCACCACAGGGCTCAAGGAACCTGGACTCCAATAGAATCGTCCCTTCAGATCAATATCCTGGAGATAAGGGCAGTATATCTAGCCCTATTGGCTTTCCATCGGTGGCTGGAGGGCAGGCAGATCCGAATCCAGTCGGACAACGCCACTGCCGTCGCCTACATCAACCACCAAGGCGGCACTCGCAGTCGTCAAGCCTTCCAGGAAGTCCGGCGGATTCTGCAGTGGGTGGAAGTCACAGGCTCCACCATCTCCGCAGTTCACATCCCGGGCGTAGAAAACTGGGAAGCAGATTTTCTCAGTCGTCAGGGCATGGACGCGGGGGAATGGTCTCTTCACCCAGACGTGTTTCGAGAGATCTGTCGCCGCTGGGGAACGCCGGACGTCGATCTCATGGCGTCACGGCACAACAACAAGGTCCCGGCCTTCATGGCACGGTCTCAGGATCACAGAGCTCTGGCAGCGGACGCTTTGGTCCAGGATTGGTCGCAGTTTCGACTGCCTTATGTGTTTCCCCCTCTGGCAATGCTGCCCAGGGTACTACGCAAGATCCGGTCCGACTGCCATCGCGCCATTCTCGTCGCTCCAGACTGGCCGAGGCGGTCGTGGTATCCGGATCTGTGGCATCTCACGGTGGGTCAACCGTGGGCACTTCAGACCGCCCAGACTTGCTGTCACAAGGCCCGTTTTTCCATCTGAATTCTGTGGCTCTCAACCTGACTGTGTGGCCATTGAGTCCTGGCTCCTAGCGTCTTCAGGGTTATCTCAGGATGTCATTGCCACCATGAGACAAGCCAGGAAGCCAACGTCCGCCAAGATCTATTACAGGTCTTGGCAAATCTTCTTATCCTGGTGCTCTGATAACGGTTTTCCTCCATGGCCGTTTGCCTTACCCACTTTTCTTTCATTCCTTCAATCCGGAATGGACAAGGGTTTGTCCCTCGGCTCTCTCAAGGGCCAAGTGTCGGCGCTCTCCGTGTTTTTTCAAAAGCGTCTAGCCAGGCTTCCGCAGGTCCGCACGTTCCTGCAGGGGGTTTGCCACATGGTCCCACCTTACAAACGTCCGTTGGAACCTTGGGATCTTAACAGGGTCCTGACGGCTCTTCAAAAGCCGCCTTTTGAGCCGCTGCGGGATGTCTCTCTCTTCCCGTCTTTCTCAGAAGGTGGCCTTCCTGGTGGCAGTCACATCACTTCGGAGAGTGTCTGAGCTTGCAGCGCTGTCATGCAAAGCTCCCTTCCTGGTTTTCCACCAGGATAAGGTGGTTCTGCGTCCTGTCCCGGAATTTCTCCCTAAGGTGGTATCCCCTTTTCATCTAAATCAGGATATCTCCTTGCCTTCCTTTTGCCCTAATCCAATTCACCAGTGTGAAAAGGATTTGCACTCTTTGGATCTAGTGAGAGCACTCCGTTTCTACGTGTCTCGCACGGCGCCCCTGCGCCGTTCAGACGCGCTCTTTGTCCTTGTCACTGGCCAGCGTAAGGGCTCTCAGGCCTCCAAGTCAACCTTGGCTCGGTGGATGAAGGAACCGATTCTCGAGGCCTACTGTAGTTCTGGGCTTCCGCTCCCTTCAGGGCTGAAAGCCCATTCTACCAGAGCCGTAGGTGCGTCCTGGGCATTGCGGCACCGGGCGACGGCTCAGCAGGTGTGTCAGGCAGCTACGTGGTCTAGTCTGCACACTTTCACGAAGCACTATCAAGTGCATACCTGTGCTTCGGCAGACGCCAGTCTAGGTAGGCGAGTCCTCCAGGCGGCGGTTGCCCACCTGTAAGAGGGGGCCATTTTCGGCTCTTTTTATTGAGGTATTCTTTTACCCACCCAGGGACTGCTCTTGGACGTCCCAATTGTCTGGGTCTCCCAATGGAGCGACAAAGAAAAAGGGAATTTTGTTTACTTACCGTAAATTCCTTTTCTTCTAGCTCCTATTGGGAGACCCAGCACCCGCCCCTGTTCCCTTCGGGCTGGTTGTTCTTTTGTGTACACATGTTGTTCATGTTAATTTGTTCTTTTGGTTCATGGTCTTCAGTTCTCCGAACATCCTTCGGATTGAATTTACCCTAGACCAATTTATAAGTTTTCTCCTTCCTGCTTTTGCACCAAAACTGAGGAGCCCGTGGTCCACGGGAGGGTGTATAGGCAGAGGGGAGGGGTTACACTTTTTAAAGTGTAATACTTTGTGTGGCCTCCAGAGGCAGAAGCTATACACCCCAATTGTCTGGGTCTCCCAATAGGAGCTAGAAGAAAAGGAATTTACGAAAAGTAAACAAAATTCCCTTTTTTTTTTTTTTAAAATATTTCATATTTTCTAACCAAATGTCTTGTATTTACATTTTAGAGATTACGCTGCAATAGTCTTCTTTGCAAACAGTCGCTTTGAAACGGGCAAGAGAAAGCTCCAGTACCTGACATTTGAGGATTTTGCAACTTGTGCAGAGCATCTAATTCAGAACTGGACATTGGGGGCAGTGGGTGAGTAGTCCGGGCACATACAGTGGTACCATAGGGTACAAGAAGAACGACGACACATCTCCAAGAGACAAGCCCAGCCTGTATAAGGGGCATATGGACTTTAGAAAGGAGTCTCGCAGGTGAGCGTGCCTTCAATTAAGCAGGAAGATGGAAATTCATTCATTCATTCATTCATTCAGCCTTTCCGTGATGAGGAGGAGGAGGGATTATAGAGATGAGAAAAATGTATATTTACAGAAATGGTGCGGAGGGAAAGGAATGGATACAGGTTATACAAGACATGACTGGGTGCACGACCTCCATATCCGTCTACTGCAGCTCCTATTTCCAGTCTGTTTCCCCACAGATGTAGCAGACGACATGGACATGGATTTGGATAAAGAATTTTTACAAGATCTGAAGGACCTGAAAATTCTGATAACAGATAAAGACCTTCTGGACCAACATAAGAGGTGAGAAATGTGAACGTGTGTCCTGCCATCCTTCAGCAGGACTAATGGAGATGCAATTGATCTGCTGGTGCAATAGTCCTGGTCCTTCATCTGTTTTTGTTTGGTGATTGACACCACTGGCTGCAGGGCTGATGGCCGTCCTCACACTGATCGACTTCCAAAATATTTGCAGAGTCGCTGTCACTGATGGGACTGAAAATAATGGCTGAGAAAATGGTTAACCACTAAACGACCGCCCACTGTCTCTTGATGTCAGATGATGCTGATCCTCTGCTTGTAGTGATGTCTCTTGGGGTCACTGCAGGAGGGGAAGTTACCAGCTCCTTGAGCGTTTTCTGCTCTAAAAATTAAACTTTTATCACTTGAAAACTGGCAATAGGATTCTGGAGAGATTGCTCTGTGCTCGATTTTACCTTCATCAATAGGGTATCAGCAGAAATACCCACATTCTCCGCTTTTGCTGCTCGCCCAGTGATCCCTCACTAATGGAAATAGTCTCAGACTCCCTCTCCAGTAAACTGGTATAATAAGAGAGTTAATACTTGTTGGATAGAGGCACTCTGAGAATGACGGTACCTTACAGAAATTTGAGGACCTTGAGTAATTGGATACTGTTTCAAATTTCGTCAGATTTTCACGAATTATTTTAGGAAATTAATGAGTTTTGACATAGACTAACTGGATTTGTTCTTATTGGTATGCTGAATCCCCACCATCCCCCATTTCCTTTCACCTCTTCTTTCTTTCTTTTCTTCCTTTCACCTCTTCTTTCTTTCTTTTCTTCCTTTCCCCTCTTTCTTTCTTTCCTTTCCCCTCTTTCTTTCTTTCTTTTCCCCTCTTTCCTTTTTTCTTTCTTTCCCCTTTCCCTCTTTCCTTTTTTCCCCTCTTTCCCCTTTCCCCTCTTTCCTTTTTTCCTTTCTTTCCCTTTTCACCTCTTGCCATTTCCCTTTCCCTCTTTGCTTTTTTTCTTTCCCTTTTCCCCTCTTTCCATTTCCCTTTCCCTCTTTGCTTTTTTCTTTCTTTCCCCTTTCCCGCTTTGCTTTTTTCTTTCTTTCCCCTTTCCCTCTTTCCTTTTTTCCTTCTTTCCCCTTTCCCCTCTTTCCTTTTTTCCTTCTTTCCCCTTTCCCCTCTTTCCTTTTTTCCTTTCTTTCCCCTTTCCCCTCTCCTTTTTTCCTTCTTTCCCCTTTCCCCTCTTTCCTTTTTTCCTTCTTTCCCCTTTCCCCTCTTTCCTTTTTCTTCGGCGCTCCATTGGGAGACCCAGACGATTGGGTGTATAGCACTGCCTCCGGAGGCCACACAAAGCAATTACACTAAAAAGTGTAAGGCCCCTCCCCTTCTGGCTATACACCCCCAGTGGGATCACTGGCTCACCAGTTTTCTGCTTTGTGCGAAGGAGGTCAGACTTCCTACCACCGTCTTGGGCGGTGGTCACGACAGACGCGAGTCTGTCAGGGTGGGGAGCAGTTTTTCTCCACCACAGGGCTCAGGGTACGTGGACTCAGCAGGAGTCCACCCTTCAGATCAATGTTCTGGAAATCAGAGCAGTGTATCTTGCCCTACTAGCCTTCCAGCAGTGGCTGGAAGGAAGGCAGATCCGAATTCAGTCGGACAACTCCACAGCGGTGGCATACATCAACCACCAAGGGGGGACACGCAGTCGGCAAGCCTTCCAGGAAGTCCGGCGGATTCTGATGTGGGTGGAAGCCACGGCCTCCACCATATCCGCAGTTCACATCCCCGGCGTAGAAAACTGGGAAGCAGACTTCCTCAGTCGCCAGGGCATGGACGCAGGGGAATGGTCCCTTCACCCAGACGTGTTTCAGGAAATCTCTCGCCGATGGGGAAGGCCGGACGTCGACCTAATGGCGTCCCGGCACAACAACAAGGTCCCAACCTTCATGGCACGGTCTCGCGATCAAAGAGCGCTGGCGGCAGACGCCCTAGTGCAAGATTGGTCGCAGTTCCGGCTCCCTTATGTGTTTCCACCTCTGGCACTCTTGCCCAGAGTGCTACGCAAGATCAGATCCGATTGCAGCCGCGTCATTCTCGTCGCCCCAGACTGGCCGAGGAGGGCGTGGTATCCGGATCTGTGGCAGCTCACGGTCGACCAACCGTGGGCACTACCAGACCGACCAGACTTACTGTCCCAAGGGCCGTTTTTCCATCGGAATTCTGCGGCCCTGAACCTGACTGTGTGGCCATTGAGTCCTGGATCCTAGCGTCTTCAGGCTTATCCCAAGGGGTCGTTGCCACCATGAGACAGGCTAGGAAGCCCACGTCCGCTAAGATCTACCACAGAACGTGGAGGATATTCTTATCCTGGTGCTCTGCGTGCTCAGGGAGTGTCTCCCTGGCCATTTGCATTGCCTACCTTTCTTTCTTTCCTGCAATCTGGGTTAGAAAAAGGTTTGTCGCTCGGCTCCCTTAAAGGTCAGGTCTCGGCGCTATCCGTCTTTTTTCAGAGGCGTTTGGCACGCCTTCCTAAGGTGCGCACGTTCCTACAGGGGGTTTGCCATATCGTACCCCCGTACAAGCGGCCGTTAGATCCATGGGATCTGAACAGGGTACTAGTTGCCCTCCAGAAGCCGCCCTTCGAGCCTCTGAGGGAGGTTTCACTTTCTAGACTATCACAGAAAGTGGCTTTTCTGGTAGCGATCACATCTCTTCGGAGAGTGTCTGAGCTGGCAGCGCTGTCATCCAAGGCTCCCTTCCTGGTCTTCCACCAGGACAAGGTAGTGCTGCGCCCCATTCAGGAGTTTCTCCCGAAGGTGGTATCCTCTTTTCATCTTAATCAGGATATCTCTTTGCCTTCGTTTTGTCCTCATGCAGTTCATCAGTATGAGAAGAATTTACATTTGTTAGATCTGGTGAGAGCACTCAGAATCTACATTTCCCGCACGGCGCCCTTGCGCCGTTCGGATGCACTCTTCGTCCTTGTCGCTGGTAAGCGCAAAGGGTCGCAGGCTTCTAAGGCCACCCTGGCTCGATGGATCAAAGAACCAATTCTTGAAGCCTACCGTTCTGCTGGGCTTCCGGTTCCATCAGGGCTGAAGGCCCATTCTACCAGAGCCGTGGGTGCGTCCTGGGCATTGCGACACCAGGCTACGGCTCAACAGGTGTGCCAGGCAGCTACCTGGTCGAGTCTGCACACTTTCACCAAACATTATCAGGTGCATACCTATGCTTCGGCGGACGCCAGCCTAGGTAGAAGAGTCCTGCAGGCGGCAGTTGCCTCCCTATAGGGGAGGGCTGTCTTGCAGCTCTAACATGAGGTATTCTTTACCCACCCAGGGACAGCTTTTGGACGTCCCAATCGTCTGGGTCTCCCAATGGAGCGCCGAAGAAGAAGGGAATTTTGTTACTTACCGTAAATTCCTTTTCTTCTAGCTCCTATTGGGAGACCCAGCACCCGCCCTGTTGTCCTTCGGGATTTTTGGTTTGTTTGCGGGTACACATGTTGTTCATGTTGAACGGTTTTCAGTTCTCCGATGTTACTCGGAGTGAATTTGTTTAAACCAGTTATTGGCTTTCCTCCTTCTTGCTTTTGCACTAAAACTGGTGAGCCAGTGATCCCACTGGGGGTGTATAGCCAGAAGGGGAGGGGCCTTACACTTTTTAGTGTAATTGCTTTGTGTGGCCTCCGGAGGCAGTGCTATACACCCAATCGTCTGGGTCTCCCAATAGGAGCTAGAAGAAAAGGAATTTACGGTAAGTAACAAAATTCCCTTCTTTCCTTCTTTCCCCTTTCCCCTCTTTCCTTTTTTCCTTCTTTCCCCTTTCTCCTCTTTCCTTTTTTCCTTTCTTTCCCCTCTTTCCTTTTTTCCTTTCTTTCCCTTTTCCCCTCTTTCCTTTCTTTGTATTATATGAAGTATGGACAATCCAAAAAGCCACCCCTTCCCCAATAAAAGGCAAAAATTGCTTCCCCCCCCCTTCTCTATTTGCACCTGAAAAATTTACGTAACTTGTACTTCCAAACTGCTGTGGAAAAATACTACTGCTCCTTCATCAAACGAGGCTCTATACAGCTGCATCAAGGCTGCTAAAACTGCGAGATTCCATGCAGCAGTTATGAGGAATGTAGTGCAAAGGCCTCATGGAAATCAGGTTGGAAGTGTCGGTGCACAGATTGACACACCTCCAGTGCACTTCCACCCTGATTTGGAGAATGCAGTGCAGTGCATGTCAGGAATACAGTGGAGTCTATAAACCCCATGTTTTCTTAGGGTTTTCCCTACAGCTGCTGACACAAAACGTGACTATGTGCTCAAGTGGTTGCGTTTTTCTTTTTCTAGTTTGGTTTGTACATCACTTAGAGGAAAAATCGCAGTGTTCCACGAGATGGAAGCAAATTTTAAGGTATGTCTAATGTTATCTTTGTGTGGCACAGATGTACAGCATGATCCTGCACCTCTACATGAACTTATTGACATTCTTCTCTCCATACAGACGCTCTCTAGGGCCTTGGTGAACATTGGCACAAGCCTCACCCATAACAAAGACTTGAGAGATTTCTTCATCGATCTTGTGGAAAAGGTAATGCACAGACCGCTTCTTGCCTAATTGTTTGTAATCAGTCATTTGCTGGCTTTTATACTTAATAGGCTGGTTTCACAAGTTTGTGGTTTTTATTTTTATTTTTTTTGTGTTTTATACTGAGTCATAGATTAAAATTTATGCTGTGTGTGTGTGTGTGTTTGTTCCCCTTTTTTTTTTTTTCTTCCATTTTTCTCTTTGTAGACACATGGTCTCCCCTCCAAAAAATAGAATTGCACGCTGCGACATGACTAGCGATCTCGTTAGCGATGTGACACGCCAAGATCGCAGATAAGATTTGCCGAGATCGCACATAGGTCATTTTTGTAGCGCTGGTCACATGTGCGATCTCGGCAAATCGTATGTGCGATCTGGCATGTTACATCGCTAACGAGATCGCTAGCGATGTCGCAGCATGTAAAGCACCCTTTATGGATACATGTAACATCTGTGAAAAACAGAACATGTACAGAACAATCGGACATGTGTCATGGAACAAATAGTGAAGGTCCATAGCAATTCCTTTAATACAATGTTATCTGCATCAGTTCGTTTTTGTTTTGTATTTTTTTGGGGGGGGAGGGTTTCTTGCAAAGTATATTATTTTTAATTTTTTTTTTGCTATTTCTTTTAAGCGTTTTCTGCATGAAAAACTGATGTTTTTGACCACTGGAAAAAGATAGTGTGAACCTACCCGAAAAGTAGTTTGAGTTGGAGGAAATCTATGGGAAAAAAACCCCCCAAAACGTTTAAAGATTTAATTAAAATGGTGGTTATTGGACGTTTTTTGTGATATAAGGATGCTGACAACTACTTTTTACACAAAAATATTTAATAGTGGAATTGATCATAAAGCTTTGCGGATCCTGATTCAGCGACCACATTGGTATTTCGGGTCACCCGGATAGTAGACTGTCCTCATCCGCTTCAGATCCACCCAATTGTTTCCATATCCAGGTTTGCTTCTAGGGTTGTGACTTAAGGCCGCTTTACACGCTGCGATATCGGTACAGATATCGCTAGCGTGGTTACCCGCCCCATCTGTTGTGCTACTGCTGCAGTAACGATTTTTGAGAATGGACCCCCATGTCACCGATGAGCGATTTTGCACGTTTTTGCAACAATGCAAAATCGCTCATAGGTGTCACACGCAACGGCATCGCTAATGCGGCCGGATGTGCGTCACCAATTCCGTGACCCCAACGAGTTCGCATTAGCGATGTCGTAGCGTGTAAAGCCCGCTTTAATCTTTTTGGCCCTTGGACACTTTGAGTGATGAAATCATAATCGCACATCAAACTTGGATTTGTCTTTTATTAGGATGGGAAGGTGTTAATATTGGGGCCTTGTAATAAGTAACAGATGCCATTATTTTTTTTTTTCTCTTCCAGTTTATAGAACCTTGTAAAGCTTCTGGCTGGTTGTCTTCGGACGTTCAACTGTTCCTCACTCAGTATACAGCATCTGCTCGTGCTCTCGATGCCTTCAAGTGAGTGTTTTATTGGTCTCGCTGATGTATCTGCGGCACATCCTGTCCTGTCCTCAGCCTCTTTTCCCCCTCCGGCCTGTTTTCATCTTTTCCTTTTTTGTCGCTTCTTCGCTTCCCTAACATTCTTCAGCAGTGGTTTCCTGGACTTAGTCCTCCTGCGTCATACTTCATTCATGGGTCTTAATTGCTAGGTCTTTCCAGGTAGTTACTGTGGGTATTGCGAGTCCAGCATTTATCTGTAATATCTCCTAATGAAAACCAAATCAGTGCATCTGTGAATCCAAATAATTGGATCTATAGCTGTAATCAAGAAGCACAGAGAAGCTCTGTGGACTAAAGGGCCATTTACACGCTGCGACATCATTAACTATCATTGGGGTCACGGTGTTTGTGACGCACATCCGGCGTCGTTAGCGACATCGCAGCGTGTGACACAAAGGAGCGGCGATCAACGATCACAAAATCGCTGATCGTTGACACGTCGCTCCTTTTCATATCGTTGCTGCTGCAGGTACAATGTTGTTCGTTGTTCCTGCGGCATCACGCATCGCTGTGTGTGACACCGCAGGAACGATGGAGATTTCCTTACCTGCGTCCACCGGCAATGAGGAAGGAAGGTGGTGGGCGGGATGTTCCGGCCGCTCATCTCTGCCCCTTCTCTGCTATTGGGCGGCCGCTTAGTGACGTCGCTATGACGCACCTCCCCCTTGAAGGAGGGATTGTTTGGCGGTCACAGCGATGTCGCTGCAAAGGTATGTGCGTGTGACGCTGCCGTAGCGATAATGTTCGCTACAGCAGCGATCACCAAATGTCACACGAATGACGGGGGGCAGGTACTATCGCTAGCGATTTCGCAGCGTGTAAAGTCCCCTTAAGTCCCATATTAAGGTTCACTTACACCACACGATTGTTTTAGAATCGAACAGTCTAAACCGTCCGCTGACCTTCTGCCAAACAAGCAAAAAGCTCATTTGTTGGATTAATCTTTCGATTTGCACACAAGGCCATCATTCTAGGCCGCACATTGTTCAGTGCACAAGTACTGTTTACACAGGACAATCTATTACCGAGCATTCACTGCACATTTGAAGCATCGTCTGTCTGTAGAAACAGTCTAATAAATGACTGGCGAATATGTTGATGGTCATTTAACCACGGGCAGTAATATTACGTCCTAACGGTCATAGTGTTATTCGCCGCCGGCTGCTGCAAGCAGCCTGCAGTGATCCACACACGTCAGCTGATTTGTATAGCTGACATGTGTGCTCAACAGGCACAAGTGGAATTGCGTTCCGCCCGTGTCTTTTTAACACCTTAAATGGCACTGTCAAAAATGTGACAGCGCCATTATAATCGCAGTAGCGCTAAAACGTAACTTACAGGCCTCCACCGAAAGTCATGTGACGTGATCACATGGATCTGATGGTTGTCATGGTAGGACAGGATCATGTGATGACTCCTGTAGCTCACATGGCTCAGGTCCTGTAACCAGCAGCCGAGTACTGTCTCTTACAAGAGATGATCATTTCTCTCAGTCTGAGTGATACTGCTCTGATCGAGAGAAAACTATGAGCGATCAGATTGCTCATCCTTATTGCCCCCTAGGGGGACTATTAAAAAAAAAAAAAAAAAAAAAAAAAAAAAAAAGTTTTGAAAAATTAAAAGAACCTAAAATTTCAAATTACCCCCCCCCCCTTTTTGCCCCATTTGAAAATTAAAGGGTTAAAAAAAACCACCCCATGTACACACATTTGGTATAGTGTTCAGAAATGCCTGATCAGATTAATTGATTTTATATTTTGATCGGTAAACGGCGTAGCGGCAAAAAAAATTCCAAACTCCAAATTTACGTTTTTGGTCACCACAAACTTTGCACAAAATGCAATAACAGGCGATCAAAATGTAGCCTCTGCGCAAAAATGGTACCGATAAAAACGTCAGCTCAAGACACAAAAAAAATAAGCCATCACTGAGCCATAGATCTCGAAAAATGAGAACGCTACAGGTCATGGAAAATGGCGCAAAACGTATGCCACTTTTTTGGACAAACTTCTGATTTATTTATTTTTTTCACCCCTCAGATAAGAGTACATCTATACTTGTTTGGTGTCTGCAAACTCGCACTGACCTCCTGAGGCATCACACCAATACATCCGTTTTACCATATAGTGAACACTGTGAATAAAATATCTCCAAAAACAATCATGCAATCGCACTTTTTTTGCAATGTTTCTGCAGTTTTCCAGTACACTATATGGTAAAACTCATTATTTCATTTAAAAGTACTTTTCACAAAAGTACTTTACACAAAAAACAAGCCCTCAGATGGCTATATTGACTGAAAAATAATAAAAAAAAAAAAAAAGTATGGCTCTTGGAAGAAGGGTGTGAAAAAAAACAAAAAAAAAAAACGCAAAATTGTCAGGTTGTGAAGGGGTTAATGCTGCACATAGTGTAAATGGACATGTTATTAACATTTAACTCTGGGATTGACCTTTTTGTTGACTACTGCACCCAAACCTACCTTTACGTTGTCTACATGATCGTTTCCTTTTAGGTGTTTTGTTTTGGGTTTTTTTCCCCCCTTATGATTTAGGAAGGTAAATTCAATATTGGGGCTCCTTTAGACCAGCGTAATTCACTCCATATGTTGTCTTTGTGATTAAACTGGGACTGCACATGGAGCAATGCAAATAAATTATATATATTGTTTGCTGATTAAATAAAAATGGATGATGTAAACTGACAAAAATGGACATACAGACTGCATATGCATGATTTACGGGTAACAATATGGCTGAAAAATCATCTGTCTTTTCTGGAAGAGAAATGGATGTTTTTACATATGCTCTGACCCCGGCCTTAAAAGCACTGTCGGCACAGCATGACTGTTCACACCAGGCACAGGCACTCGGTGCGTCATGGAAGAGCTAGTAATTTAAATCCACCTTCCCACCTGCTGCTTTTCCCTCTAGCTCTACCCTCCTCTCTTCTGTGATTGACAGCTCTGGCTTCATAGTCAGAAAAGGGGGGAGATGGGAAACCAGCAGCTGGGAAGGTGGATTTAAGTCATTAGACTCACTATAATGAACGAGCGCCTGAACTTGGTCTGAACAGTCATCCTGTGCTGATAGGTTCCCTTTTAAGGACGGCGACACACATCCGTGCCGCCGGCACGTGTTTGTCATTTTTTACACGTACCGGCGGCACGGAGACACGTTAAGCAATGCTACCCTATTGTAGCAGGCACACACACGTAAAACCATACGGAACGTGTGTCCGTGTGCGTTTGTACGTGTGCGTTTTTCAAAGCGCTGACATGTCAGTGTTTTCTCCCGCAGCACGGGTGTCACACGGCCCACACCCGTACCACACGGGTGTAGTGTGGATGCAGTCCCGTGTGACACGCGCCGGAGAAAACACACGTGTCAGTGAAAAAAAACATTAACTCACCTTCTCCAGCCCTCCTGTCTCTGCCGCTGCTGCCTCTTGCTGCCGACCGCCGCTCATTATACTCATTTAATATTCACTTCACTGCCTGGCAGCAGCAGCAGCGGGGAGACGGGAGGGCTGGAGACCGAGGATCAGCACCACGGACAGCAGCGCGGACATCAGGAAGGACCAGGTGAGTATGTAAATTACCGGTTCTACGTGTGTTATCGTGGATAGCACACGTAGAACACACGTGGCCCGCACGTACCAGAGACACGTACTTACCTGCACACAACACGCAGGGAAAATACGTGTGTCTCAGCACGTGCGTGAATTTCACGTGAGTGTGGCAGAGGCCTAAGACTGATTTTACCTGTCACAGATTTGGGGCCTATAAGCTGCGGCCACCATCAGTGAGCTCTTATATACAGCATTCTAACATTGTGTATATAAGAGCCCAGGACACAGTGTAGAACGTAAAAATGATTTTAGAATGCTCACCTAAATGGTCGGTGCGGTGCAGTCCGGTCGGATGGGTGTCTTCGTTCTTCGGGTGCGGCGCCTCCTCTTTCGGCCATCTCTGTCCTCCTTCGGAAGCCTGGGTGCATGACGCGTCCTTTGTCATGCACACAGGCCAGCATTGAGGTCTTGCACTGGCGCACTTTGGTCTGCCCTGAGAAGGGCAGATCAAAGTATTGTAGTGCGCCTGCGCAGGACCTAAATACCGGCTAGTGTGTTGGTGACATAAAACGCAAAGCTGAAATTTCAACCAACCAAAGTGTAAAGCCAGCAGTTTACTAGAACACTCCCCATCTAATTTGATGTCTATCGGACACTTGGCTGTGCTGCAGTTTATGCTATTCAGACTACATACCCAGGTAGTGTCTGCATTCCCATATCAGCTGTGATTTATCTACAAAACTTACTATAATATGCATTTCAGAAACAAGAGTATCACCAGTGACTGTTTTTGACTGTGTCCTTCTTTTCAGGCAGCAAGCTCTTTGGGAGAGATACATGGTCACCCTACGGAACTGTCTACTGAAAATGTATCACAACTGATTGTTCTACCCATTGCATGGCCAAGACGGAGGCTGCTGCGTGTCCTCTTCTATGTGACTGTGTATGTTTTGTATATATGTACATATGGAGTGTTTAAAGAGAGAGCATTATTAATAAACTTATTACATCTCCGTTTATTCTCCAGTGTGTAATTAAAAATCTGTCTGGACACAGACTTCATTAGTTCCCATAATATAACTCGCTGAGCTGGCAATACAAATCCTAAATATATTTAGCAGGATTTTACAATTTTTTTTATTTTTTATTTTTTGATCGGCCAATAATTTAAGACCTTATAATCTCCGAGTGTTCTCCAGTGTTTAGGCTTTGTGCATGAATCTTCTAAATTTATCAAACTGGTCACATCTGTCATTTGTGGCCATGACTAGCTCCATCTTGTCCCCTTAGCAAACGGGTGCGGGAGTTGCCTACTAACATGATCTAGTCTGGTCCAAGGAATGTGTCTGTTTCCAAAGTGGGTCCACAGGTAATGATTACCGGCTTTGGATGCTGCTGTAGAAACTACATTCATTCATTCATTCATTCATTCATTCATTCATTCATTCATTCATTCGTCAGTACCTCTTAATACTGATATACAATCGCCTGAAGCAGAAAGATGACCACAGAGCTGGAGTCAATATTTAGATATTCCTTGCGGAATTTATTATATGTGGCTTTTATTGTTTATTTTCCCCCCTCCCCCCCCCCCCCCCCAATTAACCTAGATCAATATGTGGAAAATGATCATGGACCTGGATAAGAACATTTCTAAAATTCATGGGACCAGGAAAAGGGTATCTGAAAGAGAACACAGCTCTAAAACATTAAAGAGTCATCATCGTGTTTATTTTTCCCTCACCCTATCACGGCACCACGATATAAGGGTGCCGTCATGGGTTTGGAAAAAACACATTACCGGTAAGTAATTACGTATTTTTCCCTCACCCTATGACTGCACCCTTATATCGTGGTGCCGTCCTGGGTTCGGAAAAAACACATTACCGGTAAGTAATTACGTATTTTTCCCTCACCCTATGACTGCACCCTTATATCGTGGTGCCGTCCTGGGTTCGGAAAAAACACATTACCGGTAAGTAATTACGTATTTTTCCCTCACCCTATGACTGCACCCTTATATCGTGGTGCCGTCCTGGGTTCAGAAAAAACACATTACCGGTAAGTAATTACGTATTTCTTTATCGTTCCTTTGGGAGACCCAGACCATGGGTGTTTAGCTTCTGCCTCCGGAGAACACACAAAGTACTACACTTAAAAGTGTAGCTCCTCCCTCTGAGCTTATACACCCCCTGGTAGCCAGTCCTAGCCAGTTTATTGCTTTGTGTCAGGAGGCATACATCCACACATGCATTCTCATCTGATTTGTTTGACTTTTGGAAAGAGTTTGAAGAAAAGCGGGTCCATGTCTGGACTCCCAGCATGTCCCTTCTCACCCCACTGTGTCGGCGGTGTTAAGGTTGATTTACAAGGCTGCAGCCTTACATGCCGCGCTCCTTCACCATCCCTTCTGGGCTCTGGCTTGAAGTGGGAGCCAGCACGGTCTCCATGCCTGGCAGGAGTCCGGTCTCCATGCACAGCCCCTTGAGGATTCTGTTGGACCGGAGCACTCATCCCCAGGGACATGGCCCTGCGTCTCAGCAGCTAAGTACTTGAGACGTTTATGTTGGGGGTCCCGGTTCTTTATTGTAAGGGGAGAGTATGCTGTATGTGATTGTTTTAACTTTTCCGGCGGGTTCTCTAGCTTTTGCCTGAGAACCGCGCCGATGGTGCCTGCTTGTCGGCCTCGCCGCTTAAATTTAGGCCCTGGCTTCGCCGGAGGCCTAGTTTCATTTTCCTGCCCTCACATGTCACTCATGCAGAGGGACAGGTTTGGCTCCTGCCGGCGGCCGTTCTACACAGGGGAGGGACACTCCCCACTGCTGGGGCGTCCCTCCTTCCCTGCAGGTCTCTATAGCCCTCCAGTTCCCGCTCTTTTATAGGAACGCCCTCTTCTCAGGCAGAGTTCACTCTGCTCTGGGACATCCTGCATTCTGCATCTCTGCTGAGGTGCTGCGACTGGGGGACCGGGCTTCGGGATCTGGAGGGCACACAACACCGCGCTCAGCGGTCTGGTAAGCCACAGCTGGTCTCCGGTTGTGGACCTCTGTATATTCTCCCTGGGGTTCATTCTCTGCAAAGCCCCCACTCCAGCAGCATGTCTCACACAAGGAGCAAGGCTCCAAAGCTTTATGCTGCATGCACTGCATGTAAGCTCCTGCTGCCTGAGCTGAGCACCTATCCACATTGTGAGGTCTGCTCTAACTTGGCGGTGCCACAGCCTGGAGTCTCACCCCCAGTGGTCTCTCAGGCTGCTGCTGCACCTGTGATTGAACCCCCGGCCTGGGTAGAGTCTTTTTTTCCAGCACCCATGACGGCACCACGAGAGAGGGGATCCGCCCTTCAAGGACAGGAAACCTCCAGAATAAAAAGGGGCGGCACCTCTCCCCGCATCAGTTGGTTTCCTGTCCTTGAACAGGGAGCCTCCAGAGATCCACTAGATCCAGAGGCCTGATGGGCCGAAGATTCAAGTCCGGCGCCCGGCCGGCCGACTCTGGCAGCGGCACGAGTCCTGCTGCGGTCGGCCGAGGTGCTGTGGAGCTGCCGCAGCGGATCCATGGGGGTCAGGACTGCGTACAGCGTGCCCGATAGGAGCGCCAGGAGCCTGCGGGAACCAGGTAAGTCCGGTCGGTGGAAGGCTTCTGCCGGTGGCCGCAGGGCTCTCCCGTCGCAGCGTACCCACGGGGGTCCTGTCTGCACACGGGCTCCTTCCCTCCCTGCTCCCGCCCCCCCCTCTCCTTACCACGCTACCGGCACCGGAGGCCAGGATAAGGGTGGCTGCTGCTGCGATCCCTGCGGGGCGTCCTCGTGGCGGCAGATGCTGGGGCGCTTCCGGGAAGGAGCGCCATGTTGTGTGTGGCAAAAGGGATGGTCCGGGCTGTGCACATGCGCAGCGCGCTTTTTTCCTATTGGAGGCGCGGATAGGTCGTCATCCGCCGGAAGTAGGGGGCGGAGTCGCCTGGGTGGCTTTGAAAATCAGAGCGGCAATCTTCTCTATAGTGCCGGTGCTCTGTTACCATGACGGACAAGCAGTCAGCTGCGTCTCCTTCGCCTCCCTCCTCCCCAAAACCTCCCTCTGGTCATGATACTGCCGCCCTGAAACGGCAGCAGAAGGGTGGCAAAGATGACAGTGTCACCAGCTCAGGGGTCAAGCGTGGGGGGACTGATGACCGGTCCTCCAAGTGGAAGGACCCTGACTCTCCTGACAGAAGACGGCCCTCTAAAGGAGGGAAGTCGGATGATGGCCCTGCTGACCCGGTATAGCCTCTTGACATCTGTGGGTGAGTGCAACTCATGAGTTCCGCTTTTAATGGCGGTCGTCTTGTCTGTTTTTTATAGGATCGCAGTAAACCTAGAAAATGTTTATCAAAAGCCAGACATAAGGAATGTGCCTTGTGCTGTAAAGAACTTTCTGGTTCCTGGACTAAGAGACTGTGCAAAGGCTGCATTCAGCAGACTTTGTCGGAGGAACAGCCAGGATTTGCCTCCGATCTCCGGTCCCTCATACGGGAAGAGGTCAGGGTCTCCCTACGATCCCTGTCTGGAGCACAGAGTACTGGGGGTTCTCGGCCCCCTTCGCCTACCCACGAGGACTCTGATAGGTCTGATGGGGAATGTGATTCCTCTGGCTCTACTTCCCGCTCCTCCTCTGATAGCGACTCGGGGTTGCCAGTGCTTCCCACTCGAAAATATGAAAAAGTTAGTTAAGGCGGTGAGGACCACCATGGGCCTCCCGGATGAGAAACCTGAAAAATCTATCCAGGATAGGATGTTCGGGGGCATGGAGCAGAAAAAACGACGCTCCTTCCCGGTGGTGGATAAAATACAAGCCTTAATTGCCCGGGAGTGGAAGAGACCTGATAAGAAGCATTCCCTTCCTGGCGCCTTTAAGAGAAAATATCCGTTTGAGGAGGCCTCCTGCTCCACATGGGATAAGGCGCCAAAATTGGATGTGGCTGTCGCTAAGGCGTCCAAAAAGTTTGCCTTGCCATTTGAGGACATGGGCTCCTTGAAAGACCCGTTAGATAAGAAAGCTGATCACTTCCTAAAGAATACCTGGGAAGCTTCTGCCGGAGGACTGAGACCCGCCATTGCGGCTACCTGTATATCGAATAGACCTGGCTCACTGAATGTAATAGGGTGCTCTGGAGAAAATAATCAGCTGAAATCCAAAACGAATCTCCGGCACTCCAATGGAAGAATAAGAACAAAGTCTGGGTTTCTTTGGTGTTTTTTATTGTGAAAAAATAAAAGAAGTCTGTCTCTGTCTCAACGTTTCGGTCACAATGGGACCTTTATCGAGAGTATTATCAGACTGAGATAAAGGAATCGATGTATGAAAAGCACCGAAAGAGCGATGTGGGTCATCACTTAAAATGGGGAGAGAAGGATTGGTACGTGTGAGCACTGTGACCATATAGCGAGATATCATAGTCAGCCGGTCAGTGTTGCCAGAGGGATCATATAGTGATATTCTGCAAGGGTAGGGGGCCGCAAATCAAGACTGCCGGATAGGGGTGAAGGACTCAGTGACTACTGCACAGATAGAGCACCTATCTCCTCCAAGAGGGGACAGCCCTGGTTGGCAATGACGGTCTCCTGTACTTGCTGTGGACTTATAACGCCAGGAAGCGAAGGTTTATATTTATCTGTCAAAAGTAGTGAAGAGGACAAAAGTTGGTATTGGTATCAAGGTCCTAGATAGGATCAGTATGAAGGTGGCAGGAATTACCCTGGTTGGCAGTAACAGTCTCCTGTACTTGCTGTGGACTTATAACACCAGTTAACGAAGATTTATACTCTCAGAGAGGAGTAACTTGCGTAGGGACATGCCCTATGCTGTAGGCTATTCCCAAGTCACTGAGTCCTTCACCCCTATCCGGCAGTCTTGATTTGCGGCCCCCTACCCTTGCAGAATATCACTATATGATCCCTCTGGCAACACTGACCGGCTGACTTTGATATCTCGCTATATGGTCACAGTGCTCACACGTACCAATCCTTCTCTCCCCATTTTAAGTGATGACCCACATCGCTCTTTTTTGGTGCTTTTCATACATCGATTCCTTTATCTCATAGTCTGATAATACTCTCGATAAAGGTCCCATTGTGACCGAAACGTTGAGACAGAGACAGACTTCTTTTATTTTTTCACAATAAAAAACACCAAAGAAACCCAGACTTTGTTCTTATTCTTCCATTGGCGTGCCGGAGATTCGTTTTGGATTGCGACTACCTGTACGGCTAGATCCCTGACTATATGGATTGACGAACTGGAAGACCAGTTTAGATCACGAGCACCTAAGGAGGAGATTGCTTCCTCCCTCTCCAAATTGCGGGGGGCGGCGGCCTTCCTTGCGGACGCCTCGGCGGACTCCACTAAGTTGGCTGCAAAGTCAGCGTCCCTCTCCAATGCGGCTAGAAGAGCTCTCTGGCTGAAATGCTGGCCGGGGGATCTGCAAACTAAGTCTAAACTCTGCAATATCCCTTGTCAAGGTGAATATCTGTTCGGGCCGGTACTGGATGACATCCTGGAGAAAGCTAGCGACAAGAAGGGCGGCTTTCCCTTTCCATCATTTCCTTCTTCACGGCGGTCCTTTCGGAGGAAGCCAGTTCGCCGCCCCACCCGGCCACGGGATCGGAATACCTGGTCCGATAGAAAGACTCAGGGAAAGGGGTTCATGTTCAAAAGCCCCTCAAAAGATCAGAATAAGTCGTCCAAGTGACTCACTTTCCCAGGTCGGAGGGAGGCTCTCTCAGTTCCTTCCGGCTTGGGAAAGGATTTCATCCAGTGCATGGATCCTGGCCCTTATACGCTCCGGCCTCCGGCTCCCCTTCCTTCGGCCTCCTCCTCCCCGATTCCTGGTTACCCCTCTGCGTCGTTCTCCGGCGGAACAGCTGGCTTTGGAAGCAGAGGTCCGTCACCTCCTCTTAAAGAGGGTTCTAGTGGAAGTTCCCGCAAGGGAACAAGGAGAAGGATTCTATTCCACCCTCTTTCTGGTAGGGAAGCCCGACGGTTCCTATCGCACAATCATCAACCTGAAAGCCCTCAACCGGTTCCTTCAAATAGACAGCTTCAAGATGGAGTCCGTGCGGTCCATAGTGAAATATCTGTATCCCCACTGTCACATGGCTGTCATAGACTTGCGAGATGCATATTATCATGTCCCAATCCACTCTTTCTTCCAATGCTTCCTCAGAATAGCCCTCCACATCGACGGTCGGGTCTGCCATTTTCAATACAAAGCCCTCCCCTTCGGTCTGGCCATCGCCCCGAGAATTTTTACAAAGATAATAGCAGAAATGTCAGCATATCTGCGTCAGAGAGAGGTCCTTCTGATTCCTTATCTGGACGACTTCTTGATTGTGGGCGCCTCAGCTCTCCATTGTGCGGCCCTTCTCCAGCAGGTGCAAGCTTCCCTGCGGGAGTTGGGCTGGTTGATCAACGAGGAAAAGTCCAGATTAATCCCATCCAAGGTTCAGCTATTTCTGGGACTCACTTGGGACTCCAACACTCAGCTTTGTCGGTTGCCTCCTTCCAAAGTGGAAGCCCTCCAGACCCAGATAGACCGAACTCTGAGGCACCGGCATATGTCTCTCTGGGGTGCGATGTCCCTCCTGGGCTCCCTGACTGCGGCCATCCCGGCCGTCCAATGGGCTCAGGCACACACCAGGGTCCTGCAGTGGAATATCTTACAGCATCAGACCGCTCACGGGGACCATCTGGACAGCCTCATCATTCTCGACCATCGCACATTACAGTCCCTCTATTGGTGGCTAGATCCGGTCCACTTGGGCAGAGGGGTGCCTTGGAGGGCTCCAGAGCCCGTGGTGGTAACCACCGACGCCAGTCTCTACGGTTGGGGTGCACACTTGGACGCTCATTTCATTCAGGGACAATGGTCTGGAGAAGAAGCTCAAAATTCCTCGAATACAAGGGAATTGCTGGCGGTGGAAAAGGCATTAGGTCGTTTCCTGCCGTTGTTACGGGGTCGCCATGTGAAAGTTCTGTCGGACAACCAAGTGACAGTAGCATATCTCAACCAACAGGGGGGTACTCGCTCCAGACACCTCATGTCCGTCTCGGGCAGGATCATGTCTCAGGCAGAGGCTCATCTGGGTTCCCTGTCGGCAGTGCATATCCGAGGGAAGGAGAACGATTTGGCGGACTTTCTCAGTCGCACCCAGTTTCACCAAGGCGAATGGTCTCTAAATCAGTCCGTTTTCGACCGGATAACGGAGATGTGGGGGGTTCCAGAGATAGACCTCTTTGCAACACGAACCAACAGGAAGGTTCCCCGATTCTGTTCCCTGGATCCGAGGGATCATCCCCACTCGGTGGACGCGCTATTGCTCAAGTGGGACTTCCGCCTCGCATATGCCTTCCCTCCACTCATCCTCCTCCCTGCAGTGCTCAGGAAGATATGGGAGGATCAAGCAGTCGTGATTCTCATAGCACCCTTTTGGCCGAAGAGGCCTTGGTTTTATTGGCTGACGCATCTGTCCGTCACCGATCCGTGGGTTCTCCCGGACCTTTGGGATCTCCTATCCCAGGGTCCAGCCTTCCACCCGCAGCACACCAGGTTACATCTGACGGCGTGGCTCTTGAGCAATCGCTGTTAGGCAATAAGGGATTTTCTCAGGGTCTGATCTCCACCTTGATGCAGTGCAGAAAGCCTGTCACTACTCGCATTTATGGGCGCATTTGGGCCAAATTCCTGACCTCTACGGGTGCGGATCCTGCTAAACCGCCCTCCGTCCCGGTTGTCCTGGAATTTCTCCAGAAGGGTTGGGAACTGGGTCTATCAGTTAGTACCCTTAAGGTGCAAATCTCCGCACTGAGCGCCTTGTATAACCATGCCCTGGCCGGAGATCCCTGGATATCTAGGTTCGTTAGGTCCTGTGCTAGGTCTATGCCTCGGGGTACCATGCCACTACCGTCCTGGGACCTTAACTTGGTCCTTCAGCTTTAACACGGCCCCCATTTGAGCCCTTAGATTCTATCTCTCTCAAGCATCTGTCCCTTAAGACGATTCTCCTGGTCGCCCTCACTTCTGCCCGTAGGGTTAGTGACCTTCAGGCCTTATCCATTTCTCCACCGTATACCCAGTTTTTTGATGACCGAGTGGTTTTACGAACTGACCCTGCCTATTTGCCGAAGGTGCATTCCCACTTCCATAGATCACAGGAAATAGTGCTCCCCTCTTTTTATGCCAACCCTTCTACTCCGGAGGAGATGGGATGGCACTGCCTGGATGTTAAGCGTTGTCTTCAACGGTATCTGTTGGTCACCTCGGAAGGGAGGAGGGATAAGTCTCTGTTTGTAGTCTTCCAGGGTTGTAGAAAGGGGCTTAAGGCTTCTAAATCCACCTTGGCAAGGTGGATCAGGGATGCCATCTCGGTTGCCTACGCGGCCGGGGGGGGGAAGACGTACCTCCTGGTTTGAAGGCACACTCCACGCGAGCGATGGTATCTTCCTGGGCGGAGAGATCGGAGGTCTCCATCGAGCAGATATGTAAGGCGGCAACCTGGTCTTCTCCGTCCACTTTTTTTAATCACTATCGCCTTGATTTGTCGTTCACCGACATCACCTTTGGGAGGCGGGTTCTGCAAACTGTTGTCCCTCCCTAGGTCTTCCTCTCTGTAATTCTCTCGTGGTGCCGTCATGGGTGCTGGAAAAATACGTAATTACTTACCGGTAATGTGTTTTTTCTGAACCCATGACGGCACCCTTACATTCCCTCCCTGCACTTGGGGGTTGCTAGTTTGCTTCCCTTTTCACTCCTCTTCACTGGGCGGTTATGGTGGCGGGATATGTTTTTAACGATGTTCCTTGTTTCGGAGGTCCTGTCATGCTCGGTAATCAACTGATGCGGGGAGAGGTGCCGCCCCTTTTTATTCTGGAAGTTTCCTGTCCTTGAAGGGCGGATCCCCTCTCTCGTGGTGCCGTCATGGGTTCAGAAAAAACACATTACCGGTAAGTAATTACGTATTTCTAGGTCCATATCCCAGTCATTTGCTGAGTCCATGGGGCTTTTGTCCAGGACTTTGAATATACATCAGCCCCCCTCACAGGGTTCCTCTAATACTCTTGACAGAGGACTCCTATCCTCTGACCTCCGTCCATCAGAGCTCACGGAGGATTCATCATCTGATCCCAGACCCCGTCCTTCTAAGAGATGGCGCAGGGTTCCTCCCCCTCCCCATCCCACGGCTCTGTCTCAAGAGCTGACTCTCAAGATGAGGAGGATGCCCTCACTGGGGGCTCGGAGGCTATGTATCCCATCGATTTCTCTGAGGGCGACTCAGATCTTAGTGATTTGATTGCTTCTATTAATTCTGTGCTGGATCTCAATCCGCCAGTGTCAGAGGAGCAACTCTCTTTGGCAGAAAAACATCAGTTTACCTCGCCTAAGAGAGTGAAGAGTGTGTTCTTTAACCACTCCAGTTTTCAGACCGCTGTGACCAAACCCAGGGCCTGCCCTGACAAACTCTTTCCAAAGTGTGGTTCTGATGACCGGTTTCCATTTCCACCTGAGGTGGTCAAGGAGTGGTCTCACTCCCCAAAGGTAGACCCTCCGGTGTCTAGGCTATCGGCCCGGACCGTTGTGTCGGTGCCTGACGGCACCTCACTTAAGGATTCCACTGACCGTCAGATTGACCTTCTGGCCAAATCTGTGTATGAAGCTGCGGGGGCCGCGTTTTCCCCGACTTTTGCAGCAGTGTGGGCTCTCAAAGCCATCTCTGCTTCTCTAGAGGAGATGCATTCCCTCACCAAGGAATCTATGCCTGAGATGGTTACCTTAACTGCTCAGGCTTCAGCTTTTTCATCCTATGCCATGTCTGCCATGCTAGAGGCTGCTCACCGCACTGCGGTGGCTTCAGCTAATTCTCTTGTTATCTGCAGGATTTTGTGGCTTCGAGAGTGGAAGGCAGATGCTTCTTCCAAGAAGTTTCTTGCTGGGCTCCCTTTTGCTGGTTCACGGCTGTTTGGTGAACAGCTGGATGAAATCATTAAAGAAGCTACGGGCAGGAAGAGTACTTCCATGCCACAAACAAAGACCAGGAAACCCGCCCAGGGTAGGAATCAATCGAGGTTTCGTTCATTTCGTTCCTCCAACTGGTCATCCTCTAAGCCTTCCGCCTCGTCCGCTAACTCAGCCAAGGATCAGAAATCCAACTGGCGCCCAAAAGCGCGTCCGCAGAAGACCGCAGGAGGTTCTGCCACTAAGGCAGCTTCCTCATGACTCTCGGCCCGCTCCAGCCATGTCCTTAGTCGGTGGCAGGCTCTCCCACTTTGGCGACGCTTGGTTAAAGCAAGTCTCCGATCAGTGGGTGAGAGACATCATATCTCACGGCTACAGGATAGAATTCTCTTCCAGCCCTCCAAACAGATTTTTTCTCTCAACTCCCCCCTGCTCCAAGGCCGCCGCCTTCTCGCAGGCCGTGGCGTCCTTGCAGGCAAACGGAGTGATTGTCCCAGTTCCCGCTCAGGAACGGTTCAGAGGTTTTTACTCAAATCTCTTCCTAGTTCCAAAAAAGGACGGTACCTTCCGGCCCATCCTGGATCTCAAGCTTCTCAACAAGCATGTCCGGGTGCGGCATTTTCGCATGGAGTCTCTGCGATCAGTCATTGCCTCTATGACCCAAGGGGAGTTCCTGGCGTCCATCGACATCAGAGATGCCTATCTGCATGTGCCAATTGCAGTTTCACACCAGCGTTGGTTACGTTTTGCGATAGGAGAGGATCATTTCCAATTCGTGGCTCTCCCCTTCGGGTTAGCCACGGCCCCTCGGATATTCACCAAGGTCATGGCGGCAGTGATTGCGGTCCTGCACCTCCAGGGGTTAGCAGTGCTTCCTTATCTGGACGACCTTCTGGTCAAGGGTACATCCAGCGCAGACTGTCAGCGGAGTGTTTCGCTCACTCTCGCCACCCTAGCCCAATTCGGGTGGATTGTCAATCTTCCCAAATCCACTCTGACTCCGACCCAGAGTCTCACGTACCTAGGGATGCAGTTCGAGACTTTGCCGGCACTTGTGAAGTTGCCCTTAGACAAACAGCTGTCACTCCGGTTGGCGGTGCGCTCTTTCCTGAGGCCCCGCCGTTATACCCTCAGGCGTATGATGCAGGTGCTGGGTCAAATGGTGGCCTCCATGGAGGCGGTTCCCTTTGCCCAGTTCCATCTGCGTCCTCTGCAGCTGGACATTCTCCGCTGTTGGGACAAGCGGCCTTCCTCCTTACAGAGGTTAGTGGCTCTGTCGCCACGGACCAGGAGCTCTCTTCAGTGGTGGCTTTGACCCCTCTCCCTGTCCCAAGGGCGCTCCTTCCTGACTCCGTCCTGGGTGATTCTCACCACGGATGCCAGCCTATCCGGCTGGGGAGCGGTACATCTCCACCACAGAGCACAGGGCACTTGGACTCCGTCCGAGTCAGCCCTTTCAATCAATGTGCTGGAAACCAGAGCTGTGCTTCTAGCTCTCCTAGCCTTTCACCACCTGTTGGCGGGCAGGCACATTCGAGTCCAGTCAGACAACGCGACAGCGGTTGCCTACATCAATCACCAAGGCGGGACACGCAGCCGCCTGGCAATGTTGGAGGTCCAACGCATTCTTCAATGGGCGGAGGACTCCAAGTCCAGCATATCCGCAGTCCACATCCTTGGCGTAGAAAACTGTGAGGCAGATTATCTCAGCCGTCAATCCGTGGACGGTGGCGAGTGGTCCCTGCACCCGGCAGTGTTTCAGTCAATCTGCCGCAAGTGGGGCACTCCGGACGTGGACCTAATGGCATCCCGTCACAACAACAAGGTTCCGGTTTACGTGGCTCGCTCCCCCGATCCTCAGGCCTTCGCCGCGGACGCTCTGGTTCAAGACTGGTCCCAGTTTCGCCTGTCCTACATGTTTCCCCCTCTAGCTCTCTTGCCCAGAGTTCTGCGCAAGATCAGAATGGAGGGCCGTCGAGTCATCCTCATTGCACCGGACTGGCCCAGGCGAGCTTGGTATCCGGACCTGCTCCAACTGTCCGTGGAGAAGTCGTGGCATCTTCCGGACCGTCCAGACCTGCTCTCGCAAGGTCCGTTTTTCCGCCCGAATTCTGCGGCACTCAAATTGGCGGCGTGGCTCTTGAGTCCTGGATTTTGACGGCTTTTGGTATTCCTCCTGAAGCCATCTCCACTATGACTCGGGCCCGGAAGTCTTCCTCCGTCAAGATCTATCACAGGACTTGGAAAATTTTCCTGTCCTGGTGTCGCTCTTCCGGCCATTCTCCTTGGCCATTCTCGTTGCCGACCCTTCTGTCTTTTTTACAGTCCGGTCTGCAGCTAGGACTGTCCCTCAACTCTCTCAAGGGACAAGTCTCAGCTCTATCAGTGCTGTTCCAGTGGAGTCTCGCCCGGCTGGCTCAGGTCCGCACCTTCATGCAAGGTGCGTCTTACATCATTCCGCCTTATCGGCGGCCCTTGGATCCCTGGGACCTTAACTTGGTCCTCACGGTATTGCAGAAACCCCCTTTCGAGCCCCTTAGGGAGGTTTCTTTGTATCGTCTTTCTCAAAAGGTGGCCTTTCTAGTTGCCATAACTTCTCTCAGGAGAGTCTCTGATTTGGTTTTTCACCAAGACAAGGTAGTTCTCCGTCCGACCCCGGACTTTCTTCCGAAGGTGGTCTCTCCCTTCCACCTTAACCAGGATATTTCCTTGCCTTCCTTCTGTCCGGCCCCTGTTCATCGCTTTGAGAAAGCGCTGCATACTCTAGATCTGGTGCGTGCTCTCCGGATTTATGTGGCTCGCACCGCTGCGCTTAGGCGGTGCACCTCTCTTTTTGTGCTAACCACAGGGCGGCGCAAGGGTCTCTCTCTGCTTCTAAGCCGACCTTGGCCCGTTGGATTAGATCGACCATTTCGGACACCTACCAGAGTACTCAGGTGCCTCCCCCGCCGGGGATCAAAGCACACTCGACCAGAGCTGTCGGTGCCTCTTGGGCTTTTAGGCACCAGGCTACGGCTCAGCAAGTCTGTCAGGCTGCCACTTGGACTAGCCTGCATACCTTTTTGAAGCACTACCAAGTGCATGCTCATGCTTCGGCAGATGCGAGCTTGGGCAGACGCATCCTTCAGGCGGCTGTCGCCCACTTGTGAAGTTAGGCTCCGCCTACTTCTTAGTTTTTTCTGTTTATTCCCACCCAGGGACAGCTTTGGAACGTCCCATGGTCTGGGTCTCCCAAAGGAACGATAAAGAAAAAGAGAATTTTGTTACTTACCGTAAATTCTTTTTCTTATAGTTCCGTATTGGGAGACCCAGCACCCTCCCTGTTGCCTGTTGGCAATTTTCTTGTTCCGTGTGTTATCACCGGCTGTTGTCGTGGACAGAGTCTCCGGTTGTTCCGGTTCTTACTCGGTTCTTCTTGTGGGTGGCTATTCTCCTTCAGCTTTTGCACTAAACTGGCTAGGACTGGCTACCAGGAGGTGTATAAGCTCAGAGGGAGGAGCTACACATCTAAGTGTAGTACTTTGTGTGTCCTCCGGAGGCAGAAGCTAAACACCCATGGTCTGGGTCGCCCAATACGGAACTATAAGAAAAAATTTACGGTAAGTAACAAAATTCTCTTTTTTACCCTCACCCTATGACGGCACCACGATATAAGGGTGCCGTCATGGGTTCGGAAAAAACACATTACCGGTAAGTAATTACGTATTTTTCCCTCACCCTATGACGGCACCCTTATATCGTGGTGCCGTCATGGGTTCGGAAAAAACACATTACCGGTAAGTAATTACGTATTTTTTTCATAAATAGTACACTTTTGTTATATATCTTATCGGAGGAATGTGCACCTTTCTCCTTCTGGATTGCTCATTCATTTTCAAAATTCTCAATTAAAGGGTAAAAACCCATCTTTTAGTGAATACAGATTTTCCCATTGATGAGAGATGAGTTTGTGCTCCAAGTTCTATGGAGTAATGTAACTGTCGTTTCAATAGAACTTGCGGCGGAATGACTGTCTCCCTCCATAGAATTTTAAAAGCACTAATTGCCATCTCCTATCTCTGTAGTAGAAAAGGATTGTGTGAAAACAGATTTTTCCTATGAATTGAGTGAATTAATCCAGGAGGAGAAAAAAAAGTGGATTTATGATATATTATAAATTGCTTATTTTCATGTGTAGTATTGATCTATTAAATAAAAAGTTAACCACTTGAATTTGTAAGTATATTAGTAATTTTATTTCTTACATTTCAGATTTTTTTTTCTGCTGGTGAAACAATGTCTTCAGTTTTATCTATGTTACTATCCTATTGTGTCCTTTTAACACTTTTGAGTGCTTTACTCTGTGTGGCAGATTAATATTTATGCACCTAGACCTTGGTAAAATATCTAGTGCTTTTCAAATTTTAGTAGTATTGTGTTTTTAAGCGGGAACATCTCTGCTTGTGGTCAGTGCCAAGATGGTGTAAGGAGACTTGTAGGACATGCAATGCTCCTCTGGGACACTTAAATATGCAAAATGTCTCTTAAGAGAGGAAAAAGACTTGCATTCTAGGGCCACCTATTGTAAGTAGCAAGCCTAAAAGTTAATATGGGTTGTTTAAAGGGAACCTGTCATCTACTCGTATGTGGAGTGGTCTGGTCTATAGGGCGTTGCTGGTCCTGACCTGGTGCCTCTTCTCTTGCTTCATGGTGATGATGCATCCTACGTCATCCACACAGTGTCCTCATTACACTCCAGTTCTCTCAAAGTATTGCGCAGGAGCTCTTTGACCTTTTTCCCAGCCCCTGTGCATTACAGTATTTTGCTCTGCCCATGGAAGGTCAGAGAAGTGCACTTCCATAGTAGGACAATCGAGGACACTGTATGGATGACGCAGGACCACTCATCCACATGAAGCAAGAAGGATGGCAATTGCAAGAAGGAGGCGCCGAGTCAAGACCAGCAACACCCATAGGACCAGGTGAGTAGGGGACAGGTTCCCTCTAAGGCCCGTTTCACACATCCGGCAGGTCACTGGATCCGACACACTCCAGTACAGTGTAATTCAGTACAATGGCAGCTCGCCAACCTCCGGTCATATGCTGTCATGTGACCGGAGCTTGCCACGATGCCATTGTACAGTATTAGCACCGTACTGGGGTGTGCCGGATCCGGTAATCTGGCGAAATGCCGGTTGTGTGAATGGGCCCTAGGAGCTTTGCCACATGATTTAGGATGAAAATCCAAGCAAGACAATCCACTTACAGACACGTGTTTTAGTGCAAGCGATTCATCAGTGCAAAGCAGGTGGTCTGATGAGTGGCCTCTAACTTGGGTCTATTTTTTGTAGAGAGTGCCAGGCCGGCGTAAGGAGACTTACACATTCATATGTTTTAGACACATTGCGCCTTGTTAATAGGAGTGGCTTAAAATGTGACATTTTATTAAGAACCTTTTATTCCAAGCTCCTTGTTACTGACTATAAAGCATATTCTAAGTAATGATGTCCTGGGTTGAGCATGTCAGGGTGACCCCTTCCTAGCAAAGTGTGATCAGCAGATGGGACAACACTGGGTGACAATGACAGAGGGGATGTGTCCCACTTTGTGTGTCCAGTGTTTTGGCCTCTTTGCTCCTCCTAATGTAGATTACAGATCATCACAGGTTTTCGGATCTTCTTTACCCCCAGTAATGTGATGCAGGATTTTACAGAGTGACAGCTGTCCCTTCCTTGGACCACCCAGCCTGCACGCCCATTTGCTATGGTCACCTGCTTTCATCTGCCCCCATGTGGAACGTGTCACTACATCAACATTCTGTTTATTTTCTGGTGACGGATCTCGAATGTTTAAGATTCCTTAGTGTCCGTTTTCTAAATGATCTTTTTGATACTTTGTATTTCTGCAGAGCTCTTTTATATCATGTACGGGATGAAAAACTGAATCTACAGCAGCACATAGGATGGCTCATTGCTCTTTCATCTACGTCAGACGTGTCGGAGATGTTGCTAATTTCCATCTGCTTCAGACCAAACTCTTATGACCATGACTAAATATCTAAATTGTATAGCAAATTATGGAAAAAAGTTATCAGACAGGGGTCATGGGGGGGGAGGGGGAAAGGGATTTAAAGAGGCTGGAAAATAGGATCTGCTCATTTAGAGACTTGGCCAAACAATTACCATATTTTTCGGACTATAAGACGCACCCTGGATTTAGAGAAGGAAAATAGGAAAATAAAATTGTAAGCAAAAAATGTGATCATGACACGTTGTTATGGGGCGAGGATCTGCTGCTAACACTATTATGGGGGTAATGTCCCCAAATTCTCTACTAAAGTACCCCATCCTGGTAATGATCCTCCTGCCGTATGTATGTATGTATGTATGTATGTATGTATGTATGTATGTATGTATGTATGTATGTGTGTGTGTGTGTGTGTGTGTATGTATGTATGTATATATATATATATATGTAATATATATATATATATATATATATATATATATATATATATATATATATATATATATATATATATATATATATATATATATTTATTTAATGTTCCTCATCCTGGTATAGGCCCATCTTGCTATATATGCCATCATCCTGCTCATATACCCCCATCATCCTGCTATATGCCATCATCCTGCTCATATACCCCCACCATCCTGCTATATATGCCATCATCCTGCTCATATACCGCCATCATCCTGCTATGCCATCATCCTGCTCATATACCCCCATCATCCTGCTATATATGCCATCGTCCTGCTCATATACCCCATCATCCTGCTATATGCCATCGTCCTGCTCATATACCCCCATCATCCTGCTATATGCCATCGTCCTGCTCATATACCCCCATCATCCTGCTATATATGCCATCATCCTGCTCATATACCCCCATCATCCTGCTATATATGCCATCATCCTGCTCATATACCCCCATCATCCTGCTATATATGCCATCACCCTGCTCATATACCCCCATCATCCTGCTATATATGCCATCATCCTGCTCATATACCCCCATCATCCTGCTATATATGCCATCATCCTGCTCATATACCCCCATCATCCTGCTATATATGCCATCATCCTGCTCATATACCCCCATCATCCTGCTATATATGCCATCATCCTGCTCATATACCCCCATCATCCTGCTATATATGCCATCACCCTGCTCATATACCCCCATCATCCTGCTATATATGCCATCATCCTGCTCATATACCCCCATCATCCTGCTATATATGCCATCATCCTGCTCATATACCCCCATCATCCTGCTATATGCCATCATCCTGCTCATATACCCCCATCATCCTGCTATATGCCATCATCCTGCTCATATACCCCCATCATCCTGCTCTATGCCATCATCCTGCTCATATACCCCCATCATCCTGCTCATATACCCCCATCATCCTGCTCATATACCCCCATCATCCTGCTCATATACCCCCATTCATCTTGCTCATATACCCCCATTCATCCTGCTCATATACCCCCATCCATCCTGCTCATATACCCCCATCATCCTGTGGCACACAAAAAAAAATAAACGTTTACACTCAACCTTTCCTCGCTCCAGGATCCCTGCAGCATCGCGATGTCCTCCTGTCTGCCAGCGCGGCTGTGTGGACACGTGCGCACAGTGATGATGTCATCGCTGTGAGCACCGCTAGTCTCACACAGCCGCGGCCGGCACAGACAGGAGGAGATCGCGGTGCTGCAGGGAGATCGCGGTGCTGCAGGGATCGTGGCCGGCTCCACCCAGCACTGCCAGCAGACAGGAGGACATTGCGGTGCTTCAGGGGGAAGGTGACGGGTGAGTACACTGATTCACTGCACCCCGCGCTGATGATTATGCGCGGGGGGCAGTGAATATAGCCACACATGATCACTCCAGGCAGTAGTTGCCAGGGGTGACCATGCGGTCCGGCTGTTCACTATGCGTGCGTCCCCGCCCATCACCCCGCCCACCTGTCAGCACCGGCTTCAGCGCTGAGAGATAGGCAGGAGGATGGGTGTGCATATGTAATGAACGGGGCACGTGGTCACTGCAGGCGCTGCTGCAGCCTGCTCATGCCCCCGATGACCCACTCCACCGCAGCACCCTCGCAGCCCTATATTCAGACCATAAGACGCACCCCCCACTTTCCTCCAACATTTGGAGGGAAAAAAGTGCGTGTTATAGTCCGAAAAATATGGTACCTAATTTTCTGGAAATATTTACACCAATAATATCCCCATCGATCTACTTTAAATCGCCCCATAATATGCTACTGAATCCCTAAATCCCTTCCACTATACAAAATAATATTCCTTCGGTTTCTTCCCACACCCCAAAGACATACAGATAGGGACTCTAGATTGTGAGCCCCAATGGGGACAGTGTTGCCATTGTATGTAAAGCGCTGTGGAATTAACAGCCCTATATAAATGAATAAATATTATTTATATAGTGCCAACATATTATGTAGCACTTTACAGTTCAAAGGAGACATACACAGACCATATCAGATATTACACAATAACATAAACGGATGCCAAGAGGAGTGAGGGTCCCACTCGCAACATTACAATTTATGAGGAAATAGGGGAGGCACAAAAGATAAAGGGTAAAAAGTGCCTATTTTGTCTTGTCTAGCCATCAATATAATAGTGGATTCACATATCGCTGCATGAATCGGTCACCAGCCAGTATGTGTACAAGTACAGGCACAGAGGGCTATTAAGTGCAGGGAGGGTGTAAACAGATGATTAAAAAGGACCAGATTTTGAAGAAAATATTGTAAGGGCAAAACGGGAATAGTTAGGTAAGTGAGGTGATAGGCTAGTCTAAAGAAATGCATTTTTACGGCACGCTTACAACTGTGGGTATGGTGAATTAATCAAATTGTTCTGGGTAGTGCATTCTAGAGAACTGGTGCAGCTCGAGAGAAGACTTGGAGATCGTAGTGGGAGTTTCAGATGATAGAGGATGTCAGTCTTGGGTCATTATTGTAACGGAGGACACCTGTATGGTGATGGAGAGGAGGGAGGAGATAGAGGTAGAGCAGTACAGAACTGGATCAGAGTGATGTTTATATTGAACTCTGTAGTGAATGGGCAACCAGTGCAATCACTGGCACAGGGTGAAGGCATCAGTGTAGCAGTTGGAGAGGAATATGATCCTGGCTGCTGCATTAAGGATGGATTGGAGAAGGGACAGTTTAGTAAGAGCTGGATCTTTTCTGCCCAGGAAAGTAGGTTTTTAACCCAGATAGAGGCATATAAGGTAGGGTCCCAGTATATTGAGATCACCTTGCCATTGGATACTGGGCTCACATGCATTGGCCAATACATAAGCTAAGTATCTCTTTTTTTCAAATATTCCTATTAGCAGTAATGCAATACCCGAGTTCCCTTATTCATTGTTAGCATTCTAGAGTGCGGCTGTATTTTGTAGTAAGAGGGAGACTGATTAGTCGAGAGTTGCAATAGTCCAGACGAGCATGAATAAGATCAACAAAAATACATTATACAATATGCAACTCTACGATACGCTACTCTACCCTAATTTTCAACTTGGCCCATTCCTTATCTATTAAAAAGAGGCAGTGCATAATATGTAATTAACAAAAACTGTAAAGAAAAAATGGAGACCAGATGAAAAAAAATCAGATGTGGGGTTTCAAGTCAGTGATAAAAAACGAGCGCATGCTTACCACTTAGATTCAGTGCAGCTATGATGTACGGTAGTGAGGTATATATTGGCTTTGGCTATGAATTCTATTAATATAAATACATTAATTTTGAGATAAAAAATAAAATATGTACAAGCGATATTGCATGTGCCAAGGAGGAATCCGGATTAGTGCAAAGCGTGTTAAATGCTTTTACTTTTTCACATTGGTATTATCCGATATTAGATGGATCTATGGACATTAGTGGTAAACAAGGGGTTAACATGTGCATTAAAAGTTGCCCCGGGTAAGGGCAGGAAATAAAATTCATATCCAGTGGGACTTGCTCCATACGTACAGAGCCCAAGGGCCTGTCTCATAGAATACATCTGTGGGATACAGAAAATGAGGGGGTGGACTGAAGTATAATATAAACTTGCGCCATAACCCTCGTCTTGTCTGACCAGCGGTCTCTCGTTTTTGTTCCTCTAAAATTGGGACATCAATCTATATTTCTATGCTATAATTAAAGTAATGAATTTGTATAATGGGAGCTCTTTAGAGAAGGTGTTGTAGCCTCTTGTTTTGTGCTGCGTAATGTGTTGTCTTGTGCTGCGCATGTTGTGTTGGGTTGTATGTTGTGCTGGATTTTGTTGTGCCGTGTATGGTTCTATTGTGTGTTGTGTTCTATTGTATGCTGTGCTGTGTGTGTGTGTTCTGTATGTTTTTTTGTTGTGTTATGTTCTGTTGTGCTATAGTGTGTGTTGTGTTCAATTGTTTGTTGTGTTCTGCTCAGTATGTTTTTTGTTGTGTTCTGTTATGCTGTGTTGTGTTTTGTTGTGCTACATTGTGTGTTGTGTTCTGCTCAGTATGTTTTTGTTGTGTTCTGTTATGCTGTGTTGTGTTTTGTTGTGCTACATTGTATGTTGTGTTCTGCTTTGTATTGTCTATTCTGTTGTGCTGCGTGTTGTGTTGTTCTGTTGTCTTCTGTTATGCTGTTATGTTCTATTGTTTGTTGTGTTCTGTAGTGTATTATGCTTTCTGTTGTCTTCTGTTGTGCTGTGTGTTGTTATGTTCTGTTGTCTGGTGTTGTTTTCTATTGTTTGTTGTGTTCAGCTCTGTAGTATGTCTTCTGTTGTGCTGCATGTTGTTCTATTGTTGTGTTCTGCTCTGTATTATGTTTTCTGTTGTGCTGTGTGTTATGTTCTGTTGTCTGGTGTTGTTTTCTATTGTTTGTTGCGTTCTCTGTATTATGTCTTCTGTTGTGCTGTGTGTTGTTTTCTGTTGTGTTCTATTGTGTTCTGCTCTGTATTATATATTCTGTTGTCTTCTGTTGTGTTGTGTTCTGCTTTGTATTATATTTTCTGTTGTGTTCTGTTGTGCTCTGTTGTCGTGTTGTTTTCTATTGTTTGTTGTGTTCTTAATCCAAAATATATAACCCTTTTAAAAGACTATTTTATTATTAATATGTAAAATCCACGAACCCTTGTGCAAATTATAAAAGAAAAAGAAAAAAAAAAAGAAAAAAAGATTATGTCTTCTGTTGTGCTGTGTTTTCTTTTGTGTTCTATTGTTGTGTTCTGCTGTTATTTTTTTCTGTTGTGCTGTGTTGTGTTATGTTCCGTTGTCTTGTGTGGTTTTTTTTCTATTGTTTGTTGCGTTCTGCTCTGTATTTTTTTTGTTGTACTGTGTGTTCTGTTGTGTTTTGTGTTCTATTGTTTGTGTGTTGTGTTCTGTTTTGTATCATGTTTTCTCTTGTGCTGTGTGTTGTGTTCTGTTGTCTTTCGTTGTGCTGTCTGTTGTGTTGCGATACGGTGAAAGGTGACCGTTGTGTGAAACACCAGTATAAGTAGTGGTTGTGATAATGTGTGGGTGGGAGGAGGAGGAGTGCAGATTTTGGTAAACCCAGGAGCTCCAGTTTATGAGGGGGGGGGGGGGTTTCTATATTAGGAATGAATAATAAGAGTCGTGGGGATCTCCAGGGGAAGAAGTTGTGACACAGGTCTCTAGTGGTGGTTAATGGGTGGGGACCCAGATGGGGGTGAACAGCTGGACATGAAAGAGCTGTGTGTCTGTGTTTAAGTAAAACCAGGTGTGGGGGGGATTTTTACTGGAAAGTAGGGAGGGATTGGCAGAAAGTCAGGAATTTGGAGAGAGGGGAAAAAAAAAAAAAAAGAGACAGAGAGATAGAAGTAGCGAGAGCTTAAACACACAGGGTGGGAGTAGACTTGAGAAGTCAGAGTGTGTAAGACTGCGAGAAAGGGGGAAAGGAGAAAGAGACAACTCCTGGCATAGTGTTAGAGAAGGAGGGGAGACAGGCGCACCAAGAGGAAGTGAACAAGGGAGACATTTAGTACTGGGGGGAGTGTCGCTCTACGAGAGCGAAGAAGAAACTTTGCAAGAAAGTGAACCGGCTGCGCTCATTCATCATAAAGACCTGTAAGTACGCACGTCTCTCTGTCTACTTATTCCTTCTCTTCCCATAGAATAAATTCTATTTATCCTTTCTTCTCTTAGAAGATCACCATATAAAAAAAACAAATCACATACCTTACCTGTAATTGAAACTCTGTAAAATTTTGTAGATTGGCTAAAATTAAGATTCTCGTGTTTAAGAGCGAATTATGCATGGAATAACGTCTCATAAAGGAAAGGACTACCTTGATAAAGTGATGGATTTAGATGGTGTTGATACAACTTTTTAGAATTTCACGGTAAATTCCCAGCATCGTAAAGAAGTCCAAAAGTTGACAATTGTGTAAAAGTAAATAATGACAGCCAACAGAAGCTGCTCCGGATAAGTCTTTAAGTTCAGGTGCCTTGTCCTTGTTATATACATCATGTGTTTTTATTGTATGTTATGGATGAACTCAAGGTCCGAGGGATTGTTATATTTTCGCATCTGTTGCCCAATTAATACACCTTCATACGGGAGGATAACTCACGGTGGTGAACATGGCGTTGGTTCTGTTGGAAATCAGAATTTCTCCGGCGTTATTGATGAACGGTCAGGAAAGGGTGAAAGTCTTATCTGTAGCTGCTTGTCATCAATAATGCTCACCTTTATTTCTTCAAATAGGGGTCCCAAGTGAAGATTGTAGGGGTGAAAGTATGATTAGAGCTTTAAAAAGTTCTCACGTGTATGGGTACAAAGGGTTTCTGAACGGGAAACATTTCAGATAAAGCTGTGACCTCACAAGAAGTCAGTTTCCCACAGTAAACTTCTTGTGCCATTCAAGTTCATGACATTTCCAGCTATAATTATCTGAAAATTAGCTGATAAGAGAACAAATGTTTCTACTAAAAATGACAAAAAAATCAAATATCACAAGATCTTTTTGATTGAAAGGGAAAAAACATCCAATTTGTTTAAGCCTTCTTTGGGTTTTATAGTCTATAATATAAGGAAGGAGAGTGGTTGTGTTTAGGAAAGCTACTGTAGTAATTTTATTTTATTTTATTTTTTTTATTCTTCTAGATGATGTATTTCTTTTTACTACTTGGAGTCCTTCTGGTTCCCAGCATCCAACAAGAGACAGAGGAGGCAAACACCTTCACGGTAATCTGCCTTCATGTATACCTGTGTAATAGAGCTGATGACATGACTGTCAATTTAGTTGACAGTTATCTAGAGATATCTCTCCCACTTAGGTTTTGTGGAGGGGCTGAATCAGAGCAATATCTCCTTCTGCTTAAGCTACTACCTCTGGTCCCTAATGCTCCCTAAGGCTACGTTCACACATCAGTTTTTTGGCATCAGGCACAATCCAGAAAAAAACGGATAAAATGGATCCAACGCCGGACCCGTTTTATCCCCATTGATTTTTATTAGCGTCGGATTGTGCCTGATGGCCTTGCGTTGCATCCGGCTTTTGACGGATCCAGCGTAATTACTCAATGCGGCGGCCGGATGGAACGTCTCATTGAACGTTTTTTGTCTCTGAAAAAAACCCGTATCAGGCGTGATTTACAATGGAAGCCTATGGACGCTGGATCCGGCAAAAAAACAGATGCGGCCGCCGGATCCGTTTTTTTAAACTGAGCATGCTCCAATTTATTGAATAAAACGGATCCAGCAAAAAAATGGACGAAACGGATGCAATAAACGGATGCACCGGATCCGTTTGTTGACGGATCAGGTATACCGGATCCATTATAAAAAAAAAAAAAAAAGGATCAGGCGCATTCGTTTTTGCATATTCTGTGCCGGATCCGTTGCATCAGGCACACGCCGGATTGTGTCTGATGCCAAAAAACTGATGTGTGAACGTAGCCTAAAGGAAACTTTAATCAGACCATGAAACAAAGGGGCCAACCAACTCTCACGCAACAGTTGACAGTTGGGGGCGTTAAGCATCAGACGGTTTGATTTCAAACACCCAATTTGAAGTGATGGGGCCAACCGACTCTTATGCGACAGTTGACAGTTGGGAGAGTTAAGGATCAGCAGTTTGAATTCAAACTCCCTATTTGTAACACAAGGGTCAACCGACAGTTGGGGGAGTTAAGATCAGCCCAATTTGAAACGAAGGGACCAACCAACTCTAATGCGACAGTTGACAGTTGGGAGAGTACAGGATCAGGCAGTTTGAGTTCAAACGACCGATTTGAAACGAAGGGGCCAACCGACTCTCACGCGACAGTTGGGGGAGAGAAGGATCAGGCAGTTTGAATTCAAAAGCTCGATGTGAAACAAAGGGGCCAACCAACAGTTGTCAGGGGAGTTTAAAAACAGGCATTTTGAATTCAAATGCTTAATTTTTCTCTCTTGGGAGATAAACGCCATCATAGGTATTGGGCAGAGGTATCTAAATCAAAGGTTTATTAAGTTTATGGACATGCATTTTACAAAAAACAAAAATAAATACACTGACAATTTTCCCAACTTTGTGTCCCTATAGCTAAGAGCCCCTATTTTTCCCTAATTTTTCTGGTACTGCCTATCTTGTGGCGGTTGGCACCCTAAGGGACCGCCGATAATTGGTGCCCCCACTCCGTGACGACTTTCCCTACCTATTTCTTCCTTACTGCTATCTGCCTTTTTGAAGGTAAGAAATAGGGGTCGTTCTATTTGGGTTAAGGCTGCTTTACACGCAGCGACATCGTTAGCGATGTCGCTCGTGAAAGCACTCGCCCCCGTCGTTTGTGCGTCATGGGCAAATCGCTGCCCGTGGCGCGCAATATTGCTAACACCCGTCACACGTACTTACCTTCCTAGCGACGTCGCTGTGGGCGGCGAACAACCTCTTTGATAAGGGGGAGGTTCATGCGCCATCACAGCGACGTCACACAGCGGCCGACCAATACAAGCGGAGGGGCGGAGAGCAGCCGCATTAATGACACGCCCACCTCGTTGCCGGAGGACGCAGGTACGTTGTTGTTCGTCATTCCCGGGGTGTCACATGTAGCTATGTGTGCTGCCTCAGGAACGATGAACAACCTGTGTCCACAACGACCAACGAGATTTTGAAAATGAACAACGTGTCAACGATTAGGTGACTATTTTTGATCGTTAACACTCGCTCGTAGCTGTTACATGTAACGACGTCGCTAACGACACCGGATGTGCGTTACGAATTCCGTGACCCCGACGACATATCGTTAGCTATGTCGTTGCGTGTAAAGCCCCCTTAAGTCCATTAAGTGGGTCAACACGTTGTATGAAAACCTATAATTTCCCTCATAACTGGTGAAAAGATATGAATTCTATCCTATCTGATCATACTTTTCCAACTAATCTGCACAGGTGCCTATTTCTTTCCTTGAAAATGCAGATAGCATTAGGGAAGAAATAGGTGGGGAAAGTCATCGCAGAGTGGGGGCACCAAGTATCGGCGGTCCCTTAGGGTGCCAACCCCCACAAAATAGGCAGTACCAGAAAAAAAAAAAAATAGGGAAAAATAGGGGCTTTTAGATATAGGTACACAAAGTTGGGAAAATTGTCAGTGTATTTGTTTTTGTTTTTTTGTAAAATGTATGTCCATAAACTTAATAAACCTTTGATTTAGATACCTCTGTGAATTACTATTGATTAGGATCTATGAGAAAACTTTAACTGTAAATTCATAGGTATTGGGCAGTGACTTTCTGCTTTCTCAAGTATTGATAAATCTAATTTCAATTTTTTTAGTAAGTTCCATTTATATACATAGACTAGCTGTAGTACCCGGCGTTGCCCGGGATAGTAACTGTCTCTATGTTTCTCTCCCAGTCTCTGTCTGTGTGTCGCTGTCTGTCTCTCTGTCTGTATTTCTTTGTCTGTCTGTGTCTATGTCTCTGTCTCTGTCTGTATTTGTATCAGTCTATCTATCTCCATCTCTGTCTGTCTGTCTCTCTCTATCTGTGTCTGTCTCAATGTGTGTGTCTGTCTGTCTCTCCTTTTCCTCATCTGTCTCTTTCCAGGTCTGTCTCTTTCCAGGTCTGTCTCTTTCCAGGTCTGTCTCTTTCCAGGTCTGTCTCTTTCCAGGTCTGTGTCTCTGTCTGTCTCTCTGTCTGTCTTCTCCACTCACATCTTATTACCTCACACATAAGCTTTTTATACTAACAGTTTATTTTGTTCCTATAGCAACCACTGACAGTTGCTATTAATAGCCTGTAGCTCCCACCTCCATTCAGTTTAATGGAGGCAGGAGTTTGGAGAGTAACTGTAAAGTGCGGGGTTAAATTTTCCCGTCAAAAATAGTCTATGACGTTCCCTGGGTCACATGGGACATGTGAAAAATTTCGTGATTGTAAATGCGACGGTGCAAATTCCTTTAGCGGACATGGACACGGACACGGACGGACACACACACACACACACACACACACACACTGAGCTTTATATATTAGATTCAGATTAAGAATACATATACAGATATTTTTTTCCAATTGGATAAAACAATTTTTGTAGGTCCGTAGTCCATCGACCACACCGGTACCTCGTAGTAGCCAGACCAGAGTACTGCAAACCTCCTTACTGCTGGTGTCCTGGACACGTCTTCTGATTAGTAAGCCCATGCAAAATTATAACATCATAGGGCCTACTAACCAAAGAGGGGCCCAGAGGATGTCAGCAGATGGAGAAGTTCATAGGACTCTAATCCGGCTGCAACGGGGCACGGCCTTGGTGACCGGACCAGGCTTCTGCTAATTGTTTTGCTCATCTCTATCACTTAAAAAAAACATGCATTGGCTATGTTCTTTTTCCAGTTCTGTGCCAACCAGCTTGTCAAGGAAAAAAAGCCTCCATTTTTTTTTTTTTTTTTTTTTACCAAATTACTGTCTTAGTTAGCCCAATCTAATACAAAAAAAAAAATATTTAGGATCTTCATAAACTAGTAATATCTCATATGGCTTTTGTAGAGGATTATTGTAACAGAAGTATTTTTTTCGTTTTAAACTTTTACAACACATGTGAACTAATTGACCAAAATTGAAAATTTACAGCCTGTTCTTGTACTCCATGAGTCACTTTTTTTTTTGCTTCCATCGTGGGGGGAATCGTATCTATAGTTAATAACAGCATTTGTAATGTTGTGTTGGGCTTAAGCCATAGTTTTACAGTCATGAAACAAGTAGACTCCACAGACTACAAAGCTTTTAATCACACTTGTAAAAAAAACCGCTTGATCCTTGATATGTGATATCAAAATAAGTATCACTGCTGAAACTGGATCATTTTGCAGTATAGAAGTTGCATGAGGCACTGTAAGATGTGCTTCTGTCTGTTGGCCTCTAGATCAAAGGCGTCAAATCCTGGACTCTTTTATAGGAAAAGCAAATGACAAGTTCAATAGAAAAATATTTTTCTTAATGTTATTAGAAAATCGCCTCTATTAAAGAGGCTGGCCTGTCTTTTGGTACTGATGACCTATCTTGGGTCATCAATATCAGATATTAAATATCTGTTATATTTTTGTGACGCCCCTGGACTATCAGGTCATCACAGGGTATTGCACAATCTGCCCTCCTGTGCAATATCTACCTCCTTCTTGGTTATGGGTCCCCAACTACATGGTGTTGCCTACATCAGCTAATCAAAACCTTAGATACACGCTGCACCACACCCACGAAACACACCAGTGGACGGCCTGAGTGGAATAGGGTCGCCCACTTGGGGTGTTGGCGAGGGGAGGTCAGGAGTAGAGTGTTGTTTTGGAAGTGAAGGACAGAGGAGGTCAGGAGAAGGGCTCCTAGGAAACTATCTAGGTAGCAGACGGTGGTCTGGGCCTAGAGGAGCCCCGGTCGCAGGGGAGCGTGGCAAGGGGCACGGATCTGTTGAGGAGGACAGCTGGCGGCCTTGCACCATCACCGGGCTGGGACCAGGGCACGACGGGGTACGTGTACCCTAGGTCAGGGAGTAGCTTCAGGCAACCTGACAATTTACCCGATGAGAACGGAGCCTTCAATATCCGTTCTCCACCCGCTCCAAAATCGGGGTACTAGAGCAACGTGGGGGATAGGAGTTTCCACTAAAACGGTCCAGAAAATCCCAAGTGTGAACCCTGAGAGCAAGCTCCCACACTTAGCCATAGTGGGGAGCGGGACCCGGCAAGTTTCATACTACCGGGACCAACAGAGAAGTGAACTTAGTGCCAGGAGGCAGGTCACAGATCACCAGGCAACACCATTGGGGACAGGACCCGAACTAGCTCCCCTCAGCGGCAGCGATGTCCAGAACTTTGGTTTATCCAGTTGTCGGTGTCAGCTTAATGGACTGAGTGAGTACGCAAGTGACCCCTTCACACCCGACGGCACTCTCCTTACACCATCACCGAGCCCCGGAGTATTCCCCCCTACCCGTGGAGGGTCACAACACCTGGTTGCCCCATTCCATCACCCCCGGGTACTCCTAATTGCAGCGGTGGTACTCCACATTACCACATACCACGGGTGGCGTCACAAACTAACACAATCCCCTGTAAATACCCCCCCTTCATATGAGTGGCCGCACATCCCCCGGGTCTGGAAACCCCTCGAGCCACCGCGGATCCGAGCAGCCCGGCTGCTGGCACGGGGGCAGCACATTTTGCGGTTTACAGCCTGTTGTCAAGTGTAATCCATCTGTAACAGCAGACACTGAGATATATAACAGGAATAGCGGGTGGGTCTTTGTGTTTCTATGAGAAGAGGGGCAGGGTTTTGTCTATGTACAGAGAGTGTGGGCAGCACTTTGTCTCTATGGGAAGTAAGGGTGGGTCTTTGATTTTCTACAGGAAGTGGAGGCAGGTCTTTGATTCTACAGAAGTGGGGGAAAGTCTTTGATTCTACAGGAAGTGGGGGTAAGTCTTTGATTCTCTACAGGATGTGGAGGCAGGTCTTTGATTCTATAGGAAGGTAGGGCAAGTCTTTGATTCTCTGGAGGAAGTGGAGGCAGGTCTATGATTCTCTACAGGAATTGGGGGCATGTCTTTGATTCTCTACAGGAAGTGGGGGAAGGTCTTTGATTCTCTGCAGGAAGTGGGCGCGAGCCTGTGTCTCTCTACAAGAAATTGGAGTGGGTCTATGTCTATAGAGGAATTGGGGGCACATCTTTGATTCTCTACAGGAATTGGGGGCATGTCTTTGATTCTCTGCAGGAATTGGGGGCACATCTTTGATTCTCTACAGGAATTGGGGGCATGTCTTTGATTCTCTGCAGGAATTGGGGGCACATCTTTGATTCTCTACAGGAAGTTGGGTAGGTCTTTGATTCTCTACAGGAAGTGGGGTAGGTCTTTGATTCTCTACAGGAAGTGGGGGCGAGTCTGTGTCTCTCTACAAGAAATAGAGGTTGGTGCATGTGCCTATACAGAAATTGGGGCAGATCTTTTTCTCTCTACAGGAATTGGGGATGGATCTTTGTCTCTTATTATGGGAAGAGGATGCCAGCCTTAGTCTATCCACAGGAAGTAGGGGCAGGTTTTGGTCTTTCTATGGGAAGTGAGGGTATGTCTTTGCTTTTCTCTACAGGAAGTGGGGATGGGTAATTCTCTTTACAGGAAATGGGGATAGCTCTTTGTCTCTCTACATCAAGTTTAGGTTTAGAAGAGGCTTTATGTACAGGAATTGGGGCAGACCTTTGCCTCTCTACAAGAACTGGGAGCCACTTTTAGTTGATCTACAAGAAGTGGGGGCGGGTCTTTGATTCTCTACAGGAAGTGGGGATAGGTCTTTGATTCTTTACAGGAAGTGATAGTGGGTTTTTGATTCTCTACAGGAAGTGGGGGAGGGTCATTGTCTTTCCAAAAGGAATAGGAATGGGTCTTATTTTACTTGTATAGCACTAACATATTTCTCAGTGCTTTACAGACATTATAATACGTTAGGGCCGGCCTTTGTTTCTCTGCTCCTGCTTTCCTATCCATCAAACGCCATAGAGGTATAACACAGAGACAGAATATCGATTTGACAGGCAAGCCATCTGGCAATGGTAGGTGCAGTACTATGCTGCTAAGTGAAGGAAATGATGTTCCAGCACCTATAGTGCCGGCAGAATGCACATGAAATGGAACCATCAGCTCAAAATGAGTGGATGACAAGTTACAGAGCATGAGAATCAGGAAAGTTCCTAGATATTAGACTGGTATGTGTTTTATCCTATTAAGGAAGCGGGTAGCAAGATCAGGCTATACTGCTGGTTTTGTGTGAAAGGATAGTTTTCCTTTCAACTCAAGATGTCAGTGCTACAGTACAAGGCATTGCGGGGCAGTAAAAAAAACCTGTAAATTTGCAATTAAAATGTATGCAATAGAGAAAATTATTTTGTAAAAACCCATTATGGAGAGGAGCTGATGAGTATAATGACAGCGCTGTGGAGTATGTTGGAGCTATACGAATAACAGGAAATCAATAGATATTACCCTTTTCCCTTTCCCAGATTTAAAAGGCAGCTTCATGCACTCAATGTGATAAATGTCCACTGGGGGCCCGCCAGGATAGTCTATATAATAAATATGTCAGCGTGAAAGATTTTCGGGGCGTGCCATTTATGTTCTTTGGAATACCTTACACGTATTTTACAGAGCCACCCCTATAATATTTCCAATCCATTGTTCAGATCTGACACCAGGTCTCCATCCTTCCTGTTATTTTTTTGTGTCTGTCATTGCTGTGTAAAAAGAAAATACCAGTATCTCTGCAAATAGCTTTCCAAAATCCCTCCATTCTTGTCCCATATTTCCATTTCCAAATTTTCTACTTCCCCACTTTGACACTAATAGAAATATCAAGAAGCGGAGTTAGCATTCAAACTCTATAAAAGCCACAAGGAGTTAAAAATGTTTTTGCTCCGAAAACACTGCAAAAAAAAAAAAAAAACCCCTCGGTGTGAATGCACCCTAAGGGACCACCAGAAACCTCTTCAAAAACTTACGCAGTTTCCTCTCCAAAAATGTAACAAAAATACTGATAATGGTGGTTTCCCTCCCATATATTAATCCTGGTAGTTACAAAAGGGGCAGAGCTTCAAATGCAGATGTATTTATGTGACTTATTGGCTTGTAGAGGAGAGCTTTCTAGGCATGCTCTGATTTGGACAAAGATTATTGCAAAGGGAGGGGGAGGAGGTGAGCTGTGACATCACCTACTGTGAATTATGGATGCTGTGAATATCAGTCATTGTACAAGAGGAGGAGGTGAGCTGTGACATCACCTGTGAATTATGGATGCTGTGAATATCTACTGTATAGAGGTGTTATCAGTCATTGTACAAGGTGAAGAGGAGGTGAGCTGTGAAATCACCTGTGAATTATAGATGCTGTGAATATCTACTGTAAATAGGTGTTAGCAGTCATTGTACAAGGAGAAGAGGAGGTGAGCTGTGACATCACATGTGAATTATGGAATTTCTGTTATCTACTGTATATAGAGGTGTTATCAGTCATTGTATAAGATGAGGAGGAGTCGAGCTGTGACATCACCTATTGTGATTGGTAAATCCTGTGTTATCTACTGTATATAGAGGTGTTATCAGTCATTGTAAAATAGGCAAAGAAGGAGAGCTGTGAAATCAGCTTCTGTGAATTATGGATTTTCTGTTATCTACTATATATAGAGGTGTTATCAGTCATTGTACAACAGGAGGAGGTAAGCTGTGACATCACCTATTGTGAATGGTGGATCCAGTGTTATCTACAGTATATAGAAGCGTTATCTTTTATTATAATCCTGTCAGTGATAATAATGAGACTGCTAAAAAGTCACCTGCAGAGTCTAGCTAGTATAAGTATTTGTGGCTAGAGCGAAAATTACAAGATACTTCTTTAATGATATGGAAACTTTAAATAAAACGATCTAGAATTGTAAAAAATATACATTAACATAAAACCAGATTGATACAATAAAGCATTTTTAGGACGCATTTCCTTTAAGAAAAACTTTGAGGTAGAGTAATAATTACTATGTATAGCATGTAATGGAAAAGCTGTCACAGAAAATTCTAGTCTAAACTGATAGCGTTCTTCACATATGGGTGATCTTTAGGAAAATAATCACAGCAATAACATAATACCCAAATCACTCTCTATAGAAGGTGAAAATGAATGCTTAAAGCACAAAGCCATATACAATTACATGTATCTGAATGCAGTTATTTATTCTTCTCTAACGTTTAGGAGTGCACGGATGGCTATGAGTGGGATGCAGAAAGGCAGCACTGTAAAGGTACGGCGTATATCGAGTCACATACATACATATACACACACTATATATATATATATATATATATATATATATATATATATATATATATATATATATATATATATATATATAACATATACATAGTCATATCAAAATACTATTGAGTACCAGAATCCTGATGTCTGTCATTCTACCTACATTTTCATCTTTTACAGATATTAACGAGTGCTTGACCATTCCTGATGCCTGCAAGGGTGAAATGAAGTGTATTAATCATTATGGAGGTTACTTGTGCCTTCCTCGCTCTGCCTCGGTGATAAGTGATTCTAATACGGACCCTGGGACCGCAGGAGCACCAAACCCAAACACAGGTCCTGGAGTTGATCAGAGAGACAACCCATGTCCAAATGGTTACCAGCCAGACTCTCAAGGACTAGGCACGTGTGTGGGTGAGTGACGTGAGAAGTATTCTAGGCACGCTTGGTAATAAATCATCATAAGTGGGTGGTCTCATAAAAACCTATCCGCAGTACACAGGATACGATCACTGGGGGTCTGACTGCTGGGAACTTCCCGGATTGCAAAAACAAAGATTCCTGTGTAGCGATAGTGAGCATGTGCGACCATAGATTAGAGGTCACACATGCTCACTAAAGCTCCATGGGCACAAAGGAATTTGGACCCTCCATTTTTAGAATCAATGGGGTTTTCAGCAGGCAGATCCCCTAGTGATCACTATGACCTGCCAATGAAAATAGTGCAACTGATAAGAAATAGGAGGGGGTTAGGTAGGTCTTTTTGAGCACTAATTTATTGCACTTTTCTTGTTAATCTTTAAACCTGTGCTTGCATGGGTTTCCTCCATCACCCCCAAAACTTATGTAATCTAGATTGTGAGTGATTATGTCTGTAAAGCACTGTGGAATTAATGGCGCTATATAAAGGAGTAAATAAATAACTTAAAGGGGTTGTCCACTGATTTGACATTGATAGCCTATCCTTAGGATAGGTCATCAATGTCTGATTCGCTGCGGTTAGACACCCTGCACCACCACCAATCAGCTGATCTCGGTCCCGGCGGCGGCAGCAGGTGGCCGGAAATCTCCAGTTCCGGCGCTGCTCAGTCTTCTGATAGTGTCCGAGGCTGGGTACTGCGCATCCGTCTTCTATTGATTAGAATGGCAAGCGGATGTGCAGTACTCTCCCGCGGCTGCTATCAGAAGACGGAGAAGCTCCAGAACTGAGCATTTCCGGTCACCTGCTGCAGCCTCCGGGACTGAGATGTGTCGGACCCCGGCCAATCAGACATTGATGACCTATCTTAAGGATAATACATCAATGTCAAGGTAGAGGACAACCCCTTTAATCTTTGAGGTCCCCTCCTATTATTGTTATTGATAGATTATAATGTGTCACCATGTAGCAGCAGGATATGCGGGTTGGAAAGATTGATTTTTTTCTTCTTTTTTTTTTTTTTGCCCCAGATGTAAATGAATGTGAATATGAAATGGATGACTGTCTTCCCAGCCAAGAGTGCATAAACATCCCTGGTGGATTCCATTGTAAGTGTCCAGAAGGCTACAGGAAGATTGGAAATGAGTGTGTTGGTGAGTATAATTCTGCGCTGCTTGTACGTTTCTCATCATAGATCCTATGTATCATCCAATCTACACAGAAGGCAGCCGCTTTATCCAAGTATGGTCCATAGGACTGCTTCTCACTTGCGAGTTTCTCGCAGTAGAGCAATGCGAGAAAATCTCGCATTGGAATCGGACACATGTTAGTGAATGATTCATCTCATCTGCGATTTTTTTCTCAGTCCAAATCGGACTGAGAAAAAAAATCGCAGCATGCTGCTTTTTTGCGAGTTTCTACTGCGAGTCTCTCCAATGCAAGTCTATGGGAGCGTGTAAAAAAAAAAAAAAAAAAATTAAAAAAAAAAAATCGGATGTCACGGGACAGCACTCACACCATCCTAGTGACATCCGATTTTCTAAATACATTTCTCGCATGTTTCCTAAAACACTGGAAACGAGTGATGTGTCACAATGTCTGTCAATCACTATTCTCCGTCAGTCGGTCTCTCCCTCTCGGTCTCTATTCTCTCTCTGTCGGTCCGTCACTATCTCTGTCCCTCTCTCACAGTCTGTCGGTCATTTTCCCCTCCTCTCTCATACTCACTGTTCCCCGATCCCCGGAGCGGCGCTGCACGGCATTTACACTGCTGCGGCGGCTTTTACTATTTTGAAAAAGCCGGCCGCTCATTAAACAATCTCGTATTCCCTGCTTTACCCGCCCACAGGCGCATAGCTGCCAATAACTCCTAGATTAATCATGTCAGGCGTCTATGAGATTCCTTCCATGATTAATCTTTAAGCTACAGTAAATAAACACACACACCTGAAAAAATCCTTTGTTAGAAATAAAAAACACTAATATATTCCCTGGTTCAACAATTTAATAAGCCCCAAAAAGCCCTCCATGTCCGGCGTAATCCAGGATGGTCCAGCGTCGCTTCCAGCTCTGCTGCATGAAGGTGGCAGGAGCTGCAGAAGACACCGCCGCTCCTGTCAGCTCCATGCAGCAACTGAGGTGAGTATCGCGATCAGCTGAGCTGTCACTGAGGTTGACCGCTAATCAGGACGCGACACAGACAGAGCCGCAGCATGACAATTAAGTCGGGTGAAGTTCACCCGAGTTCATTCTGATTGTGCGGCTCTGTCTGTGTCTGCTGTCATCTGCCATTCAGCTCTGCTACATGGCTGTCTGTGTCTGCTGTCAGCGGCCATGTAGCAGAGCTGAATGGCAGATGACATAGTAAAAAATATGCATTACACACGCATTACACACGCTAGTAAAATCATTAATTTATTCAGAAAAAGCATCGCACTTGCGTTGCACTCTGACCTAACGTGAACTAAAATCAGCCGAGTTTTTTTCAGCCAACTCGGTCCGATTTTACTCGCATAGATGTGTTTCCAGCCATACTGTAACAGTTGGCCCAAATAATGGAGTCAGGATAAGGATGCTTCCTCCACTAAGTATAGAAGGGAAGAATTGTAGATCGGATGACTCCACAATCCCTCCAGTTGACATACTCATCAGTAGGGTGATTTTTGGAATTAGGCCGGTGTGACACTTGCGAGTGCCTCGCGTGTATCTCACGCGCGTCTCGTGTTGCATCACCCGACACAGACTCTCACTCTCCTCACAGGAGTGAGTCGGTTGCATAGAGATGCATGCAAAGGACCCGCTCCTGTGAGGAGAGTGTGAGTCTGTGTCGGGTGATGCAACGCGAGACTCGCGCAAGATACACGTGAGGCACTCGCAAGTGTGACACCGGCCTTAGGATACGTTCACACCAATTTTTTTTCTCAGGTGAGTGGAAATTCTTCACTACTATCACTGCTTCAAAAGCTATTGAAAAACTCTTCCAATTCAATCTTAATGGAAAGGTTTTTTGAGCTTTTTTTTTCCTGAGAAAGTTTTGTAAAACTCCAAGAAGAATAAACAAAAAAAAAAAAAAAAAAAAAGGGGCATTTCACTTGCTTGATGTGACCTCCGTACCAAAACTAGGCACTGTCCAATTAAAAGACTGAAATGAACGCTTTAGGGTGTGTGCCCACGATCAGGGATCACAGCGTTTTGGACACAGCATGTTTCAGCTGCGTCCAAAATGCTGCGATGAACAGTACAAGCACAGTGGAAGGGATTTATGGAAATCCCATGCCCACTGTGCGTGTATGACCCGCAGCGTAAACTGACCTGTGCTGTGGCTTTCCGAGCAACAAGTATGTCAATTGTTTGCTACAGAATCGCAAACATTTTCTGCAGGGAGAACACAAGAAAGAGACCGCAGCGCCCCGAACCCTGATCGTGGGTTGGGCAATTGCGGTGTCCTGCGGAGTAGACTCGCAGCCCCGCAGGTCAGGACCAGCCACATACAAGATGCAGTGGGTCCTGATCGTGGGCATATATCCTTAGGAAAAATCTCTTTAGCGGTATATTGCACACAAAGTGTGTTTTCCTACGCGAAACTTCTTCAAGGAACACCAAGTCTTTTTGTTGAAGCAGCTTTTCTAACAAAATCCGTTATGTTTCTTCACTACAAAATAAGTTCAAAAGTAGCCCCCCATCTTAGCTATTTCAATCACATTGTTAGAAACAGACTAGTGTTGAGCGAGTAGTTAACTATTCATACTATGCTGTTAAGGGTGCTTTACATGCTGCGACATCGCTAACGATATATCGTCGGGGTCACGGTGTTTGTGATGCACATCCAGCGTCGTTAGCGACATCGCAGCGGCAAAAACGGCAAACATCGTTGATCGTTGACACGTCGCTCCAAATCTTAATGTCGTTGGTGTTTCATTTTGCAGGTTGTTCGTCGTTACTGCGGCACCACACATCTTTGTGTGTGACACCGCAGGAACGACGAACATCATCCTCCTGCGTCCATCGGAAAGGAGGAAGGAAGGAGGTGGGCGGCATGTTCCGGCCGCTCATCTCCTCCCCTCTTCTTCTATTGGGCGGCCATTTTGTGACATCGCTTTGACGCCGAACGCACCTCCCCCTTGAAGGAGGGATTGTTCGGCAGCAACAGCGACGTCGCTGAAAAGGTATGTGCGTGTGACGCTGCCGTAGCGATATTGTTCGCTTCGGCAGCGATCACCACATGTCGCATGAACGAAGGGTGGCGGGTTCTATCGCTCGCGACATCGCTAGCAATCGCTAGCGATGTTGCAGCGTGCAAAGCACCCTTTAGTGAGTACTGTCCGCTACTTGCATATTCGTTACGAGTAGCGGGCACAACGCAAGTCAAATGGGAAATACTCGCTAAGTAGCAAGTAGCCTGAAAGCCGTACTGTTCGCTACTCGCACGAATAGTATGGCTTTCGGGTTACTCGCTACTTAGCGAGTATTTCCTATTGACTTACATTGCGCCCGCTACTTGTAACGAATATGCGAGTAGCGGACAGTACTCACTAACAGCATAGGGAGTACAAATACTCGCTCAACTCTAAAACAGACGCTTAATGCACCACAAACACTAAATACTGAAAGGAATTGTGGTAAGCACCACACTCTTATGAACTCTGTCTAGAAGAAAATCTGCCTTTACTGCTTATAACAACCAATCACAGTGCAGCTTTTAGTTCTTATGCAGCTGAGGTAAAAAGAAAGCTGTGCTCTGATTGGTTCCTATAAACACCACCACACTCCTATGAACTCAGTCTAAAAAGAATCTGCCTTTACTGCCCATAGCAACCAATCACAGTGCAGCACTCAGTTCTACTGCTGAGGTAAAAAGAAAACTGTGATTTGATTGGTTGCTGAGAAAACCACCACAATTATGAACTCAGTCTAAAAAAAAAAAAATCTGCCTTCACTGCCGATAGCAACCAATCACAGTGCAGCTAACAGTTCTTATAATGCTGAGGTAAAAAGAAAGCTGTGCTCTGACTGGTTGTTATAAACACCACCACACTCCTATGCACTCAGTAAAAAAAAAAAATAAAGGGTCTGGCTTTACTGCCCATAGCAACCAATCACAGTGCAATTTTCAGTTCTTATACTCCTGAGGTAAAAAGAAAGCTGTTCTATGATTGGTTGCTTTAAACACCACTATATTGTTATGAACTCAGTCAGGAAAAAAAAAAAAAAATCTGCCGTTACTGCCCATAGCAACCAATCATAGGGGAGTTTTCATTTCTTATACTGCTTAGATAAAATGGAAGCTATGCTCTGATTGGCTGCTATGGACACCACCACACTCTCTGTGTTAAGAAAATCTCCTCAGCCCAAAGCACCTAATCCATTAATTTCTAACTAATCTAATGACACTAAAATAATTCACTAAACGTCACACAAAGGGGTCAAAGCACAGTCAAGAAAAAGCCTATGGAGGCCGAGTAAGGCTATGTCCAAATTTCCGTTTTGCATCAGTTGCAATCCGCCGCTCTGATAAACAACGGAATCCGTTTGGCGGATTCCGTTGTTCCTATAGACTTGTATGAGCGGCGGATTGTGACTGCGTTGCATCCGCCGCCCGACTGATCAGTCGTGGAACGACTGACCGTCAGGTGGCAGGAACGTAGCATGTAGCATTTTTTGAGCAGCGGAATCCTTTTGATTTCGCTGCGCATGCGCTCTCTCGGCAACTGAACGATCGACTGATTGCCTGGCAGCTGCCTTCTGTGAGCGGTCAGCTGATCACTCGGCGTACGGCTTCTGTAAGTGATCAGCTGATCACCCGGCGGCCGGCTAATCAGAGCGATCAGCTGATCGTTCACAATAGCCGGCCGCCGGGAGATCATCTGTTCGCTCTTAAAAGCCAGCGGCCGGCTATTGTGAACGATCAGCTGATCGTTCTCTCTCTCACGTTTTACAACGGAATCCGCTTTATGATGACAATGAATTCCAATTCTTGTCATCCGTTGTACAACGCATCAGTCACAAGCGTCAAGCATCGCATGTGACTGATGACAAAACGGAAATGTGGACCTAGCCTAAAAAAAAAATCTACAAAATTCCATCACATAGTTTTTTCACGAGTTCAGTGATTGAGAGTATATAATAATCACCTCTTACGTTTCAAACAATTTGACCCTTGTAATCACCCTTATTTTTCCCCTCATTGCAGACATTGATGAATGCCGCTACAGATACTGTCAGCACCGCTGCGTGAACTCCCCGGGATCCTTCACCTGTCAGTGTGAGCCGGGATTCCAGCTGGCATCTAACAACCGCTCGTGTGTAGGTGAGAACAGCAGAAACGGGATTTTGGACCTTTTCAGTAAAAAAAAATATAATGCCATATATGCCCTTCAAATGGTGCATAACTGCAACAACGTCCTCCATATCGGGGGCCGAGCCTTCATTTCCAACATCATGTGTTGGGGGGAGAGTCTGGAGGCCGCCACACCCAGCTAGTCGGCCAGTTTAGTTTTTTCACATAGTGGTTATGTATTTAGTCCAAAAGTGTGTTTTTAACCATTTCATTGTACAGAATCACGAAAATTAACATGCTAATCACATGTAACCGTTGTATTATCACATACAGATGTCAACGAGTGCTCCATGGGCGCCCCCTGCCAACAGCGCTGCTATAACACCTACGGCACCTTTCTGTGCCGCTGTAATCAGGGCTTTGAGTTGGACAATGATGGGTATACCTGTAATGGTACGTATCACAGTCTGTTTGTTTTGATCCACATAATGTAAGTTTCTCAACCCCCATCCACTTTTGGTTTGGGTTTGACACGTGACCAGTGTATGTGAAGGGGGCAGACTGGCCGCAGTAGCTAAGCAGAACATATGGAGTGTGTAATATATAGAATATACATATGCCCGAGAAGGAGGCTGGATTGGTTATTGACGTGAACCACCCCCTGTATACATAGCAGTGATGATGTACCGATACCGGAAACTCTCCGGTTCTGTTGGAACCTACTCATATTTTCAGAGCAAGGCATTTTAATACAAATACATCTTTGTAATATAAATAAGTATTTACATATTTTTTTTTTAGTTAGACAACCCTTTTAAAAGGGTTATCCTACAATTACTTGTTACACACGGACTAGGGGAGGTCCGGCGGGAGGCCAAATACACAACAAAACAGGGGTAACACTACGACAAACAAGGGGTACACCTTGGACACTAACAATGGTAGGCCCTAGCGCTAATGAGAGGGAAGATGGGCACATCCTCACTTACCTGCCACTGTACCTTGCACTCCTAGCCAGTCCCTATACAGGTTCCTCACCTGTTGCCGAGCAGGAACCTGAAGCCCTGAGTGATTCTACAATAGTCCTGGCTAGGGAGTGAGCAGGTGATGGACACTAGCCCCACCGCTGCACTGAAACAACACACCAGGAAAGGAAGACAGACGAGGGGAAAACAGCACAATAGACTGCTCCAGTCAGCACCGCAACTTCAAGAGAGGGTTTCAGCCGCTCCTTCCTCCTCCAAGACCAGAATCCAAATGAATTAGGAATAACCAGTACCCTCTGCTGGTAGCACAAGGTATATAAAGGGACTGGGAGTGGTCCAAACCGGAAACACCTGATCAGGAGTCTGAGGCTGCTGGAAAGCAAACTGACATTAACCCTCTCATTTCCAAAGGAAAGAAAACCACATTTACATATCAGAGTCTTAGGCTACTTTCACACATCCGGTTTGAGCAGTGCGGCTCAATCTGGCTGTGAAACCTATGCAACGGATGCGGCGAAAACACCGCATCCTTTGCATAAGTTTTTACATGCGGCCCGTCCATTTTTTTCCGGTTGCGGCATGCTACTGAGCATGCGCAGTGGAAGAAACCGCATGCGGCGGCCGCATGCGTTTTTTTCCGCATCGCGCCGCATTCGGCGTCCATAGGCATGCATTGAAAAATGCGCCACAGCGGCCGGATGCGGCGCGATGCGGTTTTTTTGCCGGAGCAAAAAACGTTGCAGGCAACGTTCCATCCGGCCGCGGCATCGGCTAAATCTGCCGCATGCGGCAAAAACCGGACCGAACGCAAGCCCATGCGGTACAATACGGCACTAATGTAAGTCTATGCAAAAAAAACCGCAACCGGCGGCAAAAAAAACGGTTGCGGTTTTTCTGCAGAGCGCCGCATTGTGCCGCAGAGCAAAAACCGGATGTGTGAAAGTAGCCTTACCAGGTAAAGTGAGACAGACCCAGAACCCGTCACTAAAGTCTTTTAGCAGATAGACGACCGTGACATTATGTGTTACTCACTCTCCCCAGGTCCAACGTTCCATCTCTGTGCTGCCTTGTACTTTGCAGTGATACCGATGTAAACAGCATAAGGCAAGTGATTGGCTGCAGGGTTCACACGTGCTGTTGCTGTGTTGTCAGCTGCGGAGATGCACCGCTGGACTTGGGGAGGGTGATCAGCACCTGAGTTTATTATTTTAACCTAGTGGAAGCCAATGGGAAGGGACAAGTTATTTTACAGAAAACCATATTCAAGTCTGAGCCTCCAGTGCTTTCGAATTTTCCCACATAAATACTTAGTGGGAACTGAGACTATATTTTTTCTTCCAATTGTTGTAAAATGATGTTCTGCTTTACATTACTAATTAATAATAATTGTTTTTTAATCTAGATATTGATGAGTGCAGCTACTCCAGCTACTTGTGCCAGCATCAGTGTGTGAACGAGCCCGGGCGCTTCTCCTGCATTTGTCCAGATGGATACCAGTTGTTGGGCACTCGTCTGTGTCAAGGTGAGGACGATCTTCGCTTTTTAAGAAAATAAATCAATATTCACAATATACAAGTCATATTCTATTACATAAAAAGTCGATAACCTCCTTAATCAGGAGCGTTTACAAATATCTAAAAATTGGAAGGTCGCATTGGCAGCGACATCGTTACATCTATGGATGGCTTCGGCGACTTTGACTGTTATAGGGTTAATAATATATCAAAACAAAATTCCAAACAAGCATGGCTATGGTAAATGCCATGCAAAATAATTAAGATGATATATAAAGAGCATAACTCCAGAACAATTCATGAAATGCAGGAGAAAATGGAGTAAAAAATGCACATCAGTAAACAATGTTCAATAGAAAATTTCAAATTTTTATTAATAACAATATTAAAATGAGAATTCACAACCATAGAACAACCAAAGTCCATATGTAACAGTAAGTGATCCGTATATAGCAATACATAGATAAGGCACAGGATGCCAATAAAATAAACGGACAAGAAATACAGTCAGATGGTAATGACTTAACACCCCACGTCGAGAGTAAAAGGAGGACAATCTGATCAAAGGTCAGAAAAATTATTGTAGGTACACCAAAACATTACAGCAGCGAACATTAACTAACATCACGGAGGTTCAAGCAAACTGACAATATGACCAAATAACCGTCTATGATTAATCAAATGTGACCAGGTAAATGCAGAGACCCCCGTGCATGCTAACCAATTAGGTATAAATATGTTGCGGTGTACAAAAAATAGTTGACCATGATCAGATATACATCACCCATATACTCTCAGTGTTGGGTAGTCAGAGGACAAAGGTTATTCAGAGCAAAAAAAGACAGGAGACCTAACGAACGTTTCGCTTCTTAAAAATAACCAAATACATGGCTTACTCAGATGTCACCAAGGGTTAATAATATGTATGAGCAATTATGTTTTATAGCTCTAATGATGGTATTAACCATGAACATGTAAGAAAGATGCTTTTTATCACTGTATACCTTCATGGCACGGGTTTCCATGGCTGAGCAGACACATGTAGACTTACATCACCAAGCACAGTGCCGAGTGTCAGATTAAGTGGTGTAAAGCTGCCACCACTGGAGGAAACATGTTCTGTGCAATGACGGATTACACTTCTCTATCTGGTGTCTGATGGACGAGTCTGGGTTTGGTGATGCCAGGAGAACGTTACCCCATGACTGCATTGTGCTCACTTTACAGTTTGGTGGAGGAGGATAATGCTATAGGCCATTATCAGGGGTCGGCCTTGGTTCTAGTTAAAGGAAATCTTTCTAATTCAGGACAAGAGATTTTTGACTATTGTATACTTATAGCAAGGGAATCAAGGGTCAGTTGTGTTGAATTTTCTCATGTTGGATGCTTTATTCTACTGGTAGATAAGATAACTTCAGGTGAGCGGCAGTGTTTGGAAAAAGATGTCACTTGAATAAATCTGGAATTCACAATATGTATATATTGAACACATCTAATAGATCCTAAAATTGAGATTTGAAAATTTAAGGGAACCTACCCCGTGGTACATGCAGTTTGATCTGTTGACAGCAATTGTATAAAGGAGAAGCCAAGCAGAATGATATACCGGATTATTGGAAAACATTCCGAATAAAGGGCACTTTACACACAGCGATATCACTATCGATATTGTTAGCGAGGGTACCCGCCCCCGTCGGTTGTGCGTCACGGACAAATCGCTGCCCGTGGAGCACAACATTGCTCGGACCCGTCACACACATACTTACCTGCATAGCGACGTCGCTGTGGCCGGCGAACAGCCTCCTTTCTAAGGGGGCGGTTCGTTTGGCGTCACAGCGGCGTCACTAAGCGGCTGCCCAATAGAAGCGGAGGGGCGGAGATGAGTGGAATGAACATCCCACCCACCTCCTTCCTTCCTCATTGCGGGTGGACACAGGTACGATATTGTTCCTCGTTCCTGGGGTGTCACACGTAGCGATTTGTGCTGCCGCAGGAACAACGAACAACCTACGTCCTGCAACAGCAACGATAATTGGGATTAGAACGGCGCATCAACGATCAACGATTAGGTAAGTAATTTTGATCGTTAACGGTCGTTTGTGCGTTTCACACGCAACGACATCGCTAATGAGGCCGGATGTGCGTCACGAATTCCGTGACCCCAACGACATCTCGTTAGCGATGTCGTTGCATGTAAAGCGGCCTTTATTTGTATCTTATTCCTTGAAATCCATGGAGTTTATATGTTTAGAAGTCCAGTGGGCAGCCCTAGCCGTGACCGAGATCTCTATCTATATGCAGCATACAGGGAAGACTGTCAATCACTAGTAGGACCGCCCACTGGACTCATACATACATCAGGGATTTTGAGGAATAAAATACAAGTTACACTGACACTTTTCTGATAAAAAAAAATGCCTAAAAAATTCATATGAGTCTAGCAAGCTCCTTCTGCTCTATGATATCCTTCTGGTAGATCACACACCATTTTCAACATATCTATACAGTATATCACAAAAGTGAGTACACCCCTCACATTTATGTAAATATTTTATTATATATTTTCAGGGGACAACACTGAAGATCTGACCCTGTGATACAATGTACAGTGTCAGTGTGCAGCTTGTACAACAGTGTAAATTTGGTGTCCTCTAAATAACTCAGTACACAGCCATTAATGTCTAAACTGCTGGCAACAAAAGTGAGTACACCCCTAAGAGAAAATGGATAGCTTGTGCCCAAAGTGTCCATAATTTGTATGGCCGTTATTATTTTCAAGCACTGCCTTAAAGGGAACCTGTCACCAAGGTTTTTCCCTTATGAGCTGCGGCCACCACCAGTGAGCCCTTATATATAGCATTTTGGTATACTACCTATATATAAGAGCCAAAGCCGCTCTGTATAATGTAAAAAACACCTTTATAATACTCACCTAGGGGACTGTCCGGTCTGATGGATGTCGCTGCTTGCAGGTCCAGCGCCTGCTCTCTGCTGCTTTCGCCGTCCTCCTTCTTCTCAGCCCCATGTGGATGACGCTTCCTAACTCATCCACACAAGCCGGCATTGCGGTTCTGCGCAGGTGCACTTTGACCTGCTCTGCTTAGGGCAGATCAAATTACTGTAATGTGGAGACGCGAGGAAAGGTCAGAGACCGCCACACATGCACACTACAATACTTTGATCTGCCCTCTGCTGGGAAGATCAAAGTGGGCCTGCACAGGATCGCAATGGTGGCCTGTTACGAGGGGGACCCGGGGAAGCGTGCCAAGATGGGGAATGGACAGCTTCCGCCGGTCAAGGTCCACTGAGCGGTGTAAGGGACCGCTGCTATGGTGGGTGAAGAGTGAGCGGGTTGCTGCTAGCGATCGTCTGGAATGTCACAGACGATCTATGTACACCGGTCTGCCCTAACCCGTGTGGGTTGTATGGCAGGGATCACACGGCTCGGTGTACCTGTTGCACGGGGAAGCACAGAGGTGCCCACGCACGTGTGCCAGTGGAAGTCACGAGAATATGGCACGAGGGTAGCACAGAGGTGCCCACGCACGTGTGCTTTCAATAACCAGGTGAGTCCAGTGGAGACTCGAGGAGCTCACCTGGGACAGGAACACGGCCTGTAGAAGGAGCTACTGCCGGAGCAGCAAGGCAGGAACACGGCCTGCAAACGAGGTACTGCCTAAGCAGCAAGGGCCAAGCCCACAGAAGAGGATAATGCCTGAGCAGTGGCGTGGCAGCACGCTGCCAGACATCCAAACATAGAAGGACGGTCGCGCGCCGCCATGATGGCAGGAGGAGCTTTTAAGGAGGTGTAGCTCCAGCCAAGGGCGGGCGCGAGGCGGAGATGACGGACTTGACCCAATCAGGATCCACGAGATCCCAGCCTGGCCAGTCAGGATTCACCACGTCACCAGCCTTGTCATCAAGCCGTGTGACGTCAGTGGGCGAATCAGGATCCACCAAGCATAGCACATGCTCACCCTCCTGCCTCTGGGAAATAGAGGCGGGATCCTCGGTCTCACAATGTGTAGAGATAACGGGAGTCTCACTGCTTCCCTGAGCAGCAAATCTCTGCACATTGCGCAACCTCACAGACCTTCGAGGCTGCTGAGCAGGAGGAGCTGTGGCAGGCAAGGAATGGGAGACCGCCTCATTTCTTGCAACAGGAGTACCACTAGGTGTCACCCTTGTGCTGCCTCTCTGAGGAGGTTTCTCCTGCACTCTGCGCAGTCTGGCAGACCTTCGGCGCTGCGGAGCAGGAGCGCTCGTGGCAGGCAAGGAGACTGTCTCATTCCTTGCCACAGGAGAGCCACGAGGTGTAACAGTGGCCTATGTGGATGAGGTCGGTGCGTCATCTGCAAAGGGCTGAGAAGAAGAATGGCATTCACAGCAAAGAGGAGGCACCAGACCTGTAAGCAGCGACATCCATTGGACCGGACCGCCCCTTGGTGAGTATTATAAGGCCCTGTGCGCACTAGAAAATGGAATTTTCTTAAGAAAATTCCGCAGGCACTGAAAGATTACCGCACCCACGGAAAAAACGCACCTAAATCTGCATGCGTTTTGTTGCGTTTTCGTGCGGTTTTGGTGCGTTTTTTCCACAGGCTGGTACATGTGTTTTAATGCATTCAATGCAATAAGGCACATTGAAAAAAAAAAGGTCATTTCCTTCTGGGATAGATAGATAGAGGGATAGATAGATAAATAGATAGAGGGATAGATAATCAATCAATATAGTCCCTGTGAGGACACACTGCAGTTCTCACGAGCGGTAATGTGTTCACATTACCGACCGTGAGAAATCACCTGTAATGACCTCTGCAGTCTCGTTGCGAGGCTGCATTCAGTGCAGTGTGTCAGTCGCGGCTGCAGCAGTCTGCAAGCGTCGTGGGACCTCGGTGGATTACGCCGGAGCTGTGTGTTGGGAGGGGTTAATAAAGGGGTGAAAGAGGGACTTTTTTGTGTTTTATTTAAAATAAAGGATTTTTTCGGGGTGTGTGTGTGTTTATTCACTTTACTTACGGGTTAATCATGAAAGCTGTCTCATAGACGCTGCCATGATTAAGCCTGGACTTAGTGGCGGCGATCCGCTGCCATTAACTCGTTATTACCTGGATTGCCACCGCATCACGGCATCTGGAAGAGCCGGGGACACTCCGGGACTGTTGCATAATGGATGCGACAGTCCCGGGGCAGCTGCGGGCTGATATTCTCGGCTGCGGGAGTGGGGGGGCATTAACCCTGGCCCTCGCCCTCCCCAGCCTGAGAATACCGGGCCGCCGCTGTGTGATTACCTTGGCTGGAAGGTAAAAATACAGCTGAGCCCACGGGTTTTTTTTATTTGTAATATGTCAGTTTGATTTGTATGTGTATTCTATATGTCTGTGTGTGAGTGTGATGTGTGTGTGTTCTATGTCTGTGTCTGTGATCTCTGTGTGTTTACTCTCTGCTCCGCTTCCTCTTCCTGTCATAATGACATCACTTCCCTGCAAAACACAGGCAGTGATGAATATTATGTCCCGAAAAACGCGAAATACCGCAGGGAATAATGCAGGAAAAGGCAATAAACCGCACAGAATTTGCTGCCTGCGTTATTCCCTGCGGGATTTCCCGATTACATTACAGTCAATGGAGTGAAATCCCGCAGCTACCTGCGGAAAAGAAGTGACATGCAATTGTTTTTGCTACGGGAATCCCGCAGTAAAACATGCAGCTGTCAAAATCCGCATAGTGCGCACAGCATTTTCCTCCCATAGGATTTGCTGGTGAACCACTGCAGAGATGTTAGGAACATTTTCTGCAGCGAAACATGCAGCAAATCCGCGGCAAAAACCGGCAAGTGCGCAGAGGGCCTAAAGGTGTTTTTTACGTTATACAGAGCAGCCTGGGCTCTTATATACAGTATTCTGCAATACTGTATACAAGGACTCACTGGTAGTGGCCGCAGCTCATAATGGGAAACAGGTGGTGACAGGTTCCCTTTAACTCTCTTGGGCATGGAGGACATTAGAGCTTCATAAGAGCCACTGGATCCTCTTCCATCCCCCATAACGTCATCACCAAGCTGGTGGATGTTAAAGGTCTGTGTGTTGAGTTATTTAGAGGGCACCAAATTTACACCATTATACAAGGTGAACACTGACTACTGTACATTGTATCACAGGGTCAGATCTTCAATGTTGTCCCATGAAGAGATAGTAAAATATTTTCAAAAATGTGAGGGGTGTACTCAATTTTGTGATATACTGTATATAAAGGCTTCCTAGAGAATATATCTCCTTCTTCCATGTGTAGAATTCCCATTCCACAAAACAGCAGAATCTCTTACTTATCTTTGTTTTGTCTATTGAGACAGGACAGAGATCTGCCTGATCCTTATCAGAAACTCCAAGAACCTAATCCGAGATGATTCTTCTGTGTAGGACGTGCACCTTACATTCCTGATGCCCGCTCCATGCCGAAAATGGTTCTAGAAATAGACACAATATTCAGATTTTATTTTTTGTTTTGGTGCCAGGATTGTGTGTTTTCCAGTTTTCACATAAAAAAATGAGTGTAGCTAAATCCAAAAATGAAGATGATAATGTCCTTTTCTATAGATTCCACCCTTAATGTTACTGGAGATTCTGAGAACTGGAGATCCGTGAATCATTCATGGAGGCGACTTATCTGCTGTATGGATGGAGCAGTTCATGGATCACAGTTCACTATTGTTATTATTATTTATTATTACAGCGCCATCAATTCCATGGCGCTTTACATGTGAAAGGGGTGTACATAATAGGGACAAGTACAATAATCATAAACCGTACAAGACACAGACAGGTACAGAAGGATAGAGGTCCCTGCCCGCGAGGGCTCACAGTCTACAAGGGATAGGTGAGGACACAGTAGGTTAGGGTAGAGCTGGTTGTGCGGTGCTGTATCAGACTGAGGGTTACGGCAGGTTGTAGGCTTGTCGGAAGAGGTGGGTCTTCAGGTTCCTTTTGAAGCTTGTCAAGGTAGGTGAGAGACTGATATGTTGAGGTAGAGCGTTCCAGAGTATGGGGGAGGCACGGGAGAAATCTTGGATGCGATGGTGGGAAGAGGAGATGAGAGGGGAGTAGAGAAGGAGATCTTGTGAGGATCAAAGATTACATGCAGGTAAGTACCGGGAGACTAGGTCACAGATGTAGGGAGGAGACAGGTTGTGGATGGCTTTGTATGTCATGGTTAGTGTTTTGAACTGGAGTCGTTGGGCAATGGGAAGCCAGTGAAGGGATTGGTAGAGAGGAGAGGTCGGGGAGTAGCGGGGGGACAGATGGATTAGCCAGGCAGCATAGTTTAGAACAGATTGTAGGGGTGCGAGACTGTTAGAAGGGAGGCCACAGAGCAGGAGGTTGCAATAGTCCAGGCGGGAGATAATAAGGGCATGCACTAGGGTTTTTGCAGCTTCTTGGTAAAGGAATGTACGGATCCGGGAAATATTTTTGAGTTGGAGGCGGCAGGAGGTGAAGAGGGCTTGAATGTGTGGCTTGAAAGAGAGATCAGAATCTAGGATTACACCCAGACAGCGAGAACGTGGCATTGGGGAAAGTGAGTAGCCCTTGACATTGATGGATATGTCAGGTGGGGGGGTTGAGTGAGGAAGAGGAAAGACAATAAATTTCCTAAAAGTGACTCCAGTTGTCGGATCACTTGTAGAAATAATATGCTGACGTGTACTAAAGAACAGTTCTACACTTATCCCATAGCCGGAGACTGTCAGAGTTTTATGCGCTCTGATGTTCCTCTTGTGTGTTTGTAGATCACCTCAACTGCAGAAATAAATATTCACAATTTTAGGAGCGCTGCCATAAAATGCCGTATGAATAGGTTTTTCTTTTTTTTTTTTACTCTCTAATTTGACAGAAAAACAAACACTGCTCTTGCTCTCTGCTGGATTGTGGTCTTGCTGGCTTCTGTGCTTTCCTAGCTTGCCAGAGCAAGCATGACATAGATACGCATGAGCGAGCAGAGTCAGACCATAGCGCAGTGCTAAGTGGGACGACTGATGTGGGAGATTGCAGGAAGCCTCACATCCCAGTCCTGAGGGACACATAAAGGCTGTTAGATTGAGAAGTATGAAGCTTTAGATTAAGTGCTTACAGTGCATACTGTGCGCTATAGCAGAACATGTCTGCTAATGGCCAGAAAAAAGAGATGCCTCACTTATAAAAAGAGATGCCGCACTACTCTCAAAAAGATATGGCTATTTGGATTTTGGGTGACATTTCAGGATGATTCTTCAATGCCCTCTAACCTTTTCAGGCCAACTTTATGGGACCTTCTCTAAACCTTTTCAGAGCAACTTAATGGGACCTTCTCTAAACCTTTCCAGGGCAACTTAATGGGACCTTCTCTAAACCTTTTCAGGCCAACTTTATGGGACCTTCTCTAAACCTTTTCAGGGCAACTTAATGGGACCTTCTCTAAACCTTTCCAGGGCAACTTAATGGGACCTTCTCTAAACCTTTTCAGGCCAACTTTATGGGACCTTCTCTAAACCTTTTCAGGGCAACTTAATGGGACCTTCTCTAAACCTTTTCAGGCCTAATTAATGGGACCTTCTCTAAACCTCTTCAGGGCAACTTAATGGGACCTTCTCTAAACCTTTCCAGGGCAACTTAATGGGACCTTCTCTAAACCTTTTCAGGGCAACTTAATGGGACCTTCTCTAAACCTTTCCAGGGCAACCTATTGGGACTTTCTCTAAACCTTTCCAGGACAAACTAATGGGACCTTCTCTAAAGGCCCCGTTACACGCTACGATTTATCTGACGATCTCTAAAACTATGTGACACGCCCAGATCGTAGTTACGATTTGCTGAGATCGCACATAGGTCGTTTATTAGCGGTCACACGTAACGATCTCAAAAACGATGCAACATCGTTCAGCGATATATTGTTTGACCAAGGCGGTCTTGTGGATGTTGTTCGTCGTTGGCAGGGTGTCAAACGTACCAATATGTCTGCTGCGTTCCAAACGACGAACAGTATTTTGAAACTGAACGACGTGTCAACGGTCAACGATTTTCATCCTATTTGCGTTCAGAGTCGCTCGTAGGTGTCACACACAACAACGTCGCTAACGATGCGGGATGTGCGTCACGGAATCCGTCCCCCCGACGACATATCGTCAGATAAATCGTAGCGTGTAACGCCGCCTTAACCTTTTCAGCCCAACTTTATAGGACCTTCTCTAAACCTTTTCAGGGCAACTTAATGAAACCTACTCTAAACCTTTCCAGGGTAACTTAATGGGACCTTCTCTTCAGGGCAACTTAATGCGACCTACTCTAAACTTTTGGATGCTCATATCCAACTGTTCAATGTTTCAGGACTTTTTACACAACTTGCTGTTCTATAACAAGGAGCTTAATGGCAAAATTCACAACAGGTGTTTGATCCATGAATCGCCCAATATATTTCAGGTTTCATTTAGAATTAGTATTATACAGTCCTCCTCATCATGCTGTTCACGTTTTGGCATCATGAAGCCAAGAGGACACCTAACAATTGATCAGCAGTATCTTGCCATTGTGAGTCTTTAAGCAGGAGGTTCTCAGACGGAAGTGTCCACTGAGCTTAGAGTGTCACAGAGTGTCACCAGCAGGTTGTACAGAGATATAGAGAGACTGGAAGAGTCACAGAAAGGCAGAGAACTGGACGTCCTCTGGTCAAATCCCACACTGATGACTGCTTCATTGTGAACAATGCCCTTCGGACCCGGATGATGAATGCCACATAACTCCAGATACATTTAGGGTAGGTGAGAGGCCCCTAAATGTCACGTCAGACCATTCAAAACCATTTACATCAGCGTGGTCTGTGTGCTAGATGACCTGTAACGTACCAGACCTCACCACCAAGCACAGGCGTCATCTACGCTGGACAAGGGACCAGTGGGCCTCAGTGTTGTTCACTGATGAAAGTCGATTCACGCTGGTCAAAAATGATGGCCGTCAACAATGTTGGAGACATCAAGGAGAGCGCTATGCATCAGCCACTGTTGTCACCAGACGCGCCTTTGGTGGTGGGGGTGTTAGTGTGGGCCGGTGTGTCTAGTCAGTACAGAACTGCCCTACACTGTGTTAATGGTACAATGACAGCCCCTACTACAAAAATAACATCATTAATCCAGTCATTGCACCTCTGTATGAACAGAACAGGTCTAATTTCATCTTCATGGATAACCATGCTCCAGCTCAGCGAGGTTGCACCATTAGGGAACTACTGCTGGAGTCTGGGGGATCTCAAATGGAGCGGCCTGCACTATCTCCAGACCTGAATCCCATAGAAAACCTATGGGATCAGTTTAGTCGCCATGTTGAGGCTTGTAACTCTGTACTCCAGAACATCAATGACCTGAGGGCCTCCCTTCAAGAAGAGTGGGATGCCATGCCTCCGCAGACAATAATTCCACTTGTGACCAGCAGGAGGTGTCGTTGTCACCTGTAATTGATGCTCAAGCCACATGACAAGTTAATGAGACATTGACATTTGTGGGGGGTGGGGGATGTACCCACCACTGGTGTTGGCTTTTGTTTCAATAAATTGTTAGAGATGAGGAGATCACCATTGCTGCTTCTACATAAATGCCCTACTGTCATGATAAAATATCACAGCAGCATGAACTTTTTAACTTTCACCTGAAAGCCAAATATTCCTAACATTTTGTGAGCAGTGGCTGCAGAGCAGAATAAAAGATATTTATTTTTTTATTTTTCTCTCTACGTAGCGGAGATATAAACAAAGTATTTCACAGCTAATAAGTTATTTGTTGTCTAAGTGGGTGTCATCAGAGTTTTCACCGGATATGTATGCACCGTCTCCCTGTATGACGTTGACGTTAAGCAGTCAGCACAACAGTGAAGGGAAAGAAGAAAAAGCCCCCACAATAGCTTAAAACAGGCTTTCTCCTATATGAGACATATAACGACACCCAGCCTGCTCTCGCTGACAGTTTGTGTGGGGAGATGGACAGTACAACTGAGCTGGCAGCAGTGTGAGATGGTGATAGAAGGTTTTGTAATGTGACACCGCTAACCTCAGCTGTACTGAACTCCGCTCATTATTATTTGTATTGTTTATTCTCTCATCTATGCAGAGACATTTTACCCTGACCTGTTCATTGCTTTTGTCATTTGTTTCACTTTTTTATCTCTATTTTATGAACAGATATCAATGAATGTGAGACAGGAACGAACACCTGCACGGACCAACAGACCTGCGTCAACTTCCATGGAGGGTACCGCTGCGTGGAAAATAACCTCTGTGTCGAGCCCTATATACAAGTGTCTGACAAGTGAGTCTTTGCCATAAGATATCTCTTCTGAAATAGATTTAAAGTGGTCTTGACAGATTTTTCAGCAGTTTCAGGTTCCATTTAACCCCTTCCCAACATATGGCAGACTATTATGTCATATGTTGGGTTCCTGTTTTTGAAGCAGGCTCAGAAGCCAATTTTTACTATAAACTGTAAAACTTTAGTATTGTAGTATATATTATAAGTAATCACACAATCGCAGGTTTAAGTCGACTAACAAAGTTTAACCCCATCTTGTCCTTTGGAGTACATGTACGTCAAAGGTTGTGTCTCTACCTTTGATGTGGGCTTGAACACGGAGCCCACATCTTTCCCAGTAGATAATAGCTGATTTAATCAGCCACCATGTGCCTTTAACAGCTGCGGGAGGAGCGGAGCTCCCCCCCCCCCGTGGTGGTTAACCTGTTAACCTGTTAAATACCACTATGAAACTCTGATAGCAGTGTTAAACAAACACAGGCGGGGGGGGGGGGGGGGGCATCATTTCATGCAACCATTGGCACCCCTGTGACGTGAACACAAAGCATTGGTGGGTTGCAGTGACAGCCGATAGTCTATGGAAGACCCCCATGCATGTCATTATGATACTCCTGTAAAAGACAGCGTTTAGCTGGCGTCCATAGGAGATTGTGATTTTCACTATACATAGCAGTGCTGATGCACTGTTATGTATAGCACAAGTAATCAGACGATCACAGCTTCAAGTTTCCTAAAAGGACTATTGAATACAGTGAAAAGGAAAAAATTGTTTTAAAAAATATGAAAAAAAAATAAAAACCAAAAGTTTTCAATATCGCTGTGTTCGTAAAAGTGCGATCTATCAAAATAGAAAATAAATTAAACCAATTGATAAACAGCATAACAGTAAAAAAATGTAAAAACCAGAATTACATTTTTTTGAGCGCCACAACATTGCAATAAATAGCAATAAGAGACCATCAAAGTATTGCATATGCCCCAAAACAGTATCAGTAAAAACGACAGGTCAGGGCACAAAATACAGATCCTCACACATCCCCCAGATTCTAAAACATGTAAAGCGTTACAGACCTCAGAAAATGGTGACATAGGCAAAAAAAAAAAAAAATATTTTTTTTGATACAAATCCCCCCCAAAATTCAGCACTTAAAGAAAAAAGAAAGTATGCAAGTTTGGTATCTGCGTAATTGTATTTACCTGGGGTATTATTTTGCTAGGTCAGTTTTACCGTATAGTAAACATGGTAAATGGAGAGAAAAAAAATATTGTGGAATGGCAACGTTTTTTTTCTAAATTTCAATGCTCTTGGAATTTTTTTTCCTACCTTCCAGTGCATCATATGATATAATGAATGTGGGTGATCAAACGTACACTTTTATGACTTTTCCTTGGCTGCCATGTTTGCTGCCGCCGTTTTATATGTAACCTCTTCATTATTGTTTTGAAACTTTTTTTTTTATTACACAGATGAGTAAATTGCGATAATGTCAGACAGATTTGATGTATAAAGTGAAACTGTGATTTTTTTTTTTTTATTGCAGTCGATGTATGTGCCCGGGCACCAACCCTCTATGTCGCGATGAGCCGGGGTCAATAGTGTATCGGTACATGAGCATCACGTCAGACCGCAGTGTTCCCTCCGACATATTCCAAATCCAGGCGACCAGTGTGTATCCTGGAGCGTATAACACCTTCCAGATTCGGTCAGGAAATGAACAGGGCGACTTCTATATTAGGGTAAGTGACACATTATTGTGAGTGTTTCCAAGGGTGCAGCAGATGGTCGCTTCCTCTCTAACTGCTTAGATGCTATAGGTGCTGTTCACCGCTGCATCTGAGGGGTTAGGCTGGTTTCACACTTACGTTGTTTTGCATCCGTCGCGTTGAGGAATTACGGTATCCTGCAAAATATTTTGCAGGAATACATTTTTTCCTCATAGACTTCTATTAGCGATGGATGGCCTTACGTTGCATCCGCCACGTGACGGGTTAGTTGTTTACTATCAGGTGGGAGCAAAGCTGCATGTAAGGTTTTTTTGGAGCGGCAAAAAAATCGGACTCTGCAGGTGTCCGTCGCCATCCGTCACAAGCTATAATGTATATCTATGGTGCTGAATTCCGTCGCGATCCGTCACACAACGGAATTTAGTGCTGGATTCCGTCATGCTCTACTGAGCATGCCCAACATGTTTGGCACACCCACTGGGATGTCCCAAACACAAACGGATCACAACGGATCCGTCAGAAAAAGGGTTTAACGGACGCGACGGATCAGTTTTTTTTTCACAGGATTCCTGTGAACGGAATCTTGTGAAATAACACATCCGTTGCGTCAGTTGACATCTAAAAAACGATGGATCCGTCAGATTTAAAACAACGCAAGTGTGAAAGCAGCCTTAGGGCGGCGTCACATGGGACGATATATCGGGCGATCGCACCCGCCCCGTCGTTTGTGCGTCACGGGCAATTTGTTGCCTGTGTCGCACAAAGTCGTTAAACCCCCGTCACACGTACTTACCTCCCGAACGACCTCGCTGTGGGCGACGAACAACCTCTTCCTGAAGGGGGAGGGACGTTCGGCGTCACAGCGAAGTCACACAGCGGCCGCCCAATAGAAGCAGATGGGCGGAGATGAGCGGGACGTAACATCCTGCCCACGTCCTTCCTTCCATATTGCCGGCGAGAAGCAGGTAAGCTGTGTTCGTCGTTCCCAGGGTGTCAAACGTAGCTATGTATGCTGCCTCGGGAACGACGAACAACCGGCGCGCAGGAGGAACGACGTTATGAAAATGAACGACATGTCAACGAGCAACGATAAGGTGAGTATTTTTGCTCGTTCATAGTCGTTCGTAGCTGTCACACGCTACGATATCTCTAAAGATGCCGGATGGGCGTCACGGAATCCGTGACCCCGCCGACATATTGCCCGATATATCGTAGCGTGTAACACCGCCCTAAAACTGTTGCTATCAGAGACAGCTCCAATCAAAGCTGTTACTGGCAGGTGTCTGCTCTATAAAAGAGCCAGCACCCACCTAGCATAGAACCTGTTCTATACAAATTCTTATGATTTCAGTCTTATACACTAAACAAAAATATAAATGCAACACTTTTGTTTTTGCTCCCATTTTTTTATGAGTGATCATTAACACAAATTTCAACAAATTTGTAAACAATATTTGAGCGAAAAAGGCCTTTTGTGTCCATAGAAAAAGTCTTAGTTCAGCTCATTAAAAATGGGAGCTAAAACGAAAAAGGGTTGAGTTTATATTTTTGTTCCGTGTAAATACGACGGTCGGTGCAGCCAAGGAGTAAAACAATTTGGCATTGGGTCCCTTCAGCTCACGGTGGCATGACCTCCTAGTATTGGTGCTACGCCACTTTCAGGCTCACCTGGTGAGGTGGATTCTCCAAGCCCAAGGTCCAGGTGGGCACATGAGTTACGGTGCAGGAGGCAGGTGAGGCGTATGGGAAAAGGGTAGCAGAGGTATTGGATGACACAGGCAGACAGGCTGGTAGCAGAAATACTGGAAGGAGCAAGTCGATAGGAGGCTGGTAGCAGATATACTGGAAGAAGCAGGCCGACAGGAGGCTGGTAGCAGATATACTGGAAGGAGCAGGCCAATAGGAGGCTGGTAGCAGATATACGGGAAGGAGCAGGCCAACAGGAGGCTGGTAGGAGATATACTGGAAGGAGCAGGCCGACAGGAGGCTGGTAGCCGATATACTGGAAGGAGCAGGCCGACAGGAGGCTGGTAGCCGATATACTGGAAGGAGCAGGCCGACAGGAGGCTGGTAGCAGATATACTGGAAGGAGCAGGCCAATAGGAGGCTGGCAGCAGATATACTGGAAGGAGCAGGCCGACAGGAGACTGGTAGCAGAGGTACTAAAAGGAGCAGGCCGACAGGAGGCTGGTAGCAGAGGTACAAAAAGGAGCAGGCCGACAGGAGGCTGGTAGCAGATATACTGGAAGAAGCAGGCCGACAGGAGGCTGGTAGCAGATATACTGGAAGGAGCAGGCCGACAGGAGGCTGGTAGCAGATATACTGGAAGGAGCAGGCCGACAGGAGGCTGGTAGCAGTGGTACTAAAAGGAGCAGGCCAAAAGTAGGCTGGTAGCAGATATACTGGAAGGAGCAGGCCGACAGGAGGCTGGTAGCAGATATACTGGAAGCCAGTGGTAGATGATGTATGGAAGCCGCAGGTAGACAACAGGCTGGCAGCAGAGGTACTGGAAATCGCAGGCATACAGGAGGCTGGTGGTAGAGGTACTGGAAGCCACAGACAGGAGATGTCCTGGAGACACCACACGGATAGCAGAGATACTGGAAACTGCAGGCAGACAACAGATGTCCGGAAACGTAGCAGAGGTCCTGGGAGATCAGAGTAGGTCGTCATGCACAGACAAACTAAAAGTCTTATTACCAAGACACAGGTTTGTGTCTCGGCGAGTCTTAAATAGGCTCAGGCAGATGATCACATGGGATCACGCCGGGCCATGTGTAAAACCCGACATGGAGCACAACAGAGTTAAGCGGACCGGGGTGAGGGAAGCAAAGAATAAATTTTGGGACAATACTGAGCCATTTTACCCCAGTCGTTCTGCATCTGCTGAAGAACACAATGCCACATAGAGGCACCATACTTCGCTATCTGTAGTGCCAAGGGGACTCTATATACTGTTATACAGGGTTTATGCACAAGTGTTTGACATTTACATATAGAGTTCTGTAGTCACTCGTACATGGTAGGGTAAAATCCTCACCATGGATAAATATACACTTGCAGCAAACTTTGAAGATTTCTCAACTTCTGCAGAATATCCCTCACTTGCCTTCCAGGGATGAGTGCACTCCTACATGATTGGCATGTGCCATCATGGCGCTGCTGGCCCAAACTCTGCCTCTCCGATGCTTCAACCAGAAGCAGCTGCACCTCTACTACAATGAGGATCACTGTGACACCTACACCACCCAGATTCAGCGTCCACGCCAGCTTCTGAGCAGTGCTTACAAGCTCTCTTCCCGATAGAGCTCTTTCAGAAAGCACTTGTAAGCGCTGCACTCCTTGCCTAGGAAACTGCCCATCGCTAATAGACTGCAGTGGTTTCCGATATATATAATGTTTATAATGATGAGACAATCCCTTTAACATTGAGTGTTCTGTTTCTTGAGAATTACCCAAAAACATATATTTGTTTCTCTTTTTGCAGCAAATAAACAACATCAGTGCGATGGTGGTCCTGGCCCGTCCCATCAAGGGTCCCCAGGAGTTCACTCTGGATCTTGAAATGCTGACCTCCAACTCCCTCCTCAGCTACCGCTCCAGCTCGGTCCTGAGACTCACCATTTTCGTGGGCGCACATTCCTTCTAGACGACAAGCGACATTGTCCTTTGAGTCATTCACTTTTTTATTTTTTTATCAAGACATTTTCATTAATTGGTATTTTATTTTCTAGTCGAGTCACTCTTTGTATTTTGTTTCTTTATATGAGACGGCCTATTTCAGTGCCTGGCAGTGTCACGGGTCTCCGGCACGGAAAAGGTGAAAAAAGTCCTTATCTCTATTATAGGATAGCACCGGTGACATGGCCAGGCTCTCTGTAATATAATGTGACTATCCGACTACACACACGTATGTCAGATTTTGCAAGACTGCGATTTGGGTTTCAAATGGCTACATTGTAGCATCAGTATTACGGCTGCAGCTGTATTCTGCATGTCTGGTGCCATTGGGGACAGACTAAGGTGCACTGGTATCATTGTGTTTTTAGCATATATGGAGGGGGTTAATGTTTATTTTCTTACTCATGTCTTAGCAGTAGTATTTAAAGTGGTTTTCGGGGCTGAACATTGATTTCTGCAATCACTCTATATGACTACAGATTGCTTAATCATGACAGTGTGCAATGTGCACACTGTCAGGATTCCTTTTTATTGCTAATTTGAGCGGTCCTCGCATGCCACATACTGGCGCTTCTCATCTACTCTTAAGCGGGCTTTACACACTACGACATCGCTAATGCGGAGTCGTTGGGGTCACGGAATTCGTGACGCACATCCGGCCGCATTAGCGATGCCGTTGCGTGTGACATCGATTAGCGATTTTGCATCGTTGCAAAACAGTGAAAAATCGCTAATCGGCGACACGGGGGTCCATTCCCAATTATCGTTACTTCAGCAGTAACGAGGTTGTTCCTCGTTCCTGCGGCATCACACATCGCTGCGTGTGACGCCGCAGGAGCGAGGAACGTCTCCCTACCTGCCTCCCGGCCGCTATGCGGAAGGAAGGAGGTGGGCGGGATGTTACGTCCCGCTCATCTCCGCCCCTCCGCTGCGATTGGGCGGCGGTTCAGTGACGTCGCTGTGACGCCGCACGGACCGCCCCCTTAGAAAGGAGGCGGTTCGCCGGTCACAGCGACGTCGCCGGACAGGTAAGTATGTGTGACGGCTCTGGGCGATGTTGTGCGCCACGGGCAGCGATATGCCCGTGTCGCGCAACAGATGGGGCCGGGTACGCACACTAGCGATATCGGGACCGATATCGCAGTGTGTAAAGTAGCCTTTACTGGTATCATTGTGTTTTTAGCATATATGGAGAGGTTAATGTTTAATTTCTTATTCATGTCTTAGTGGTAGTATTTAAAGGGGTTTTCGGGGCTGAACATTGATTTCTGCAATCACTTTATATGACTAGATTGCTTAATCATGACAGTGTGCAATGTGCACACTGTCAGGATTCCTTTTTATTGCCAATTTCAGCGGTCCTTGCATGCCACATACTGGAGCTTCTCATTACTCTCACTGGTATCATTGTGTTTTTAGTCTATATGGAGAGGTTAATGTTTATTTTCTTACTCATGTCTTAGCGGTAGTATTTAAAGGGGTTTTCGGGGCTGAACATGAATTTCTGCAATCACTCTATATGACTAGAGATTGCTTAATCATGACAGTGTGCAATGTGCACACTGTCAGGATTCCTTTATATTGCCAATTTGAGCAGTCCTCGCATGCCACATACTGGCACTTCTCATCTGCTTCTCTCAATTAAGGGAATCAGTAAAAGTTTCTTGTCGGGAAGTGACCAGAATTATGAGACGCAAGCTGTCAATAGAAGGCAAATCTGATAGCGTGCACATTGCTCACTGTCATGATTCAGTAATCTGCAAAAATTTGTGCAGCCCAGAAAACCTCTTTAAAAAGAAATTTCCTAAAAAAGTATTTTGACTATTTCCTACTAAGGTAATATACATGATCTGAATAGATGATGTGACTGTCATAGGGAACTGACTTCTGGTCCTGACGTAAAAGGAGTAAAAGTGCCGTCACCTGGTACAACGGAAGCGCCAGTACACAACAGTTTAACTATTTACAATATATGTTACTATTAAAGGAAAAAAAACCTTTTTGGGGGGTGCTTTTTTCAAAAAAGACTCTAGAGCGGGGGTGCAGAACTGGCAACACAGGGGCAGTAGGTGTCAGAGATGACTCTCTGTGCAGCCTTCAACCATCTGGTCATAGACATGGCTGTGTGTGAGGTCGCTGCTCACATGTCAGATAGGAGCGACGATTATCACGGGAGCAAAGATAGGCAAGTACAAATGTATGGTTATTGCTGGAATCCCCACATATTGGCAGAATAGGGATCGCCTGACCTCATTGCAGTGCATGATGTGGAGAGGATGAGGCGACCATGTACAGTATGTATTCAGCCGCCTTCATTGTACTGTATGGGATGGGCGAGATACTGTTTCTTCAGCAACTCGCATATATACAATATGCATGAACGGTCTGTTCTCTGGAGTGTGACTATGGGGGAGAAAGGAATTTCTGGAATTGCAGCGATCATCTATCACAAATTATTCAGAAGCTATCACTCCTATAAAGGTTATGGACACCTTTCACATGGAAAAAGTGCATCTCTCCCAGTAATATAGGCTGGATGTGAGCTCTGTGTGTGTCTCCCAGTAATATAGGCTGGATGTGAGCTCTGTATGTCTCTCCCAGTAATATAGGCTGGATGTGAGATCTGTGTGTCTCTCCCAGTAATATAGGCTGGATGTGAGCTCTGTGTGTCTCTCCCAGCAGTATAGGCTGGATGTGAGGTCTGTGTGTCTCTCCCAGTAATATAGGCTGGATGTGAGGTCTGTCTCTCCCAGTAATATAGGCTGAATGTGAGCTGTGTATGTCTCTCCCAGTAATAAAGGCTAGATGTGAGCTCTGTATGTCTCTCCCAGTAATATAGGCTGGATGCGAGCTCTGTGTGTCTCTCCCTGTAATATAGGCTGGATGTGAGCTCTGTGTCTCTCCCAGTAATATAGGCTGGATGTGAGCTGTGTGTCTCTCCCAGTAATATAGGCTGGATGCGAGCTCTGTGGGTCTCTCCCAGTAATATAGGCTGGATGTGAGCTCTGTGTCTCTCCCAGTAATATAGGCTGGATGTGAGCTGTGTGTCTCTCCCAGTAATATAGGCTGGATGTGAGGTCTGTGTGTCTCTCCCTGTAATATAGGCTGGATGTGAGCTCTGTGTCTCTCCCAGTAATATAGGCTGGATGTGAGCACTGTGTGTTTGTCTCTCCAAGTAATAAAGGCTGGATGTGAGATCTGTGTCTCTCTCACAGTAATATAGGCTGGATGTGAGCTATGTGTGTCTCTCCAGTAATATAGGCTGGATGTGAGCTCTGTGTCTCTCCCAGTAATATAGGCTGGATGCGAGCTCTGTGTGTCTCTCCCTGTAATATAGGCTGGATGTGAGCTCTGTGTCTCTCCCAGTAATATAGGCTGGATGTGAGCACAGTGTGCCTCTCCAAGTAATATAGGCTGGATGTGAGAACTGTCTGAATTCAGTGTGCCGCTGTCTTCAATATCTTATATATCAGCAAAATTTCTATCCTGCACTTATTTCCTCTGTGTGTGCTTTCCTCCTCATCTATAACATGTTTTCTCTGCCCTCCTTGAAACTGTACATGCTTTCTCATTTGTCCACATTGTGAGGATCTGTGCACAAATTCCTCCACGTCCTTGCTGCTATCTCTAACACTGAGTAAAGGGAGGGAAAAGACTCCAGAAGCAACCAAAAGCTCTGATGGATTTTGTAACATTTTTTTGCCGTTTGCCAACAAAATGTTAGAAGTTTTTTTAAAGAGAATCTGTCACCAGGTTTTTGCTCCCCCATCTGAGAGCAGCATAATGCAGAGACAGAGACCCTGATACCTGCAATGTATCACTTACTGAGCTGTTTGCTGTCATTTTGATAAAATCATTCTTTTCACTAATGCAGATTTAGCAGTTATATAGAGCTCATAAATATGCTGGACTACCTGCAGCACGCCAAGTAGTCTTGTAATGATAATCTACTGCTGATTAAACAGTGATTTTATCAAAACTACATAAGCAGCCGAGTAAGTGACACATCGCTGGAATCAGGATCTCTGTCTCTACATTATGCTGCTCTCAGATTAGGTGGCAAAAACCTGGTGACAGATTCCCTTTAACAAAGAAATTTGCTTCACTTTGCATTGAGAAGCAAAAAATCTGTGCCAAGGGTATACTTGGTCTTTAAGCTTTATGGCGGGGATTACACCAATGTGGCCCTAAGGTTAAAAATAAAAGTTTTGCACCCCCCCTTCTAGAGCTATACGTTTGGTAAATTAGCTATTTCTGCCATTCAGCAGACATATAAACAACATTTGAGTTAGTTACAGTAGTGTTTTAATTAATATTGTGTATTTTTGTCTTTTTACAAGCTGTTATTAAATTATAAGATTTCCATAGATTTTAGGTTGAGTAGAGTAAAACCTGTAAGTACTGGGACTGTCCGGGGGCGATAGACCCTCACTCTGGCAGTCAGCGAGTTCAGTGCTCGGCCTCTACAATGGGGGAAGAATTTATGGTGTATAACTATTGTTAGCAGGCTGACTCTCTGTATATTACCCCTGTCCTTGTAAATTTCTCCTCTTTGTTATACTTTTGCCTTGTTACAAAATTGTACTGTACATCAATAAAGAGAAAAAACAAAAAAAAAAAACTCCAGGCGTCCATGAGTATCACTAGGGGGAAATGAGATGTGTGCAGACTATTACATTGCTGGCTGCTGCACAAATGCAAAATTCTCTACGTCCTTCGCAAAGATGTTTGATGAATTTTCTTTACCCAATTTTCAGCTTTGCCCAACATCTGATCGTCTAATGGTTAGACGGAGACCTGGAGAGAGAGGCGTACAAGCCACAGTGTCTTGCAGCCACTGTGAAATTTGGTGATGATCTGGGGATGCTTCAGCAAGGCTGGAATTGGGCAGGTTAATCTTTGCGAAGGACGTATGAATCAAGCCGCATACAAGGTTATCCTGAAAAAACAGCTGCTTCCTTCTGCTCAGGCAATGTTCCCCAACTCTGAGGACTTTACCAGCAGGACAATGTGCCATGCCACACAGCTAGGTCAATCAATGTGTGGATGAAGGACCACCACATCAAATCCTGGTCATGGCCAGCCCAATCTCCAGACCTGAACCCCACTGAAAACCTGTGGAATGTAATCAAAAGGAAGATGGATAGTCACAAGCCATCAAACGAAGAACTGCTTTTTTTTTTGCAGCAGGAGTGGCATAAGGTCACCCAAAATAGGTGTGAAAGACTGGTGGAAAGCGGCCAAGACGCATGAAAGCTGTGATTACAAATCATGGTTATTCCACAAAATATTGATTTCTGAACTCTTCTTAAGTTAAAACATTATTAGAATTGTTGTTTCTAAATGATTATGAACTTTTTTCTTTGCATTATTTGAGGGCTGAAAGCAATGCATTTTTATCTCTCGCCTTATTGGGGGACACAGGACCATGGGTGTATGCTGCCATTGCCAGGAGGTTGACACTATGCAAAAAAACTTAAGAACAGCAGTTAGCTCCTCCTTCGCAGTATACACCCTATGACTGGACAGGAAGTAAGCCAGTTTTTTGCTTAGTGTCCTAGGAGGTGGACATGAACCTGTTATCAGGCCCTTTGATTTCTCCTGGAAAGTCGTGTTCTTAGTGGCTATCACGTCAGTGAGGCGAGTATCAGAATTGGCAGCTCTCTCCTGCCGGGTTCCCTATCTAGTTGTTCACCAGGACAAAGTTGTTCTCCGGCTCTCTCCATCTTCCTTTCATCTCAATGAAGAAATCGTATTACCTTCATTCTGCCCGACTCTGGTTCATTCTTTTGAGAAGTCTATATATAACCTGGATCTTGTCAGGGCTCTGAGGATCTATATCTCTCGAACTGCGCCGTTTCGAAAGTCAGACGCGCTCTTTGTACTTTCTGAAGGGCATAAGAAAGGTGCTGCAGCCTCGAAGTCCACGATTGGTCGCTGGATTAAATCAGCTATCCGAGAGGCGTACATGGTCAAAGGCGTCACCCTACTGGGAGGGGCGAAAGCTCATTCCACCCGAGTGGTGGGGGCTTCTTGGGCTGTTCGCCATCAAGCTACGGCTATTCAACTCTGTAAAGCTGCTACCTGGTCCAGCGTCCACCAGGTTCTATAGAGTGCATACACAGATCTCTGCGGATGCTGCCCTGGGGAGACAAGTCTTGCAGGCGGCGGTGGCTCATCTCTGACTCAGAAAAGCCCCATCTTCAGTTACTTCTTAGGGGTACTTTGCACGCTGCGACATCGCTAGCCGATGCTAGCGATGCCGAGCGCGATAGTACCCGCCTCCGTCGCACATGTGATATCTTGCGATAGCTGCCGTAGCGAATATTATCGCTACGGCAGCTTCACACGCACTTACCTGCCCTGCGACGTCGCTCTGGCCGGCGACCCGCCTCCTTCCTAAGGGGGCGTGTCGTGCGGCGTCACAGCGACATCACACGGAAGCCGTCCAATAGAAGCGGAGGGGCAGAGATGAGCGGGATGTAAACATCCTGCCCAGCTCCTTCCTTCTGCATAGCCGGTGGAGGAAGGTAAGGAGATGTTCCTCGCTCCTGCGGCTTCATACACAGCGATGTGTGCTGCCACAGGAACGAGGAACAACATCGTATCTCCTATTGGTGTGACATGATGAAAATGATTGACGCTACACAGATCACCAATTTACGACGATTTTGTGATTGTTTATCGGCGCATCTAGGCTTTACATGTTGCGACGTCGTTACTGACGCCGGATGTGCGTCACTTTCGATTTGACCCAGACGATATTGCAGTAGCGATGTCGCAACGTACAAAGTACCCGTTACTGTTGTACTTAATGGTCAGTTGTTTTGTCTGACCTTACCAGTTGTTAATGGGTTTGTCCCCACCAAGGGACTGATTTGGGATGTCCCATGGTCCTGTGTCCCCCAATAAGGCGAGAGAGAAAGGAAGATTTTTGTGTACTCACCGTAAAATCTTTTTCTCTGAGCCTTCATTGGGGGACACAGCATCCGCCCTGTTTGGATTAGTCATGTTATCATTCTTTACTTGATCTACTACTTCAGCTTCTCCTACTACTTTTACACTAAACTGGCTTACTTCCTGTCCAGTCATAGGGTGTATACTGCGAAGGAGGAGCTAACTGCTGTTCTTAAGTTTTTTTTCATAGTGTCAACCTCCTGGCAATGGCAACATACACCCATGGTCCTGTGTCCCCCAATGAAGGCTCAGAGAAAAGATTTTACGGTGCATACACAAAAATCCTCCTTTGTTATTTTGACAATTTCTCATTTTCAGAAAATAAATACAAAACTTTTTGCTTGGAAATTCGGAGACGTTGTCAGTAGTTTATAGAATAAAAGAACAATTTACATTTTACTCAAAAATATAAAGAGAAAAATCAGAAAAACAGAGAATTTGGAAGTGGTCTCTTAATTTTTGCCAGAGCTGTATATAATATTATATATATATATCAATATCTGGTTTTCATCAATTTTGCCACTATACTATACAGTTAAAATTGTACTTTCTCTGCATATGATAAAGGTCCTGTGCATTCTTACAACCCTTCTTTATCTAGAAGGATTTTTGCAGCCGTCCATCTGTTTTGTGTATAGTCAGATTCTGCAATTATTACTCCCATCTGTTCCCTCATCTATGGCCTGTAATCTGCAGCCTCAAGCGGGCTTTACACGCTGCGATCTCGCTAAAGAGATCGCAAGCGATTGTACCCGCCCCCATCGGTTGTGCGACACGGGCAAATCGCTGCCCGTCGCGCACAACATTGCTTACACCCGTCACACAGACTTACCTGCCCTACGACGTCGCTCTAGCCGGCGATCCGCCTCCTTTCTAAGGGGGCGTGTCGTGCGGCGTCACAGTGACGTCACACGGCAGCCGTCCAATAGAAGCGGAGGGGCGGAGATGAGCGGGACGTAAACATCCCGCCCACCTCCTTCCTGCCGCATTGCCGGTGGAGGCAGGTAAGGAGATGTTCCTCGCTCCTGCGGTGTCACACATAGAAAGCTGCTGCATGAACGACAAACAACATCGCTAATTAGAAGAGAACGATTTTTTGTTTCAGGACGACCTCTCCGCGGCAAACGATTTTGGCCGCTTTTGCGATCGTTTTAGGTCGCACATAAGTGTCACACACTGCAATCTCGCTAATGAAGCCGGATGTGCGTCACAAACACCGTGAGCCCGACGATAATTCATTAACGATATCGTAGCGTGTAAAGCCCGCTTTAGTCTCCAGCGGGCACATACACTCTATATAGAGTGACTTTTAGCAATTAATCACAAAGATAAACTATTTTTTCTGCAAAATATTTTATTGACCAGTAGAAAAATATAAAAACTACAATTCACCAATAGAAAATTATCAGGAATTTTACAAATGTGCCTCTTTTTCTCCCATTTGAAATTCATACATGAAAACACCAAATTTGAAGCATTTTACAGACTGATACAAGCGAGATAGATCGGTGTCCGAAAACTAGGTCCAAGTAACAGTTCAGAGGGATCTTGATGAATTCTATATAATGAATAATTCCTCTCGATGATCACAATGGAAAGTTCTAGGGAAGTATAATCGGTAGTTAAAGGGAACCTGTCACCAGATTTGGTGACTATAAGCTGCAACCATCACCACTGAGCTCTTATACACAGCATTCCAGAATACTGTATATAACAGCCCAGGGGGTATCTGTATAACGTAAAAAACACCTTTATAATACTCACCTAGGGGACGGTCCAGGCCAATGGGTGTTGCTGCTCTCCGGTCCGGCGCCTCCTCTCTGTTGCAATCTCTGTCTGCCGTCTATGGAGCCCAGGCCGGCATTGCGGAAAGGTTAAAGACCACCTGCGCAGGCGCACTACAATACTTTGCTCTGCCCTCAGCAGGGTAGATCACCGTGCACCTGCGTAGGCGCACTACAATACTTTGATCTGTTGTCAGCAGGGTAGATCACCGTGCACCTGCGCAGGCACACTACAATACTTTGATCTGTTCTCAGAAGGGTAGATCACCGTGCACCTGCGTAGGCGCACTACAATACTTTGCTCTGCCCTCAGCAGGATAGATCACCGTGCACCTGCATGGGCGCACTACAATACTTTGATCTGTTCTCAGAAGGGTAGATCACCGTGCACCTGCGCAGGCGCACTACAATAATTTGCTCTGCCCTCAGCAGGGTAGATCACCGTGCACCTGCGCAGGCGCACTACAATACTTTGATCTGTTCTGAGAAGGGTAGATCACCGTGCATCTGCGCAAGCGCACTACAATACTTTGTTCTGCCCTCAGCAGGGTAGATCACCGTGCACCTGCGTAGGCGCACTACAATACTTTGATCTGTTCTCAGCAGGGTAGATCACCGTGCACCTGCGCAAGCGCACTACAATACTTTGATCTGTTCTCAAAAGGGTAGATCCCTGCGCAGGCGCACTACAATACTTTGATCTGCCCTCAGCAGGGTAGATCGTAGTGCACCTGCGCAGAACCTCAATTCCGGCTAGTGTGCATGATGTAGGACGCGTTATACACACAAGCCTCAGAAGAATGACAACGGCGATCAAGCAGAGAGGAGGCACCGGACTGCAAAGCGGGGACACCCATTGGACCGGACCGCACCTTAGATTATAAAAGTGTTTTTTACATTATACAGAGTTTATAAGTGAGCCCTTATATACAGTTTTCTGGAATTCTGTACATATAGGCTCACTGGTGGTGGCCACAGCATATAGTCACCAAATCTGGTGACAGGTTCCCTTTAATTAGTTAGAAGCTACTTCTAGCTTGTGCATAATAGTCCCATTGACAGAAACTAAGAGACTGATCCAACACCTAGATTCAGCCTGGTGGGCACGGAGTCCTTCCAAGCTTCAAATGGGGGGATAGAGGACTCATCGGACATATAATGGTGCACAGTTGTTGACTGGGGGGGTCAAGTTCAGCCACATAATTACATTTATTGTTGTAATGATGATATGACAATGTTTGATCCTTTGTTGGTTTCATAATTGTATTTGTGATCCTATTGAGTCTGTCACTTTCTGAGAAGTAGGTTGGATATGCAGCAACAGTCGACACTGTAGGGTCATTGTATCGCCATCCATCAGGACAAGGACAGTGTAGGGTCATTGTATCGCCATCCATCAGGACAAGGACAGTGTAGGGTCATTGTATCGCCATCCATCAGGACAAGGACAGTGTAGGGTCATTGTATCGCCATCCATCAGGACAAGGACAGTGTAGGGTCATTGTATCGCCAGCCATCAGGACAAGGACAGTGTAGGGTCATTGTATCGCCATTCATCAGGACAAGGACAGTGTAGGGTCATTGTATCGCCATCCGTCATGACAAGGACAGTGTAGGGTCATTATATCGCCATTCATCAGGACAAGGACAGTGTAGGGTCATTGTATCGCCATTCATCAGGACAAGGACAGTGTAGGGTCATTGTATCGCCATCCGTCATGACAAGGACAGTGTAGGGTCATTATATCGCCATTCATCAGGACAAGGACAGTGTAGGGTCATTGTATCGCCAGCCATCAGGACAAGGACAGTGTAGGGTCTTTGTATCGCCATCCGTCAGGACAAGGACAGTGTAGGGTCATTGTATCGCCATCCGTCAGGACAAGGCTTCCTTGGTGCAGTAAAGCTGGGATATAGTTTTGCTCAGAACCGGTCCGAGGTTTCTATAAGACGATAAATGCAATGAAAATATCAATTAAGCTGGTCTGGTAAAGGGATACTCCGATAAGAAGTTATCACCTATACACAGGATAGTTGATGACTACTAGATGAGTGGGGTCCGGCAGCAGAGCATGCGCAGTGCTCCAGATAGAGGTATTTGCAGAGGTTTCTGCACGAAGCAGACATCTTCGTTCCCTTCACACATTACCTTTTAGAGAATATCCCCATGTGTTGCGGCAGCACTTACCTCTGCAGCTTTCCACATCTCACGGTGGACAGCAGCTTCTCCTTCTCCTCGGTGGAGCTACAACTGCCATATGCACAACGGAGGCTGTTGGTCAGAAGAAGAGACGCTGCATCAGCTGTGACCATACATCATATGGCCTGTGGGATAGTGAAGTCCTAAAGAACCAATCCATACACTCTGCAGCGTAGTACTTGTAAACCTATATTTCAATTTGTGGAGGGCTAGTTCTCTAAATGAGAGCAATATCGGGTTTGTTAGGTTTACCCAGATAATAGAAGATTGTACCTACAGTCATATGAAAAAGTTTGGGCACCCCTATTAATGTTAACCTTTTTTCTTTATAACAATTTGGGTTTTTGCAGCAGCTATTTCAGTTTCATATATCTAATAACTGATGGACTGAGTAATATTTCTGGATTGAAATGAGGTTTATTGTACTAACAGAAAATGTGCAATCCGCTTTTAAACAAAATTTGACCTGTGCAAAAGTATGGGCACCCTCATCAATTTCTTGATTCACTCCTAACTACTTTTTACTGACTTACTAAAGCACTAAATTGGTTTTGTAACCTCATTGAGCTTTGAACTTCATAGGCAGGTGATTCCAATCATGAGAAGAAGGGAATTTTGTTTACTTACCGTAAATTCCTTTTCTTCTAGCTCCTATTGGGAGACCCAGACAATTGGGTGTATAGCCTCTGCCTCCGGAGGCCACGCAAAGTATTACACTTTAAAAAGTGTAACCCCTCCCCTCTGCCTATACACCCTCCCGTGCATCACGGGCTCCTCAGTTTTGGTGCAAAAGCAGGAAGGAGGAAACTTATAAATTGGTCTAAGGTAAATTCAATCCGAAGGATGTTCGGAGAACTGAAACCATGAACCAAAAGAACCATTCAACATGAACAACATGTGTACACAAAAGTACAACCAGCCCGAAGGGAACAGGGGCGGGAGCTGGGTCTCCCAATAGGAGCTAGAAGAAAAGGAATTTACGGTAAGTAAACAAAATTCCCTTCTTCTTTGTCGCTCCATTGGGAGACCCAGACAATTGGGACGTCCAAAAGCAGTCCCTGGGTGGGTAAAAGAATACCTCAATAAAAAGAGCCGAAAACGACCCCCTCTTACAGGTGGGCAACCGCCGCCTGAAGGACTCGACTACCTAGACTGGCGTCTGCCGAAGCATAGGTATGCACCTGATAGTGTTTCGTGAAAGTGTGCAGACTAGACCACGTAGCTGCCTGACACACCTGCTGAGCCGTAGCCCGGTGCCGCAATGCCCAGGACGCACCCACGGCTCTGGTAGAATGGGCTTTCAGCCCCGAAGGAAGCGGAAGCCCAGAAGAACGGTAGGCTTCAAGAATCGGTTCCTTGATCCACCGAGCCAAGGTTGACTTGGAAGCTTGCGAACCTTTACGCTGGCCAGCGACAAGGACAAAGAGCGCATCCGAACGACGCAGGGGCGCCGTGCGAGACACGTAGTGTCGGAGTGCTCTTACTAGATCCAAAGAGTGCAAATCCTTTTCACATTGGTGAATTGGATTAGGGCAAAATGAAGGCAAGGAGATATCCTGATTGAGATGAAAAGGAGATACCACCTTAGGGAGAAATTCCGGAACAGGACGCAGAACCACCTTATCCTGGTGAAAAACTAGGAAGGGGGCTTTGCATGACAGAGCTGCCAGCTCCGACACTCTACGGAGCGATGTAACTGCCACTAGAAATGCCACCTTCTGCGAAAGACGTGATAAGGAGACATCCCGCAGCGGCTCAAAAGGTGGTTTCTGAAGAGCCGTTAGCACCCTGTTAAGGTCCCAGGGTTCCAGCGGACGCTTGTAAGGTGGGACTATGTGGCAAACTCCCTGCAGGAACGTGCGGACCTGCGGAAGCCTGGCTAGATGCTTTTGAAAAAATACGGATAGCGCCGATACTTGTCCCTTGAAAGAGCCGAGAGACAACCCCTTGTCCATTCCAGATTGAAGGAATGAAAGAAAAGTGGGTAAGGCAAAAGGCCAGGGAGTAAAACCCTTATCAGAACAAGAGGATAAGAAGATCCTCCAAAACCTGTGATAGATCTTGGCGGACGTTGGTTTCCTGGCCTGTCTCATGGTGGCAATGACATCTTGAGATAACCCTGAGGACGCTAGGAGCCAGGACTCAATGGCCACACAGTCAGGTTGAGGGCCACAGAATTCAGATGGAAAAACGGCCCTTGTGACAGCAAGTCTGGGCGGTCTGGGAGCGCCCACGGTTGACCCACCGTGAGATGCCACAGATCCGAGTACCATGACCGCCTCGGCCAATCTGGGGCGACGAGAATGGCGCGACGACAGTCGGACCTGATTTTGCGCAACACTCTGGGCAGCATCGCCAGAGGAGGAAATACGTAAGGCAGTCGAAACTGTGACCAATCCTGAACTAATGCGTCCGCCGCCAGAGCTCTGTGATCTTGAGACCGGGCCATGAATGCCGGGACTTTGTTGTTGTGCCGTGACGCCATGAGGTCGACGTCCAGCGTTCCCCAGCGGCGACAGATCTCTCGAAACACGTCTGGGTGAAGAGACCATTCCCCCGCGTCCATGCCCTGATGACTGAGAAAATCTGCTTCCCAGTTTTCTACACCCGGGATGTGAACTGCGGAGATGGTGGAAGCTGTGGCTTCCACCCACTGCAGAATCCGTCGGACTTCCTGGAAGGCTTGACGACTGCGAGTGCCGCCTTGGTGGTTGATGTATGCGACGGCAGTGGCGTTGTCCGACTGGATCCGGATCTGCCTGCCCTCCAGCCACCGATGAAAGGCCAATAGGGCTAGATACACTGCCCTTATCTCCAGAATATTGATCTGAAGGGATGACTCTATCGGAGTCTGAAGAAGTCGGGGAAGATTCCCAGCGGGCCCGCTTAGCCGGTCTGGGACTGTGGTCCGGGCAGGAGTCCTCCACGTGAGACCTAGGGCCCCCCCTGGGAACGCGCTGCGGCGCGGACAGAGAGGGGCCTGGAGGCGACGATCCAACAGGGCCCGGGGCCTGTATAAGGACCGGTCTGGACTGCAAAGCCTCAAGCAGCTTGGCAGACCATTTGTCCATAGACTGAGCCATGGATTGTGAGAGTGACTCAGAGAGTTTTTCAGCAAAAACGGCAAACTCTGTCCCTGCCGCCTGGACAGGGAGAGCAGGGGGGTCTACCTGAGCCGAGGGGCCCACTAGTGACCGAGGCTCTGGCTGAGCAAGCAAAACAGGGGTTGAGCATTGCTCACAGTGAGGGTAGGTGGAACCCGCAGGTAACTTAGCCGCACAAGAGGTACAGGTCGCAAAATAACCCTGTGTCTTGGCACCCTTGCTCCTTGTGGACGACATGCTGTTGTCTCCTAGGAGAGTGATCACTGAGGGTATATGGGAAAGGGTATACAGCCCGACCGAACAGAAATATATAAATATATAGTATCTATTCCGGCACCCTAAGGGGACCAGCACCGGGTGCCCGGTGTGGCTTACCGACCGCTAAAAAGCGGAGTGTGTGTCCTCCAGATTCCCTGCCTTAGGTCTCCCAGCGTTGCAGAGCTCTTTCCTGGAAATCCTCCACCGGCAGAATGCCAAAAAAATGGCTGCCGGAGCTCTCTGGGGAGGAGTGGGGCCGTGGGCGGCGCTAGAAAAGTGCGGGAATCTGGAGTCCCCACAGTGATCAGTGAGGGGGGAGGAAACATACAGGATGCTCCGGCCCTCACATCCGACGTCAGGTCGGCAGTCCCGCCCTTACCCCTGATAGACAGGCCCGGGGGCGGGAGTTTTGCTACTAGGCCGCAATTGAAGCCGGGGACTAAATTTAAGACCGCGGCCGACAAGCAGGCGCGGTCGGCGCGGAAGTCCGCCGGCCGTCACAAATAAGCAGCTGCTGCAGCGTCCGGGATGAAGGCGCTCCATGCACATCCCCCATGGGGACACAGAGTACCTTAGTGATGCAGGGCCCGGTCCCTGAGGATAAATAGACTCCTGTCCGACAGATTCCCACAGGGGCTGCGGAGGGAGCACGGTCCCAGTGAATGGATGACCGCTCAGGATCCCACTTCTCCCAGAGCCGCTAAGGGATGGTGAAGGAGACGGCATGAGGCTCCGGCCTTTGTACCCGCAATGGGTACCTCAACCTTAACAGCACCGCCGACGTAGTGGGGTGAGAAGGGAACATGCCGGGGGCCCCGTGGGGGCCCACTTTTCTTCCACCGATATAACTAAAATGAGAATGCATGAGTGGATGTGTGCCTCCTTCCACACAAAGCATAAAACTGAGGAGCCCGTGATGCACGGGAGGGTGTATAGGCAGAGGGGAGGGGTTACACTTTTTAAAGTGTAATACTTTGTGTGGCCTCCGGAGGCAGAAGCTATACACCCAATTGTCTGGGTCTCCCAATGGAGCGACAAAGAAAAGGTATTTAAGGTGGCCACTTGCAAGTTGTTCTCCTATTTGAATCTCCTATGAAGAGTGGCATCATGGGCTCCTCAAAACAACTCAAATGATCTGAAAACAAAGATTACTCAACATAGTTGTTCAGGGGAAGGTACAAAAAGTTGTCTCAGAGATTTAAACTGTCAGTTTCCACTGTGAGGAACATAGTAAGGAAATGGAAGAACACAGGTACAGTTCTTGTTAAGCCCAGAAGTGGCAGGCCAAGAAAAATATCAGAAAAGCAGAGAAGAAGAATGGTGAGAACAGTCAAGGACAATCCACAGACCACCTCCAAAGACCTGCAGCATCATCTTGCTGAAGATGGTGTCAATGTGCATCAGTCAACAATACAGCGCACGTTGCACAAGGAGAAGCTGTGATGCGAAAGAAGCCGTTTCTGCAAGCACGCCACAAACAGAGTCGCCTGAAGTATGCAAAAGCACATTTGGACAAGCCAGTTACATTTTGGAAGAAGGTCCTGTGGACTGATGAAACAAAGATTGAGTTGTTTGGTCATACAAAAAGGCGTTATGCATGGAGGCAAAAAAAACCGGCATTCCAAGAAAAGCACTTGCTACCCACAGTAAAACTTGGTGGAGGTTCCATCATGCTTTGGGGCTGTGTGGCCAATGCCTGCACCGGGAATCTTGTTAAAGTTGAGGGTCGCATGGATTCAACTCAGTATCAGCAGATTCTTGACAATAATGTGCAAGAATCAGTGACGAAGTTCAAGTTACGCAGGGGATGGATATTTCAGCAAGACAATGATCCAAAACACCGCTCCAAATCTACTCAGGCATTCATGCAGAGGAACAATTACAATGTTCTGGAATGGCCATCCCAGTCCCCAGACCTGAATATCATTGAAAATCTGTGGGATGATTTGAAGCATGCGGTCCATGCTCGGCGACCATCAAACTTAACTGAACTGGAATTGTTTTGTAAACAGGAATGGTCAAATATACCTTCATCCAGGATCCAGGAACTCATTAAAAGCTACAGGAAGCGACTAGAGGCTGTTATTATTGCAAAAGGAGGATCTACAAATTATAAATGTCACTTTTATGTTGAGGTGCCCATACTTTTGCACCGGTCAAATTTTGTTTAAATGCGGATTGCACATATTCTGTTAGTACAATAAACCTCATTTCAATCCAGAAATATTACTCAGTCCATCAGTTATTAGATACATGAAACTGAAATAGCTGTTGCAAAAACCCAAATTGTTATAAAGAAAAAAGGTTAACATTAATAGGGGTGCCCAAGCTCAGTACTCGTAACTAGTGATGAGTGGGCACTACCATGCTCGGGTGCTCAGTACTCGTAACTAGTGATGAGCGGGCACTATCATGCTCGGGTGCTCGGTACTCGTAACTAGTGATGAGCGGGCACTACCATGCTCGGGTGTTCGGTACTCGTAACTAGTGATGAGCGGGCACTACCATGCTCGGGTGTTCGGTACTCGTAACTAGTGATGAGCGGGCACTACCATGCTCGGTACTCGTAACTAGTGATGAGCGGGCACTACCATGCTCGGGTGCTCGGTACTCGTAACTAGTGATGAGCGGGCACTATCATGCTCGGGTGCTCGGTACTCGTAACTAGTGATGAGCGGGCACTACCAAGCTTCGGTGTTCGGTACTCGTAACTAGTGATGAGCGGGCACTACCATGCTCGGGTGCTCGGTACTCGTAACTAGTGATGAGCGAGCACTACCAAGCTTGGGTGCTCAGTACTCGTAGCTAGTGATGAGCGGGCACTACCATGCTCAGGTGCTCAGTACTGGTAACTAGTGATGAGCGAGCACTACCATGCTCAGGTGCTCAGTACTCGTAACTAGTGATGAGCGGGCACTACCATGCTCGGGTGCTCAGTACTCATAACTAGTGATGAGCGGGCACTACCATGCTCAGGTGCTCAGTACTAGTAACTAGTGATGAGTGGGCACTACCATGCTCAGGTGCTCAGTACTCGTAACTAGTGATGAGCGGGCACTACCATGCTCAGGTGCTCAGTACTAGTAACTAGTGATGAGTGGGCACTACCATGCTCGGGTGTTCGGTACTCGTAACTAGTGATGAGTGGGCACTACCATGCTCGGGTGTTCGGTATTCGTAACTAGTGATGAGCGAGCACTACCATGCTCCAGTGCTCATTAAGAGCAGTTGGATGTTTGGATGGGGGCGACTCAAGTATCTGAGTATAATGGAACTCAATGGAAAAAGTTCTCGAGTTTCCATTATACTCGGTACACGAGTCGTGCACCATCCAAGCATCCAACTGCTCTTAATGAGTACCGAACACCTGAGCATAGTAATGGTCGCTCATCACTATACTGGAGGTCATAGAAACAGTATGTAAACATTGGGAGCGTGGGTCTTGTGATTGCAGGAAGGACTGGCGTATACTGTACAGGAGCTGCAGAATATACATTAGTGATATATCTAACATTTACTATACATGGTAATAGTTGGGGTGATGCACTACCTTGCTGGGGTGCTGTATCTTTCCAGGATTGCGGCTGCCTTCTCACCGCTGACCCCACTTATCTGCATCAGTTGTCGGGCAAATACTTCTTTCACGGTCTGCGCCTGTAGTTGAAGCAAAACTTGTTTATAATGAGCCGCGCAGGCCCGGAGGAACAGACACAACTGCAGCTCGATTTTTCTATTTTTGCACTTCTCTAAAATTTAATTGCTTCTCTTTATGAACTTAGCAAACCTTTATGCTTTCCATTCCACCATTACGAGATTAACGGTGGTTTCACACATCCGACATTTCACTGGATCACCGGATCCGGCACACTCCAGTATAGTGTAATACAGTACAATGGCATCGCGGCAACCTCCGGTCACATGACAGCATGTGACTGGAGCTTGCCGCAATTCCATTGTATAGTATTGCACTGTACTGGACTGTGCCGGATCCGGCGAAATGCCGGATGTGTAAAAGCACCCTAAGCAGTGGTGTGGTATTCATAGAGAAGAGCAAACCAGCAAACCTCCCATTATGTTGCAAAGTCTTGTCACCAAGTACAGAAGTACCCGTTTTTTTTCCCCCACCCCCATCACCTTTTCTTGTATCTTGGGCCTATGCTACAAAAGGTTTTCACCATGTGGCAAAAGTCTGGGGCCAACCAAACTCTCTCCAGTCGCCCATATACTAATCCCATGTTCTACCTCTATGGTACCGACAACCTTGAATGTAACAGATTGTAAGCTCACGTGGTCAGGATCCGCTCTACCCATCTGTCACTCATGTAGTCATGTTATATGGACAGAAGAAGGGAATTTTGTTACTTACCGTAAATTCCTTTTCTTCTAGCTCCTATTGGGAGACCCAGACGATTGGTGTATAGCACTGCCTCCGGAGGCCACACAAAGCAATTACACTAAAAAGTGTAAGGCCCCTCCCCTTCTGGCTATACACCCCCAGTGGGATCACTGGCTCACCAGTTTTAGTGCAAAAGCAAGAAGGAGGAAAGCCAATAACTGGTTTAAACAAATTCACTCCGAAGTAACCTCGGAGAACTGAAAACCGTTCAACATGAACAACATGTGTACCCGAAAAACAACCAAAAATCCCGAAGGACAACAGGGCGGGTGCTGGGTCTCCCAATAGGAGCTAGAAGAAAAGGAATTTACGGTAAGTAACAAAATTCCCTTCTTCTTCGGCGCTCCATTGGGAGACCCAGACGATTGGGACGTCCAAAAGCTGTCCCTGGGTGGGTAAAGAATACCTCATGTTAGAGCTGCAAGACAGCCCTCCCCTATATGGAGGCAACTGCCGCCTGCAGGACTCTTCTACCTAGGCTGGCGTCCGCCGAAGCGTAGGTATGCACCTGATAATGTTTGGTGAAAGTGTGCAGACTCGACCAGGTAGCTGCCTGGCACACCTGTTGAGCCGTAGCCTGGTGTCGCAATGCCCAGGACGCACCCACGGCTCTGGTAGAATGGGCCTTCAGCCCTGATGGAACCGGAAGCCCCGCAGAACGGTAGGCTTCAAGAATTGGTTCTTTGATCCATCGAGCCAGGGTGGCTTTGGAAGCCTGCGACCCTTTGCGCTTGCCAGCGACAAGGACAAAGAGTGCATCCGAGCGGCGCAGGGGCGCCGTGCGGGAAATGTAGATTCTGAGTGCTCTCACCAGATCTAACAAATGTAAATCCTTCTCATACCGATGAACTGCATGAGGACAAAACGAAGGCAAAGAGATATCCTGATTAAGATGAAAAGAGGATACCACCTTCGGGAGAAACTCCTGAATGGGGCGCAGCACTACCTTGTCCTGGTGGAAAACCAGGAAGGGAGCCTTGCATGATAGCGCTGCCAGCTCAGACACTCTCCGAAGAGATGTGATCGCTACCAGAAAAACCACTTTCTGTGATAGTCTAGAAAGTGAAACCTCCCTCAGAGGCTCGAAGGGCGGCTTCTGGAGGGCAACTAGTACCCTGTTCAGATCCCATGGATCTAACGGCCGCTTGTACGGGGGTACGATATGGCAAACCCCCTGTAGGAACGTGCGCACCTTAGGAAGGCGTGCCAAACGCCTCTGAAAAAAGACGGATAGCGCCGAGACCTGACCTTTAAGGGAGCCGAGCGACAAACCTTTTTCTAACCCAGATTGCAGGAAAGAAAGAAAGGTAGACAATGCAAATGGCCAGGGAGACACTCCCTGAGCAGAGCACCAGGATAAGAATATCCTCCACGTTCTGTGGTAGATCTTAGCGGACGTGGGCTTCCTAGCCTGTCTCATGGTGGCAACGACCGCTTGGGATAATCCTGAAGACGCTAGGATCCAGGACTCAATGGCCACACAGTCAGGTTCAGGGCCGCAGAATTCCGATGGAAAAACGGTGTGAGGCAAATCCCGGGATATGAAGATGAATTATGACTCCAGTCATAATCCCTCATCACTCCCTGGCAGTGCCCCCTCCCTTCTTGTTCTCAGTGTTCCACTTACACCTCCATGGCCATGTCCTGTGATATGGAGATGAGGTGGTGTGGGAACAATGGACACAGGATGACTCCCTGCCGTCACCCTGTAGTAGGAGCTGCTATCTAATTAGCAAGGCTGTGGAAATAGCCAGACAGAACGACTCCAGTAAAAAATGGTTCATATCTCGCAAGCCATATTTCCGATAAATATGGCAACCATAAAAATGGTGTCTCCGCATGTGGACGATGCCGGCACCCCCTTTTTATGGGAGCAGGACATTGGGAAATGCCCCAGGCGTGATATCAGCCAATGGGGAACTGGCAGACAGGTCATGAGTCCCCTCGTTCTGTAGCTAAATTCATAACTGTCACAATGAGAGCATTGGCGTCCGCCTACGACGCTCCCAGGCAAAGTTATGGCCAATATCCCCTTTGCTGGATAATTCTGATCCATGCAGGGGGAGTGGCAGTGCTTCCCTGTGAGGTCACTAAGGTAGGAGGGGACCTGGATCTGCCCAGGTTGATAACCCTACCTCGGCCATTTTCCAGTGTTCTTCTGCTCGGGGGCCTGGTTGGGAAAGACCTGTGAGGGAGTTCCTGGAAACCTGGTCTACAGCGCCCCCCTGTGGCCAGACGCAACAAGGTAACTGCTGGAACTGTGTATGCCTGTTTGTAACCCATGCTTTGATTGTAACTGTACTCTGACATATGTATATTCTGTAGATTCCCTATTGTATATATTGTAGTTTCTAGTGTGCTTTAGGCTGATTAAATTATATAATTAATCTTGGGCTGTTCTGTTATCTCGATCTTGAATCCCACGTCTGTGTGTTCGGCTAATAGTTACCGTAAATCGGTTGGTGGCAGCGAATTGTGCCAAGGATTATTGTGGGGAGGCCAGTGAGATTCGGGGAGATTTTATATATTCCGCCCGCGGAGGTCGGGGGAATATATACCTTACTCTCACCGGGGACCCTTCAATAATCGGCATAAGTAGTATAGCGGCCTCCTTGCTTATGGTCGGGCAATTCCATAATTGGCCTGACTATAAGAGGGGCGCTAGAGAGCGCGTCACGTGCTCTGTCTGTCGGTCGGGAGGTATAAAGGAGGGGTGACCCCCCACTTGTTACCCCCCGATTGTGACGTACTGGTAGCCAGCGCGGGGGATTTCTGAGTGACCCCCCTGGTGGTTTGTGACATATTGGTGGCATAGCGGTGGGATCGAGATAATAGTGTGTGTGAGTGTGAGACCCATACTCCCAGACACTAAAGACTGCCTGCAGCAGCTGTGGCTGCTGGGGTCTTCAGACTAGCTCAACACTAGAGTGTCAGAGTGCAGATACTGTAAGGTGTGTGGAGGCATCAGGTGTCAGTTCTGTGTCAGTGACCAAAAGTCTGCAAGAATGGCTGATGGCACCAGGAGCAGAGCTATGCAACTGGCCAATGCTAAGGCAGGAGCCGAAGAGAGGGAGGACGGTGCTGTGGACAGCAATGAGGAGGTTGCCCACGAGTCCTCCAGGAGCTCGACGCCAGAAAACCGTTCTGCCGAGGACATTGCGCAACCTGGCACTGCTGGACAAGATGAGGAGGAGCTCACCCAAGGTTCCTCAACGAGCCAGATGCCAGCCCTCCGCTCTGAAAGGGACAGTGAATCACCAGGCTCCGCAGCGTGCCGCAGATCACCACGTGCCATTCCACCGAGCCTGGGAGGCTCGGATAGCCTTCTTCAAATGGCTATGGCCCTTCTCCAGGCTGGAGACCAGAAGGGCTACAAGGAACTCCTGGCAGAGCGCAGGGCAGAGCGGCACGCAGAGCGTGAGGCTGCGGAGCGAGAGCAGCAGGCAGCGCGTGAAGAGCGAGAGCGACAGGCAGACCGTGACTACCAGCTGCAGCTAGCTCAGCTCCGGCCCTCATCAGCCACATGTGACCTTCGAGACACCAAACTTCCAAAGGTCCGTGTTGAGGACTTCCCAGTGCTGGAGAAGGATGGAGACTTGGACTCTTTCTTGACTGCTTTTGAACGGACTTGCTTGCAGCACCATCTGGACAAGGACCAGTGGGCCAAATACCTGACCCCCCGTTTAAGGGGTAAGGCCCTGGATATCCTTGGGGACTTGCCTGCTGAGGCAGATCAGGGCTACGACACCATCAAGCGGGCCCTGATCCAACAGTACAACCTCACTCCAGAGTCCTACCGCAAGAAGTTCCGGAGCCTACAGAAGGGACCAAAGGACTCCTGGGCTGACCACCGGCGGGCACTTGCCCGAGCTGCCGACCACTGGACCCAAGGCCTGCAGCTTTCCACCGGACCGGAGATCCTGGACTTGTTCATCACGGAGCAACTCTTGTGGAACTGCCCTGAGGATCTCCGCCAGTTCATCCGAGACCAGAAGCCAAAGGGGTCCACGGCTACAGCTGCCCTTGCCGATGACTACACCAACAACCGGGCCCCTGAGGCCAGGAGAGCGGCCACCAGCAGCTCAACCCTGTGACGTACCTGGTCACCCTGGACCCTGCCCGTGGAAGGCGGAAGCCCTTCCATGTGAACATGATGAAGGCACATCATGAGCGGGAGGCATGTGCGCTCCCCGTGTGCAACCTGCCCGAGGAGGGAGAAGCGGAAACCCTCTTGGATATGCTAGCCCAGGTTAGGGCAGGCGGATCCATTGAGGATGTGGAGGTTGGCCACCAGCTCTTGGAAGACCAACGGTCCCAGCTGTGGGCCACCCTCCTCCCCTTCCGGGGGTTGTTTACCAACCAGCCCGGAAGGACTGACTTGGCTGTCCATCACGTGGACACTGGGGATCATCCCCCGATCCGGCGTTCAGCATATCGGGTCTCCCTGGAGGTGCAGCAACACATGCGCCAGGAGATTGACGAGATGCTGAAGCTGGGGGTGATCCAGGCATCCAACAGCGCTTGGGCCTCGCCTGTAGTCCTCGTCCCTAAGAAGGACCGAACCACTCGGTTCTGCGTGGACTACAGGGGGCTCAATGCGGTCACGGTCGCCGATGCGTACCCAATGCCACGCATCGATGACCTGCTCGATCAGTTGGCCGGGGCTCAGTACCTGACCATCATGGATCTGAGCCGGGGATATTGGCAGATCCCCCTGACTCGCAAGGCCAGGGAACGCTCTGCCTTTATTACCCCATTTGGACTATACGAGTCCACGGTGATGCCATTCGGGATGAGGAATGCCCCTGCCACTTTCCAGCGGATGGTCAACACCCTGCTCAAGGGACTTGAAGGGTACGCGGCCGCGTACCTAGATGACATTGCCGTCTTCAGTCCCACCTGGGAGGACCACCTAGAGCATCTAGCACAGGTGCTCAGGCGGATCCACCGGGCAGGTTTGACCATCAAGCCGGGAAAGTGTCAGCTGGCCATGAGCGAGGTCCAGTACCTCGGTCACCGGGTAGGCGGGAGAACACTGAAGCCCGAGCCTGAGAAAGTGGAGGCCATCGCATCCTGGCCCACCCCCAGGACCAAGAAGCAGGTGATGTCCTTCTTGGGGACCGCTGGGTACTATAGGAGGTTTGTTCCATGCTATAGTAGCCTGGCAAAGCCCTTGACGGACCTCACCAAGAAGAAGCTGCCCTCTGCAGTCGATTGGACAATGGACTGCGAGACAGCCTTCCGGGCCCTAAAGGACGCCCTGTCCAGCCCGCCCGTGCTACAGGCAGCCGACTTCACGCGGCCGTTTGTAGTACAGACCGACGCCAGTGACTTCGGCCTCGGTGCGGTGCTCAGCCAGGTGGACTCTGCGAGCCAAGAGCACCCAGTCTTGTACCTGAGCAGGAAGCTGTTACCAAGGGAAGTTGCCTATTCCACGATGGAGAAGGAGTGCCTGGCCATAGTGTGGGCCCTGCAGCGTCTGCAACCCTATCTATACGGGCGCCACTTCATCGTGGAGACGGACCACAATCCCCTCAGCTGGTTGCACACCGTCTCTGGGACGAATGGGCGATTGTTGCGATGGAGCCTTGCGCTCCAGCAATACAACTTCACCATTCGCCACAAAAGGGGCCGTGACCACGGTAACGCAGACGGGCTGTCCCGACAAGGAGAGGTCGCGGACGGGCGCACGGGGGAACACCGGAGTGTGCTGCCCCCTAGCGCCCTCAAAAGGGGGGAGGTGTGAGGCAAATCCCGGGATATGAAGATGAATTATGACTCCAGTCATAATCCCTCATCACTCCCTGGCAGTGCCCCCTCCCTTCTTGTTCTCAGTGTTCCACTTACACCTCCATGGCCATGTCCTGTGATATGGAGATGAGGTGGTGTGGGAACAATGGACACAGGATGACTCCCTGCCGTCACCCTGTAGTAGGAGCTGCTATCTAATTAGCAAGGCTGTGGAAATAGCCAGACAGAACGACTCCAGTAAAAAATGGTTCATATCTCGCAAGCCATATTTCCGATAAATATGGCAACCATAAAAATGGTGTCTCCGCATGTGGACGATGCCGGCACCCCCTTTTTATGGGAGCAGGACATTGGGAAATGCCCCAGGCGTGATATCAGCCAATGGGGAACTGGCAGACAGGTCATGAGTCCCCTCGTTCTGTAGCTAAATTCATAACTGTCACAATGAGAGCATTGGCGTCCGCCTACGACGCTCCCAGGCAAAGTTATGGCCAATATCCCCTTTGCTGGATAATTCTGATCCATGCAGGGGGAGTGGCAGTGCTTCCCTGTGAGGTCACTAAGGTAGGAGGGGACCTGGATCTGCCCAGGTTGATAACCCTACCTCGGCCATTTTCCAGTGTTCTTCTGCTCGGGGGCCTGGTTGGGAAAGACCTGTGAGGGAGTTCCTGGAAACCTGGTCTACAGCGCCCCCCTGTGGCCAGACGCAACAAGGTAACTGCTGGAACTGTGTATGCCTGTTTGTAACCCATGCTTTGATTGTAACTGTACTCTGACATATGTATATTCTGTAGATTCCCTATTGTATATATTGTAGTTTCTAGTGTGCTTTAGGCTGATTAAATTATATAATTAATCTTGGGCTGTTCTGTTATCTCGATCTTGAATCCCACGTCTGTGTGTTCGGCTAATAGTTACCGTAAATCGGTTGGTGGCAGCGAATTGTGCCAAGGATTATTGTGGGGAGGCCAGTGAGATTCGGGGAGATTTTATATATTCCGCCCGCGGAGGTCGGGGGAATATATACCTTACTCTCACCGGGGACCCTTCAATAATCGGCATAAGTAGTATAGCGGCCTCCTTGCTTATGGTCGGGCAATTCCATAATTGGCCTGACTATAAGAGGGGCGCTAGAGAGCGCGTCACGTGCTCTGTCTGTCGGTCGGGAGGTATAAAGGAGGGGTGACCCCCCACTTGTTACCCCCCGATTGTGACGTACTGGTAGCCAGCGCGGGGGATTTCTGAGTGACCCCCCCGGTGGTTTGTGACAAACGGCCCTTGGGACAGTAAGTCTGGTCGGTCTGGTAGTGCCCACGGTTGGCCGACCGTGATCTGCCACAGATCCGGATACCACGCCCTCCTCGGCCAGTCTGGAGCGACGAGTATGACGCGGCTGCAATCGGATCTGATCTTGCGTAGCACTCTGGGCAAGAGTGCCAGAGGTGGAAACACATAAGGGAGCCGGAACTGCGACCAATCTTGCACTAGGGCGTCTGCCGTCAGCGCTCTTTGATCGCGAGACCGTGCCATGAAGGTTGGGACCTTGTTGTTGTGCCGGGACGCCATGAGGTCGACGTCCGGTCTTCCCCATCGGCGACAGATTTCCTGAAACGCGTCTGGGTGAAGGGACCATTCCCCTGCGTCCATGCCCTGGCGACTGAGGAAGTCTGCTTCCCAGTTTTCTACGCCGGGGATGTGAACTGCGGATATGGTGGAGGCCGTGGCTTCCACCCACATCAGAATCCGCCGGACTTCCTGGAAGGCTTGCCGACTGCGTGTCCCCCCTTGGTGGTTGATGTATGCCACCGCTGTGGAGTTGTCCGACTGAATTCGGATCTGCCTTCCTTCCAGCCACTGCTGGAAGGCTAGTAGGGCAAGATACACTGCTCTGATTTCCAGAACATTGATCTGAAGGGTGGACTCCTGCTGAGTCCACGTACCCTGAGCCCTGTGGTGGAGAAAAACTGCTCCCCACCCTGACAGACTCGCGTCTGTCGTGACCACCGCCCAAGACGGTGGTAGGAAGGATCTTCCCTGTGATAATGAGGTGGGAAGAAGCCACCACTGCAGAGAGTCCTTGGCCGTCTGGGAAAGGGAGACTTTCCTGTCCAGGGATTTTGACTTCCCGTCCCATTGGCGGAGAATGTCCAATTGAAGTGGGCGCAGATGAAACTGCGCAAACGGAACCGCCTCCATTGCCGCCACCATCTTCCCGAGGAAGTGCATGAGGCGTCTTAAGGAGTGCGACTGATCTTGAAGGAGAGCCTGCACCCCAGTCTGTAGAGACCGCTGCTTGTTCAGCGGAAGCTTCACTATCGCTGAGAGAGTATGAAACTCCATGCCAAGATACGTTAGCGATTGGGTCGGTGACAGATTTGACTTTGAGAAGTTGATGATCCACCCGAACGTCTGGAGAGTCTCCAGTGCAACAGTCAAGCTGAGTTGGCATGCCTCTTGAGAGGGTGCCTTGACCAGTAGATCGTCCAAGTAAGGGATCACAGAGTGTCCCTGAGAGTGCAAGACTGCTACCACTGCCGCCATGATCTTGGTGAACACCCGTGGGGCTGTCGCGAGACCAAATGGCAGAGCTACGAACTGAAGATGGTCGTCTCCTATCACGAAGCGTAGAAAGCGTTGGTGCTCTGTAGCAATCGGCACGTGGAGATAAGCATCCTTGATGTCTATTGATGCTAGGAAATCTCCTTGAGACATTGAGGCAATGACTGAGCGGAGGGATTCCATCCGGAACCGCCTGGCGTTCACATGCTTGTTGAGCAGTTTTAGGTCCAGAACAGGACGGAATGAGCCGTCCTTTTTTGGCACCACAAAGAGATTGGAGTAAAAACCTTGACCTTGTTCCTGAAGAGGAACAGGGACCACCACTCCATCTGCTCTTAGAGAAGTCACCGCCTGCAGAAGGGCATCTGCTCGGTCGGGATGTGGGGAAGTTCTGAAGAACCGAGGCGGAGGCCGAGAACTGAACTCTATCCTGTACCCGTGAGACAAAATGTCTGTTACCCACCGGTCTTTGACCTGTGGCAGCCAAATGTCGCAAAAGCGGGAGAGCCTGCCACCGACCGAGGATGCGGAGGGAGGCGGCCGAAAGTCATGAGGCAGCCGCCTTGGAAGCGGTACCTCCGGTTGCTTTCTTGGGGCGTGAGTGAGCCCGCCAGGAATCAGAGCTCCCTTGCTCTTTCTGAGTCCCTTTGGACGAGGAGAATTGGGGCTTGCCCGAGCCTCGAAAGGACCGAAACTTTGACTGCCACTTCCTCTGTGGAGGTTTGCTTGATCTGGGCTGGGGTAAGGAGGAGTCCTTACTAGTGATGAGCGAGTATGCTTGTTACTACTCGGTACTCGCACGAGTATCAATGTACTCGGGCTACTCGGCGGGGACCGAGTAATCTCGCGATACTCGTGCTGTACTCGTGGTCTTCATGTTGGCGCTCTTTTTACAGCCATCCCTTATGCAGGGATTGGCTGGCAGACCACTGCAATGCCACAGCCCTGTTGTGGAATTGCAGTGATTGGCCAGCCCGCACAGCGTGACCGTGCCTTTAGCCCGACACTTCCCCGCTCGGCTATGGCCCCTCCCGCACTCCACTCCGCGTGTATATATATATGCACGCTTACACACACACGCACGTTTTTTTTTTTTAATTTACAGTTTTCTGGTTTCTACATGCTGCCGGGAGTGATTTCACAAAAATACTCGGGTCTCCCATAGGATAACATTGGGCTCGGTGCTCGGGCCGAGTACACGAGTATCTTGGGATGCTCGGCCCGAGCCTCGAGCACCCGAGCTTTTTGGTACTCGCTCATCACTAGTCCTTACCTTTGGACTGTTTAATGATTTCCGCCAATTGCTCACCAAACAGTCTGTCTCCAGATAATGGCAAGCTGGTTAAATATTTTTTAGAAGCAGAATCTGCTTTCCATTCCTTTAACCACAAGGCCCTGCGCAAAACTACAGAGTTGGCGGATGCCATTGAGGTACGGCTCGTAGAGTCCAGTACCGCATTGATAGCGTAGGTCGCAAACGCAGACATTTGCATAGTTAGGGACACCACTTGCGGCACTGCTGGACGTATGAGAGAGTCCACCTGTGCCAGACCAGCTGAAATAGCTTGGAGCGCCCACACGGCCGCGAATGCTGGAGCAAACGACGCGCCGATAGCTTCATAGACAGATTTCAACCAAAGGTCCATCTGTCTGTCATTGGCATCTTTAAGTGAAGCCCCATCCTCCACTGCAACTATGGATCTAGCTGCAAGCCTGGATATTGGAGGGTCCACTTTTGGACACTGGGTCCAGCGTTTGACCACGTCAGGGGGAAAAGGATAACGTGTATCCTTAAGGCGTTTAGAAAAACGCTTGTCCGGATAAGTATTGTGTTTCTGGATGGATTCTCTGAAGTCAGAGTGGTCCAGAAAAGTACTCAATTTACGCTTGGGATACAGGAAATGGAATTTCTCCTGCTGTGCAGCTGCCTCCTCTGCAGAAGGGGCTGGGGGAGAAATATCCAACAGCCTATTGATGGCCGCTATAAGGTCATTTACCATGGCGTCACCATCTGGCGTATCCAAATTGAGTGCGGCGTCAGGACAAGACTCCTGATCACCCACCTCTGAACCATCATATAGGGACCCTTCTCGCTGAGACCCTGATCCGCGTGATGACGTGGAGGGTCTCTCCCAGCGAGCTCGCTTAGGCGGACTGGGACTGTCATCGGAGTCAGAGCCCTCAGCCTGTGATGCCTGGGACCCCCTTGAAGTACGGATTAGTTCCAACTGAGGGGGACCGGGGAACATAGACACAGCAGTGTCTATGGTCTGAGCAACTGGCCTGGACTGCAAGGTCTCCAGGATTTTTGTCATAGTCACAGACATTTTATCAGCAAAGACTGCAAATTCTGTCCCCGTCACCGGGGCAGGGTTCACAGGCGTCTCTGCCTGGGCTACCACCACAATAGGCTCTGGCTGACGAAGTGCCACTGGGACTGAACATTGCACACAATGAGAGTCGTTGGAGCCTGCTGGTAGATTAGCCCCACATGCTGTACAAGCCGTGTATACAGCCCGTGCCTTGGCACCCTTGCGTTTTGCGGATGACATGCTGTTGTCTCCTCAAAGCAATATAGGGTGTACAGCCAAGAAGCGACCGTACAGTGCAGTATATATATATATCTGGTACAGCGAAAAATATAACACTGTGGCACTAGTGGGGCCGCACGTATGTGCTGCTTACCGCCCGCTTAGCGCGGGTGTGTGGTCGCCAGAAACCCCTAGCCTGGGTCCCCCAGAGCCTGCGTCCGTTCTCCAGCCAGACTGCATGTGTATAATGGCTGCCGGCGTCCTGGGGAGCTGCAAGCCTGGGGGCGGGCCTAGGGCGTGCACAGAGAAAAAGCGCGAAGCCTGTGTCCTACTGTGCTCAGTGAGAGGGCTGGAGCATGTAAATCGTGCTCCAGCCCTCGGCGCTGCCGATTGAACAACGTCTCTCCCCTACCCTGATTGACAGGGTGGGGGGCGTTAACGAAGCGGAGCTAGGCCGCAGAAGACCGGGGACTAAAGTTAGAAGCGCCGCCGCCGTAAAAGCGCGGTCGGCGCGTCCCCGGCGCACTACAAGTCGCAGCTGCGCCGCCGCTCCAGGGGCGGTCGGCGCGGCGATCCACACACATAAAGTCCCCCAGTAATCTGCGGGGACTATAAGCCCAGCGCACAGCGCTACAGTCCCCGGCGCACTAGCACACCCAGCAAGCCTGGGGTGTGCGTGGCCTGCCATACGGGGACACAGAGTACCTGAAAGTTGCAGGGCCTTGTCCCTGAACGGCACTCCCGCTCCACATCCAGCAGGTTCTATGGGTCTGTGGATGGAGCCCGGCCTCAGGGCTTGGTGGCCGGTAAGATCCCACTTCCTCAGAGCCCCCTCAGGGGGATGGGGAAGGAAAACAGCATGTGGGCTCCAGCCTCTGTACCCGCAATGGGTACCTCAACCTTACAAACCACAAGTGGGGTAAGAAGGGAGCATGCTGGGGGCCCCATATGGGCCCTCTTTTCTTCCATCCGATATAGTCAGCAGCTACTGCTGACTAAACAGTGGAGCTATGCGTGGATGTTCTGACCTCCTTCGCACAAAGCAGAAAACTGGTGAGCCAGTGATCCCACTGGGGGTGTATAGCCAGAAGGGGAGGGGCCTTACACTTTTTAGTGTAATTGCTTTGTGTGGCCTCCGGAGGCAGTGCTATACACCAATCGTCTGGGTCTCCCAATGGAGCGCCGAAGAAAACCCCATTTCCAGATGTACAGCGCCCAGGAATTAAAGTTATTATTTATGTGACATTTCCCTTTAGGACTAATCTTTTTCTCTGCTAGAATGAGATACAAGGTGCTCATATAAGTATATAAGTATACAGTGCGTCCACCCATATCCTGTCCACGGCCATCAACTTGAGAACAGCGGCAGCTATAGGCATAGAAGTGGTGTCTAGGTATAGTAAAGTAGCCATGCGCTACGCAATGAAACCACCTATAGCGCCACCTGGTGGAAAACAATGGAGTTAGGTTTCATATCATAGCATTTCTGTATGCAAGGTGTCGATTCGTATTGAATTGATGATGCCCTACAACTTTGTAATTCAGTTTTTTTTCTCTATCTCGTTCCATTTTCGAGATAAAAATGCTAACTCCGTTGTTTTCCACTAGATGGCGCTATAGGTGATTTCATTGCGTAGCACACGGCTACTTTACTATACCTAGACACCACTTCTATGCCTATAGCTGCCGCCGTTCTCAAGTTAATGGCGGTGGACACGATATGGGTGGACACACTGTATAAGTGTTCATATTACAACCGAAAAAAATGTCATGTATTCCCTCTAAGATGCCACTCGTTATCCTGACACCATATAGAGACATCTCTAGAAAAGTCCCATTGATCTATGAAATAAAGGAGCACAGGAAGAGGAGTCCGTGCACCAGATCCTATGTTGACAGGAAGGAAACACACAGACTAGTATATGCCGTCACATCCGCACAACACTTGTGTGTAGTCTTAATTACTTTACCTTATTTTTCATAGCCCCCTCATTAAAGACTTTGAACTCGATGAGGATGCAACGTTGGTCCTTGTGATGAAACGCTCGGTCAAGTTTACTAGATTCCTCCTTGGAGCAGCTCAGCAGAGTCTTGTTCTGTAAGAATCGCAATAAAACACTGAAATAAGCCTGAAGTTGTGCACTGATGCTAGATCAGTGCACAACTTCCAATACAGGGTTTATATACCTTCTGAATGTGCTGCTTCGTTCCTGTATATACACACATCATTAGACGTCTGCTACCGTATATGAGACATGCATTTATTGATCACAGGCAGGAGAAAATGTCATGGGACATCATACAGTAGGAAACCCTTTGGTGGTATTGGGCTTAATTTTGTTGCACAGCTTCTAGTTTCAAAGTTGCATAAGAAAGTTCACAGAGCAGATTACATGGGATAACAAGCTCTTTACTTTTGAGAACACATGAGGTAAAAATATACACATTGTATCAGGAAGAGAAAGCGAAACCAGGAAGAAACAAAAGACTTTTTACAATACAGTGAGTAAGGAAACTTTACACATCGCCATCTACTGTTAGATCAGCATAAAGTCCTCCTTCACACAGATAAAGAAGTCCTCATCTGTTGCACATACCAACAAATTTTTCATTGTGAATATACAAGTATACGCGGCATCAGTCATTAATGACAAAGCCGTGAGTCCATCACAATGGGGGACTCCATTCCCTCTAGCGAATATCAGCTCCGTGGACTAAAAGGCAAAGAAGAAGAGAAATAATATTCTTATCCCAGTTCTCACCGAGTACATTGTCTTTAAATACCGAGTCATTATGGTCAGGTAGGCAGCAGATTCTCGCACATCTTTGGTCCGTTTGATGAAGAATCCATCTACCACCTAAAAGAATAATGAAACTTTGGCTCATTAGTGGTCATCATTGCTGTATACAGTGTGTCCACCCATATCCTGTCCACTGCCATTAACTTGAGAACGGCGGCAGCTATAGGCATAGAAGTGGTGTCTAGGTATAGCAAAGTAGCCATGCGCTACGCAATGAAACACCTATAGCGCCACCTGGTGGAAAACAACGGAGTTAGCATTTTTATCTCGAATACTGAACGAAGAAGGGAATTTTGTTTACTTACCGTAAATTCCTTTTCTTCTAGCTCCAATTGGGAGACCCAGACAGTGGGTGTATAGCTACTGCCTCTGGAGGCCGCACAAAGAACTACACTTAAAAGTGTAAGGCCCCTCCCCTTCTGGCTATACACCCTCCCGTAGGAGTACGGATTCCTCAGTTTTAGTACCAAAGCAAGGAGGAGGAAAGCCAATAACAGTTTCAAAAACAAATTCAATCCGATAACAAGATCGGAGAACTTAAGAAACAACATGAACAACATGTGCACCCGAAAAACGAAACCCTAAGAACAAATAGGGCGGGTGCTGGGTCTCCCAATTGGAGCTAGAAGAAAAGGAATTTACGGTAAGTAAACAAAATTCCCTTCTTCTTTTTCGCTCCTAATTGGGAGACCCAGACAGTGGGACGTCCAAAAGCAGTCCCTGGGTGGGTAAAAAGATACCACATGAACGGGCTGTCAGACAGCCCTTTCCTACAGGTGGGCCACCGCCGCCTGAAGGACCTGTCTACCTAGGCTGGCATCTGCCGAAGCGTAGGTATGCACTTGATAGTGTTTGGTAAACGTGTGCAGACTCGACCAGGTAGCCGCCTGGCACACCTGCTGAGCCGTAGCCTGATGCCGCAATGCCCAGGACGCACCAACGGCTCTGGTAGAATGGGCCTTCAGTCCAGATGGAATCGGAAGCCCAGCAGAACGGTATGTGTGAAGAATTGGTTCCTTGATCCACCGCGCCAGGGTGGATTTGGAAGCTTGCGATCCCTTATGCTGACCAGCGACTAGGACAAAGAGCGCATCAGAACGGCGTAGAGACGCCGTGCGAGAAATGTAAATCCTGAGTGCTCTCACCAGGTCCAACAGATGTAAACCTTTTTCAAATTGGTGAACTGGATGCGGACACAAAGATGGCAAAGTGATATCCTGATTGAGATGAAAGGAAGAAACCACCTTGGGAGAAAACTCTGGAATTGGACGCAGTACTACCTTGTCTTGGTGAAACACCAGGAAGGGAGATTTGCAAGATAACGCCGCTAGCTCGGACACTCTTCGAAGAGACGTGACCGCCACAAGAAAAACTACTTTTTGTGAAAGCCGAGAAAGGGAAACCTCTTTCAAAGGCTCGAAAGGCGGCTTCTGGAGAGCAATGAGAACCTTGTTCAGATCCCAGGGTTCCAATGGCCGTCTGTAAGGAGGAACGATATGACAAACTCCTTGGAGAAACGTGCGTACTTTAGAAAGTCGTGCCAAGCGCTTCTGAAAGAATACGGATAGCGCGGAGACTTGACCCTTAAGAGAGCTAAGCGACAAACCTTTTTCCAACCCAGACTGCAGGAAGGAAAGAAAAATTGGCAATGCAAATGGCCAGGGAGAAACCCTCTGAGCCGAGCACCAAGCTAAGAATATCTTCCACGTCCTGTGATAGATCTTAGCTGAGGATGGTTTTCTAGCCTGTCTCATTGTGGCAACAACTTCATGAGATAAACCGGAGGCCGCTAGGATCCAGGACTCAATGGCCACACAGTCAGGTTCAGGGCCGCAGAATTCAGATGGAAAAACGGCCCTTGAGACAGCAAATCTGGACGGTCTGGTAGTGCCCACGGTTGGCCTACCGTGAGATGCCACAGATCCGGGTACCACGACCTTCTTGGCCAGTCTGGAGCGACGAGAATGGCTCGATGGCAGTCGGACCTGATTTTCCGGAGAACTCTGGGTAACAATGCTAGAGGTGGGAACACATAGGGGAGTCGGAATTGCGACCAATCCTGAACCAAGGCGTCTGCCGCCAGCGCTCGGTGATCGTGAGACCGTGCCATGAAAACTGGGACCTTGTTGTTGTGCCGTGACGCCATCAGATCGACGTCCGGCGTCCCCCAGCGGCAACAGATCTGCTGAAACACGTCCGGGTGAAGGGACCATTCTCCTGCGTCCATGCCCTGGCGACTGAGAAAGTCTGCTTCCCAGTTTTCCACGCCTGGGATGTGAACTGCGGATATGGTGGACGCTTTGCTTTCCACCCACGTCAAAATCCGCCGGACTTCCTGAAAGGCTTGGCGACTGCGTGTTCCCCCTTGGTGGTTGATGTACGCCACCGCCGTGGAATTGTCCGACTGAATCCGAATCTGCTTGCCTTCCAGCCATTGTTGGAAGGCTCGCAGAGCAAGGTAGATTGCTCTGATTTCCAGAACATTGATCTGCAGGGTGGACTCTTCCTGAGTCCACGTCCCCTGAGCCCTGTGGTGGAGAAACACCGCTCCCCACCCTGATAGGCTCGCATCCGTCGTGACCACTGCCCAGGACGGAGGAAGGAACGACTTTCCCTGTGACAATGAGGCGGGGAGAAGCCACCAACGCAGAGAGTCCTTGGCAGTCTGAGAGAGGGAGACAGTCCTGTCGAGGGACGTCGACTTCCCGTCCCATTGGCGGAGAATGTCCCATTGTAGAGGGCGCAGATGAAACTGCGCGAACGGGACTGCCTCCATTGCTGCTACCATCTTTCCTAGGAAATGCATGAGGCGCCTCAGTGAGTGCGACTGGCTCTGAAGGAGAGATTGCACTCCTGTCCTTAGCGAACACTGCTTGTCCAGTGGAAGCTTCACTATCGCTGAGAGAGTATGAAACTCCATGCCAAGATAAGTCAGAGATTGGGTCGGGATGAGATGCGACTTTGGAAAGTTGATAATCCACCCGAAACTCTGGAGAGTGTCTAGTGCCACCTTCAGACTGTGTTGGCATGCCTCTTGAGAGGGTGCCTTTATAAGCAGGTCGTCTAGATACGGGATGACCGAGTGGCCCTGCGAGTGCAGGACAGCTACTACTGCTGCCATGACCTTGGTGAAGACCCGGGGGGCTGTTGCCAGACCGAAAGGTAACGCTACGAACTGCAGGTGTTCGTCGTGTATGACGAAGCGTAGGAAACGCTGATGCTCTGGCGCAATCGGCACGTGGAGATACGCATCTTTGATATCTATTGATGCTAGAAAATCTCCTTGAGACATTGAGGCTATGACGGAGCGTAGGGATTCCATCCGGAACCTCCTGACTTTTACGTGTCTGTTGAGCAACTTTAGATCCAGGACGGGTCGATACGATCCGTCCTTTTTTGGGACTACAAACAGATTGGAGTAAAAACCGTGACCTTGTTCCTGAAGAGGGACGGAGATCACCACTCCTTCCGCCTTTAGAGCGGCCACCGCCTGCAACAGAGCATCGGCTCGGTCTGGTGGTGGAGAAGTTGTGAAGAAACGAGTTGGCGGACGAGAACTGAACTCTATCCTGTACCCGTGAGACAGAATATCCCTCACCCAACGGTCTTTGACGCGTGACAGCCAAATGTCGCCAAAGTGGGAAAGCCTCCCACCGACCGAGGGTGTGGGAATCGGAGACTGCAAGTCAGGAGGACGCCGTCTTGGCAACGGTTCCTCCGGCTGTCCTTTTTGGGCGTGACTGAGACCTCCAAGAATCTGAGCGTCTCTGGTCTTTTTGAGTCTTTTTTGACGAGGCGAATTGGGACCTGCCCGGTCCTCGAAAGGACCGATAACCAGACTGACCCTTCCTCTGTTGGGGTTTGTTTTGTCTGTGTTGCGGTAAGGATGAGTCCTTACCCTTGGAGTGTTTGATGATTTCATCCAAACGCTCTTCAAACAATCGGTCACGAGAAAAAGGCAAATTGGTTAAGCACTTCTTGGAATGAGAATCTGCTTTCCAATGTCTCAACCACAGGGCCCTACGCAAAACAACGGAGTTGGCTGACGCCACTGCCGTGCGGCTTGTAGCGTCAAGAACAGCATTAATCGCGTACGACGCGAATGCCGACATTTGCGAGGTCAATGGTGCTACCTGCGGGGCAAATGCACGTGTGACTGAGTCGACTTGCACAAGCCCGGCTGAGATAGCTTGGAGTGCCCATACGGCAGCAAAAGATGGCGCTAACGAGGCTCCAATCGCTTCATAGATGGATTTCAGCCAGAGCTCCATCTGCCTGTCAGTGGCATCTTTAAGTGCCGCTCCATCTTCAACTGCAACCAAGGATCTAGCTGCAAGCCTGGAAATTGGAGGATCCACTTTTGGACACTGGGTCCAACCCTTGACCACCTCAGGGGGAAAAGGATAGCGTGTATCTTTAAGCCGTTTAGAAAAACGCCTTTCCGGATAAGCGTGGGGTTTCTGGATTGCGTCTCTAAAGTCAGCGTGGTCCAGAAAAGTGCTTAATGTACGCTTAGGATATCTGAAATGGATTTTCTCGTGCTGCGAAGCTGACTCCTCTACAGGAGGAGCTGGTGGGGAAATATTTAACATCTTATTGATGGACGCTATAAGATCATTAACTATGGCGTCACCATCTGGTGTATCTAGATTGAGAGCGGTCCCAGGATCAGAATCCTGATCAGTGACGTCCGCTTCATCACCCATAGATTCATCTCGCTGGGATCCTGACCATTGAGATGAATGTGAAGGCCCCTCATAGCGAGCCCGCTTAGGTTGCCTGGGGCCATCGTCCGAGTCAGAGTCTTCACCCTGAGGTGTATGTGCCCGTCCCGGAGCTTGGAGGTAATTCAGCTGAGGGGGACCAGGGGGCAATGATTGCACAGTGTCCGTGGCCTGAAGTACAGGCCTAGCTCGCAATGCGTCAAGAATTTGTGACATAGTGAGAGACATTCTGTCAGCAAAAGCTGTTGGCTCTCTGCAATGTGAGAGAGTCTATAGCCAAAGGGCGACAAGCGCTATGCAGTACAAAGTATTTGCAGGAACAAAATACTAAGATTACTACTGGCACAAGAGGGGGTGAGCCCAAAGGGCTGCTTACCGCCCGCTGAATAGCGGGTAAGAGGCGCAGAATTCCTTGTCTGGGTCTCCCCGGCTCCCCTCTGCAGCTCAGCGTGTCAGCAGGAATGGCTGCCGGCGTCTGTGGAGAGGGGCGGTCCGTGGGAGTTCCCAAACAAAAGTGCGGGAAACAGTGTCCCCTCTGTGCCTATTGTGAGGGCTGGAGTATGTAAAAACGACTCCAGCCCTCAGCGCTGATGCACTGACCAGCGTCCCGCCCCTCTCCTGACTGGCAGGTCCGGGGGCGGGGAACGAACGGAAATAGGCCGCAAAAGCCGGGGACTCGAGTTATCAGCGCGGCCGCCGTAAAAGCGCGGCCCGCGCTGAAGTCCCCGGCGCACCACAAGTGCCAGCCGCGCCGCAGTCCCAGCGGCCGGCGCGACCTTTTCCCAAAAGTGTGCCTGCTTCAGCGAAGCTGAATGAGGCTATGGCACAAGCGCCGCAGCGCTGATGTCCCCGGCGCACTACAACACCCAGCATGCTGCGGTGTGAGCGCCAAATGCACGGGGACACAGAGTACCTTGAGGAAGCAGGGCCATGTCCCTGATGTACTCCGCTCCATCCAGCATCTTCTCCAGGGGCTGTAGATGGAGCACGGTCTCAGTGCCTGGAGACCAGTAATCCCACTTCACCCAGAGCCCTGTAAAAAGGGATGGGGAAGGAATCAGCATGTGGGCTCCAGCCGCCGTACCCGCAATGGGTACCTCAACCTTACAAACACCTCCGACATACAGTGGGGTGAGAAGGGAGCATGCTGGGAGCCCTGTATGGGCCCTCTTTTCTTCCATCCGACATAGTCAGCAGCTGCTGCTGACTAAAAACAATGGAGCTATGCGTGCGTGTCTGACCTCCTGCGCACAAAGCTAAAACTGAGGAATCCGTACTCCTACGGGAGGGTGTATAGCCAGAAGGGGAGGGGCCTTACACTTTTAAGTGTAGTTCTTTGTGCGGCCTCCAGAGGCAGTAGCTATACACCCACTGTCTGGGTCTCCCAATTAGGAGCGAAAAAGAAATAGAGAAAAAAAGTGAATTAAAAAATTGTAGGGCATCATCAATTCAATACGAATCGACACCTTGCATACAGAAATGCTATGATATGAAACCCATGACCCCCCCAAAACATTGAATGCTGGTCCCGCATATGGCGCTCATTTAACTTTGATGCTCAAAGTGGCCCCCGTCAGCTGCAATGCACATCTGCACTCTGCACAGCATACTGTATCTTGCTGCACGTTGTGCAATATGGTAGGTGACACGTTTGCACAAGCATCTGTGATACGTCGTCGTAGGTCCTGCAATGTTGGTGGAGGGGTCGCATACACCTGCTGTTTGATGTGACCTCACAGAAAGAAGTCCAATGGGGTCAGGTCAGGTGAGCGTGGAGGCCACTCCACACAACCACCATACCCAATGACTTGTAGGAAGGTCTCCCTGAGATATCGCTTCACATCCGCAGCCTTGTGAGTTTTTTTTTTTTTTTAAACTCGTTTTATTGAAGGTTAAGTAAGACATTACATTATAGGATGAGTCAGTAATTTGTACTTTACAAGAATACATGTATACTATTTGAAATGCATGGTAATAAAGTAGCAACAATTAAATCAGCAATTATTACTTTCAATCCGGCCTTAGCACATTAATCAATATAGAAATGTCAGTTCGCAAAACATATCCATTCTGATAAGAGAAGCGCAACCCAGATTACAGAGATCTCGTGATATCCCCAATACTGCATATCGTAAATCACGTATTTCTCCTTTCCACCCATCAGATCACCATTAGCTATTATCACACTAGTACCGACTGCAGGCTATCAGCTAAGGAACCGGGAGATCCTCCGGTCAAGGGCGATCCCATCCATCTACCCCATATTTTGTCAAATTTATTTAAAGAACCTCTTGTCTTATAAACATAGTGTTCTGACGGAATTATAGCATTTACCAGTGCAATCCACGAGGCTCTAGTTGGGGGGTGGATGCCCATCCAGTTTAATATGATGCCCTTCCGGGCCAAAAATAATACCTTTTTTATTAGTAAATTTTCATTTTGGGACCAGGAGCGTACATCCACCACCCCAAACAGACACAGAATTGGGCACAGAGCAACTCCTTTCTGAAGTATGGTGGACAAAGTCGTTACAACCTCACTCCAATAGGAGAGAATGACCCGGCAATCCCATATCATGTGCCAGAAATCAGCACCGTCTCTCCCGCATCTCGGGCAGCCCACCCCCCCCAAATTATTCGCCTTTTTCATCTTGTTCAGTCTCTGAGGAGTCATATAACTTTGGTGTATTATATATAACTGAATCAGTCTATTATTGACTGCAGGAGAGACCAGTGTGTGGGATTCGACAATGTCGTCCCACACTACATCGTCAATTTCAGGGATCCTGACACTCCACCTCTCCCGGACAGAAAGAGGACTGTTCATGGCCTTGGCCCGGATAAGTGAGGAGTATAATTTGGAAATAAGGCCTCCAGGACCTTGTGATCTGATAATTCCAATGACTGGAAAGGAAGAGAATCTGATCCCACGGCCAGAGAACTGAGCCCGAAAGGCGTGCCTAATCTGGAGATACTGAAACCCATGAGATTCCGGCAATTCGAATTCCTCACGCAGTTGTGCGAAAGGGCGGAGTTCACCATCCCAGACCAGTGATCCCAGGGAAACTATTCCTCGATTCCTCCATTCACCAAACAAAAGTGTGGGAGGTCCAGGTTATCCCATAAGGGTGTCTCAGTTGGCATATCATGAAAACCGAAAATGGCTTTAGCCTCTTTCCAGACCCTGGCCCCCAATTTATGTATCGGAAGGACCAGACCCTCAGGGGCCTTCCTGTGGTCCGTCAACAACGGCCACAGGAGATCCACACCTGTGAACTCTGCCAAAAGGCCCTCCGGAGAACCCCTAACCCTAGGGAGTGTCCATTGTCCCAAATATTTCAATTGTCCGGCCAAATAGTATATGTACAGATCAGGAAGGGCCATACCTCCCATGTCCATGGGTCTCTGTAATTTGGCCAACTGTACCCTTGATCTGGATGAACCCCAAACAAAGGTGATCATCAAGGATTCCAGGGACCGAAAGAAAGAGCGGGGAATCTGTACGAGCCTTGTGAGTTTTACACGTTCTAATCATAGCATTTCTGTATGCAAGGTGTCGATTCGTATTGAATTGATGATGCCCTACAACTTTGTAATTCACTTTTTTTCTCTATCTCGTTCCGTTTTCGAGATATAAATGCTAACTCCGTTGTTTTCCACCAGGTGGCGGTATAGGTGGCTTCATTGCGTAGCACATGGATACTTTACTATACCTAGACACCACTTCTATTCCTATAGCTGCCGCCGTTCCCAAGTTAATGGCGGTGGACAGGATATAGGTGGACACACTGTATATAGGAGGTGCTGGATCTCTTGTGGTCATGGTATAATAAAAAATAAAAAAAAGCCGTTGACTTTTATGGACAACATTTATCTATTCTGATGGATGGAGGATCAGAACCCTCACTAATTTCTTAAAGGGGTAATCATTGGATCACGAGCAGAGTGGTGTACGGACACATGGAAAGTCTATAGATCCCACATCACTCTGCTTAGCTTCAAGAATTAAGGGGGCTTTACACGCTGCGATATCAGTACTGATATCGCCAGCGTGCGTACCCGCCCCCGTTGGTTGTGCAACACGGGCAAATCGCTGCTCGTGGCGCACAACATCGCTAACCTCCGTCACACGGACTTACCTGCCCTGCGACGTCGCTCTGGCCGGCGATCCGCCTCCTTTCTAAGGGGGCGGGTCGTGCGGCGTCACAGCGACGTCACAGCGACGTCACACGGCAGCCGTCCAATAGAAGCGGAGGGGCGGAGATGAGCGGGACGTAACCTCCCACCCACCTCTCTACTTCCGCATTGCCGGTGGACGCAGGTAAGGAGATGTTCCTCGTTCCTGCGGTGACACACACAGCTAAGTTTGCTGTCGCAGGAACGACAAGCATCGTACCTGTCGCTGCAGCGATATTAAGGAAATGAGCGACATGCCAACGAGCAACGATTTTTCACGTTTTTGTGCTCCTTGATCGTCGCTCATTTGTGTTACACGCTGCGATGTCGGTAACGGCGTCGGATGTGTGTCACTAACGATGTGACTCCGACGATATAGCGTTACCGATATCGCAGCGTGTAAAGCACCCTTTACTCCTGCCCCATCGTTTAGGTATTTGTGGGGATTTTATGACCAGGATCCCCACTGAATAAAAACAAAAATCACTGGTTACTACAACACATCCCAAGTATTCTAAAGGTTTCGTTACTCTTTAAAATGAGTATAATGTTTCACCAAATCACTCAGATTGTGGGAAATATGACCAGTATATATGGAAACTAGGTAAAAGCAGCAAAAACAAATCACAAGATCAGGTTTGGCCTCAGATCGTCTGATGTATGCATCACCTGTGTATTCACTATGGCCTGCTGTAGGGTACTTTCAGGAATACTGAGGTGCTGTGCTGAGCCATGATCTTCCACCAGGTATATCGGGTGACGAAGGCCGCACCTTTTGATCCGAAACTACAGATGAAAATGGTAAAAAGTCAGATTTTAAAACCTCAATCAACCAAAATCTTCCATTTGGCTATGATTGCTATACACAAACACTAAGAAGGATTTAGTAGACCTCTCTCCACTCATACAGGGTGACGGGGTTGTGCGAAGTCCCTTCTACGGAGAAAATGCTGCAAAGGTGCGTATATATGTAATATGGCTACCAACAAATTAGATTGCAATTTTTTTTTTTTGTGGAAATTCATTAAAAATAATGCAGATCACGTGCCACCTGCAAAGATTTAGGAAAAAGTCAGTGGTTGCCTCAACTGTTTTAGTCCAGCAGATTAGCTTGGATTGACTTTTTACCGCTATAACTAGAATGGTACTGTAAAACTACAGGTCTAATAAACCACATCTGTAAAATTAAATAATAATTTGCCTTTTGTTCCCGAAAGCGGCCGTCTATAATACTTCCACAAAGGTCGTCCATTCTCTTTCGCTCCACGACGTGATCCAGCACCAGTTCCCGCGCTTGTGGAATCCGTAGCTGTCCTGTAAAAACAAGAAAAGAAGGGAATTTTGTTTACTTACCGTAAATTCCTTTTCTTCTAGCTCCTATTGGGAGACCCAGACATTTGGGTGTATAGCTTCTGCCTCCGGAGGCCACACAAAGTATTACACTTTAAAAAGTGTAACCCCTCCCCTCTGCTATACACCCTCCCGTGCATCACGGGCTCATCAGTTTTGGTGCCAAAGCAGGAAGGAGGAAACTTATAAATTGGTCTAAGGTAAATTCAATCCGAAGGATGTTCGGAGAACTGAAACCATGACCCAAAAGAACAATTCAACATGAACAACATGTGTACACAAAAGAACAACAGCCCGAAGGGAACAGGGGCGGGTGCTGGGTCTCCCAATAGGAGCTAGAAGAAAAGGAATTTACGGTAAGTAAACAAAATTCCCTTCTTCTTTGTCGCTCCTAATTGGGAGACCCAGACAATTGGGATGTCCAAAAGCAATCCCTGGATGGGTAAAAGAATACCTCGATAAAAAGAGCCGAAAAACGGCCCCCTCTTACAGGTGGGCAACTGCCGCCTGAAGGAGTCGCCTACCTAGGCTGGCATCTGCCGAATCATCGGCATGCACCTGATAGTGTTTCGTGAAAGTGTGCAGACTCGACCAGGTAGCCGCCTGACACACCTGCTGAGCCGTAGCCTGGTGCCGCAATACCCAGGATGCACCCACGGCTCTGGTAGAATGGGCTTTCAGCCCTGCAGGAATCGGAAGCCCAAAAGGACGGTAGGCTTCAAGAATCGGTTCCTTGGTCCACCGAGCCAAGGTTGACTTGAAAACCTGAAATCCCTTACTCTGGCCCGCGATAAAGATAAGAGCGCATCGGGCCAGCGCAGGGGCGCCGTGCGAGAAATGTAGAGCCGGAGTGCTCTCACCAGATCTAATAAATGCAAATCCTTTTCACATTGGTGAACTGGATGCGGACCCAAAGAGAGTAAGAAGATATCCTGATTGAGATGAAACGGGGATACCTTAGGGAGAAAGTCCGGGACCGGACGTAGAACCACCTTATCCTGGTGAGACACCAGGAGGGGGGCTTTGCCTGACAGCGCTGCTAGCTCAGACACTCTTTTGAGTGATGTGACTGCCACTAGGAAGGCTACCTTTTGCGAAAGGTGAGATAGAGAGATCCCGCATCGGCTCGAAAAGAGACTTCTGAAGAGTCGTCAGCACCCTGATAAGATCCGAGGGTGCTAACGGACGCTTGTAAGGTGGGACTATGTGGCCAACCCCCTGCAGGAACGTGCGGACCTGCGGAAGCCTGGCTAGACGCTTTTGAAAAAACACGGAAAGCGCCGATACTTGTCCCTTGAGAGAGCCGAGAGACAAGCCCTTGTCCATTCCAGATTGAAGGAAAGAAGAAAAGTGGGCAAGGCAAACGGCCAGGGAGTAAACCCTGAGTCAGAGTACCAGGATAAGAAGATCCTCCAAGTCCTGTGATAGATCTTGGCGGACGTTGGTTTCCTGGCCTGTCTCATGATGGCAATGATGTCTGGAGATATCCCTGATGACGCTAGGAGCCAGGACTCAATGGCCACACAGTCAGGTTTAGGGCCGCAGAATTCAGAAGGACAAATGGCCCTTGAGACAGCAAGTCTGGTCGGTCTGGGAGTGCCCACGGTTGACCCACCGTGAGGTGCCACAGATCCGGGTACCACGATCACCTCGGCCAGTCTGGGCGACGAGGATGGCGCGGCGACAGTCTGACCTGATCTTGCGTAACACTCTGGGCAGTAGTGCCAGAGGAGGAATACATAAGGCAGTCGAAACTGCGACCAGTCCTGAAGTAGCGCGTCTGCCGCTAGAGCTCTGTGATCCGTGGACCGAGCCATGTATGCCGGGACTTTGTTGTTGTGCCGAGACGTCATTAGATCGACGTCCGGCGTTCCCCAGCGGCAACAGATCTCTAGAAACACGTCCTGGTGAAGAGACCATTCCCCTGCGTTCATGCCCTGGAGACTGAGAAAATCTGCTTCCCAGTTTTCTACGCCCGGGATGTGAACTGCGGAGATGGTGTAGGCTGTGGCTTCCGCCCACAGCAGAATCCGCCGAACTTCTCGGAAGGCTTGACGACTGCGTGAGCCGCCCTGGTGGTTGTGCACGCAACCGCCGTGGCGATGTCCGACTGAATTCGGATGTCGGAGTCCAGGCTCTCTGAGCCGAGTGGTGGAGGAAGACCGCTCCCCACCCTGACCGACTCGCGTCCAATTGTGACCACAGCCCCGGCTGGGGGCCGGAAGGATTTTCCCTTCGCCCAGGAAGTGGAAAGAAAGAGAGACGTTCTTGTCTAGGGACGTCGACCTCCTGTCACATTTGTGGTGTCCGATAGACGCGGACGCAGACGAAACTGCGCAAGGGAACTGCCTCCCTTTTTGCCACCATCTTCATTAGAAAGTGCATGAGGCGCCTCAAGGGGTGTGACTGGGCCCGAAGGAGAGAGTGCACCCCTGCCTGTAGTGAACGCTGATTATGCAGCGGAAGCTTCACTATCGCTGAGAGAGTATGAAACTCCATCCCGAGGTAAGTCAGAGATTGGGTCGGTGTCAGTTTTGATCACCGAGTGGCCCTGAGAGTGTAGGACCGCCACCACTGCTGCCATGACCTGGTGAAGACCCGTGGGGCTGTTTCCATGCCGAAGGCAGTGCCCCGAACTGAAGGTGTTCGTCCCCGATGGCGAAACCCAGGAAACGTTGAGGCTCTGGTGCAATCGGCACATGGAGATAAGCATCCCTGATGTCGATTGATGCTAGGAAGTCTCCTTGTGCCATCGAGGCGATGACAAGGCGGAGAGATTCTATCCGGAACCGTCAGGTTCTCACATGTCTGTTGAGCAGTGTGAAGTCCAGAACGGGGCGGAATGATCCGTCCTTTCTTGGTACCACGAACAAGTTGGAGTAAAAACCGCGACTACGTTCTTGAAGGGGAACGGGTAACGCAAGTCCTCCTGCCGTCAGAGTGTTCACCGCCTGAAAACGTGCATCAGCTCGCTCGGAGGGCGGAGATATTGTGAAGAAACGAGTCGGAGGACGAGAACTGAGCTCTATCCTGTAACCGTGAGACAGAATGTCTCTCATCCAACGGTCTTGGACATGTGGAGACCGCTCCCCTGACCTGGACCGCCATGCAGAAGAGTTTCTCTGGCTCTTCTGTAGCCTGTTGGACGATGAGATGGGGACCTAGCTGAGGGTGCTAAGGTCTCTTTGGTATGGGCTGGGTAAGCACGAGTCCATTCCTTTGGAATGCTCAATCGATTCATCCAATTGTGCGCCAAACAATCGGTCGCCAGAAAATGGCAAACCGGACAAGAGCTTCTTGGAAGCAGAGACTGCCTTCCATACTCGTAGCCACATGGCCCTGCGGACTGCCACCGGATTGGCGGATGCTACCGCTGTACGGCAAGCCGAGTCCAGGACAGCATTCATGGCGTAGGATGAAAAAACCGACGCCTGGGACGTCGAAGACGCTAATTGCGGAGCAGAGTATGACCGCATTAATCTCAGACAGAGCAGCTGAGATAGCCTGGAGTGCCCACACTGCTGCAAAGGCTGGGGCAACGGACGCGTCTATGGCTTCATAGATGGATTTCATTAGGAGCTCAATCTGCCTGTCCGTGGCATTCTTGAGCGTTGAACCGTCAGCCACTGCTACTACGGATCTAGCCGCCCGTCTAGAGACTGGAGGGCCACCTTGGAACACTGAGCCCAACCCTTAACCACGTCAGAGGGGAAGGGATAACGTGTGTTATTAATGCGTTTAGTAAAACGCTTGTCCGGGAAGCCCTGTGCTTCTGGACAGCATCTCTGAAGCATTGAGAGCCACGTCCGGACAGAGTCCTGGGCTGCGACCTCCGCCTCATCCTCTAGAGAGTCCTCAAGCTGAGAGTCTTGATGAAGTCGGGGAAAATTCTAAGCAAGCCCGCTTAGCCGGTCTGGGACTGCAGTCCGTGCCGGAGTCCCCCACGTAATAAGTAGAGGTCCCCCAGGAGCCTGCTGCGTCGCGGACCGAGCGGGGCCTGTGAGCGATCCCGCAGTGCCCGGGGCCTGTGTAAGGGGCCGGTCTGGGCTGCAAGCTTCTATATCTTAGAAGACCATATGTCCATAGACTGAGCCCTGGATTGTGAAAGTGACCCAGAGAGTTTTTCAGCAAAAGCTGCAAACTCTGTCCCTGCCGTCTGGACAGGGGACGCCGGCGGTTCTACCCGGGCCGAGTCCAACCAGTGCCCCAGGCTCCGCTGAGCGAGTGCCACATGGCCAGAGCAATGCTCACAGTGATCACTGAGTATGTACCGCCGAACTGTGAAGATGCATACAATATTATATATATATATCTATATACAGTTCAGCCCTCTAGGCGGCCCAGCCCGATGGGAAGATGCCACCTGGCTTACCGACCGCTCAAGCAGTGTGTGCTGCTTAAAAACATGGCTGTCGGCGTTTACAGGGGAAGAGGGGGCCGTGGGCGTAACCCCAAAAGTGCGGGAATCTGGAGTCCCGGAGTGAAAAGTGAGGGGGGCGGAGGACAGCCAAGTGTGCTCCAGCCCTCACTGTCGGCGTCAGACCGACCGTCCCGCCCCTCCCCCTGACTGGCAGGTCCGGGGGCGGGAGTTTAAGGCACTAGGCCGCAAAAGCCGGGGGCTAAAGTTAAAAACCTCGGCCGGCCAGCAGGCGCGGTCGGCGCGGTAGTCCCGTACTACCCCCGCAGTCGCCGCCAAGTCTGAGGCCAAGGTGCTCCATGCACCGTCCCCGAGGGGACACTGAGTACCTGTGCGGGGATCTGTGCCGTAGATGATTAGTGAGGGGGGCGGAGGACAGCCCAGTCTGCTCCAGCCCTCACTGTCGGCGTCAGACCGACCGTCCCGCCCCTCCCCCTGACTGGCAGGTCCGGGGGCGGGAGTTTAAGGCACTAGGCCGCAAAAGCCGGGGGATAAAGTTGAAAACCGCGGCCGGCCAGCAGGCACGGTCGGCGCGGTAGTCCCGTACCAACCCCGCAATCGCTGCCAAGTCTAAGTCCAAGGTGCTCCATGCACCGTCCCTAAGGGGACACTGAGTACCTGTGCGGGGATCTGTGCCATAGAGTGAATAGTGAGGGGGGCGGAGGACAGCCAAGTGTGCTCCAGCCCTCACTGTCGGCGTCCGACCGACCGTCCCGCCCTACCCCCTGACTGGCAGGGCCGGGGGCGGGAGTTTAAGGCACTAGGCCGCAAAAGCCGGGGACTAAAGTTAAAACCGCGGCCGGCAAGCAGGCGCGGTCGGCGCGGTAGTCCCGGCGTCATACCAATCACTGCAGTCGCTGCAGCGTCTGAGGTCCAGGTGCTCTATGCACCGTCCCCAAGGGGACACAGAGTACCTGTAGGTGCAGGGCCCTGTCCCTGATGATACTCAGTCTCCTGTCCGTCAGATTCCCTCAGGGGCTGCGGAGGGAGGCCGGTCCCATGCCTGGATGACCGGATAGGATCCCACTTCTCCCAGAGCCCCTAAGGGATGGGGAAGGAAAACGGCATGTGGCTCCTGCCTGTGTACCCGCAATGGGTACCTCAACCTTAACAACACCGCCGACTCAGTGGGGTGAGAAGGGAGCATGCCGGGGGCCCTGTGAGGGGCCCTCTTTTCTTCCATCCGATAAAATCAGCAGCTGCTGCTGACTAAAATGGGAGCATGAGTGCATGTGTGCCTCCTTCAACACAAAGCATAAAACTGATGAGCCCGTGATGCACGGGAGGGTGTATAGCAGAGGGGAGGGGTTACACTTTTTAAAGTGTAATACTTTGTGTGGCCTCCGGAGGCAGAAGCTATACACCCAATTGTCTGGGTCTCCCAATGGAGCGACAAAGAAACAGACCTATCCATATCTATAATATAAACGGTTATAGACATCAATAGGAAGCACCAGAAGCTGGCTGACAAATCTTAGCCGGGGTGGGGGGCAGCAGTTAAAAAGCACATACCCATGAGCTAAGAAGGCCCATCTTTAGTCTGCTAATGTCAGGCTGTTGCAATAAAGCAGCAGAGATAGGAGGCTTCAAAAATAATGGTGACTGGTACATAGATACGGGATTAGAACGGAGATTACAACATATATACAAGAACAGAACAGAGCTTACTACATAGATACAGCAACAAAACCATGCTTGCTACAAAGATACAGAACCGAGCTGAGTACAAAGATAGAGGAACAGGTCTGAGCTTACTGCATAGATACAAGAACAGAACCGAGCAAACTACATAGATACAGGAATAGAACTGAGGTTACTGCATAGATACAGGAGCAGAACCGAGGTTACTGCATAGATAAATGAACAGAACCATGCTTACTATAAAAGATACAGGTACAGAACTGAGCTGAGTACAAAGATACAGGAACAGAACTGAGCTTTCTGCATAGATACAAGAACAAAACCATGCTTGCTACAAAGATACAGATACAGAACCGAGCTGAGTACAAAGATAAAGGAACAGGTCTGAGCTTACTGCATAGATACAAGAACAGAACCGAGCACACTACATAGATACAGGAATAGAACTGAGGTTACGGCATAGATACAGGAATAGAACTGAGGTTACAGCATAGATACAGGAACAGAAATGAGTTTGCTGCATAGATACAGCAACAGAACGAAGTTTACTACAAAGATACAGGAACAGAACCAAGCTTACTACATAAGAATGGGAACAGAATGAAAGCTTACTACATAGAAAAAAGAAAATAACTGAGCATACTACATAGATATGGGAGCAAAACTGGGCTTACTACTTAGATTTGTGATCCGAATGAAGGTTACTACATAGATACAAAAACAGAAACAAACTTACTGCATAGATAGCAGAGCAGAACCAACATTACTACATAGATACTAGAACAGACCTGAGCTTATTACATGAATAGGGGAGAAGAACTGAGCTTACTACATGAATTTGGGGAGAACTAAACTTACTACATAAGGGGAGAAATAGAATTGTGCTTACTACATAGATACAGAATCAAAACCGAACTTACTACATAGATGGGGGAACAGGACTTAGCTTGCTACACAGATTTGTGAACAGAACCAAGCTTACTACATAAAGTTGTAATATATCAGCCAAGTGATGATCTGTGAATCCCCCCTTCCACTAACCCCAAAAAACAAACAAACAAAGAAGGGAATTTTGTTTACTTACCGTAAATTCCTTTTCTTCTAGCTCCAATTGGGAGACCCAGACAATTGGGTGTATAGCTATGCCTCCGGAGGCCACACAAAGTATTACACTAAAAGTGTAAAGCCCCTCCCCTTCAGCCTATACACCCCCCGTGCTGCCACGGGCTCCTCAGTTTTGGTGCAAAAGCAAGAAGGAGGAAAAAATTATAAACTGGTTTAAAGTAAATTCAATCCGAAGGAATATCGGAGAACTGAAACCATTCAACGTGAACAACATGTGTACACAAAAACAGGGGCGGGTGCTGGGTCTCCCAATTGGAGCTAGAAGAAAAGGAATTTACGGTAAGTAAACAAAATTCCCTTCTTCTTTGGCGCTCCATTGGGAGACCCAGACAATTGGGACGTCCAAAAGCAGTCCCTGGGTGGGTAAATAATACCTCATAATAGAGCCGTAACGGCTCCGTCCTACAGGTGGGCAACCGCCGCCTGAAGGACTTGCCTACCTAGGCTGGCATCTGCCGAAGCATAGGTATGCACCTGATAGTGTTTCGTGAAAGTGTGCAGGCTCGACCAGGTAGCTGCCTGACACACCTGCTGAGCCGTAGCCTGGTGTCGCAAGGCCCAGGACGCTCCCACGGCCCTGGTAGAATGGGCCTTCAGCCCTGAGGGAACCGGAAGCCCCGAGGAACGATAAGCTTCGAGAATTGGTTCCTTGATCCACCGAGCCAGGGTTGATTTGGAAGCTTGTGTGCCTTTACGCTGGCCAGCAACAAGGACAAAGAGTGCATCCGAGCGGCGCAGGGGCGCCGTACGAGAAATGTAGAGTTTGAGTGCTCTCACCAGATCTAACAAGTGCAAATCCTTTTCACACTGGTGAACTGGATGAGGGCAAAGAGAAGGTAAGGAGATATCCTGATTGAGATGAAAGGGGGATACCACCTTAGGGAGGAATTCCGGAACCGGACGCAGAACCACCTTGTCCTGGTGAAACACCAGGAAAGGAGCTTTGCATGACAACGCTGCTAGCTCAGACACTCTCCGAAGTGAAGTGACTGCTACTAGAAAAACCACTTTCTGCGAAAGGCGTGCGAGCGAAATATCCCTCATTGGCTCGAACGGTGGTTTCTGAAGAACCATCAGCACCCTGTTCAGATCCCAGGGTTCTAACGGACGCTTGTAAGGAGGGACGATGTGACAAACCCCTTGCAGGAACGTGCGTACCTGTGGGAGTCTGGCCAGGCGCTTCTGAAAAAACACAGAGAGCGCAGAGACTTGTCCCTTAAGGGAGCCTAGCGACAAACCCTTTTCCAATCCGGATTGAAGAAAGGACAGAAAAGTGGGCAAGGCAAATGGCCAGGGAGAGAAACCCTGAGCAGAGCACCACGACAGGAATATTTTCCACGTCCTGTGGTAGATCTTGGCGGACGTTGGTTTCCTAGCCTGTCTCATGGTGGCAATGACCTCTTGAGAGAATCCTGAAGACGCTAAGATCCAGGACTCAATGGCCACACAGTCAGGTTGAGGGCCGCAGAATTCAGATGGAAAAACGGCCCTTGAGACAGCAAGTCTGGTTGGTCTGGCAGTGCCCACGGTTGGCCGACCGTGAGATGCCACAGATCCGGGTACCACGACCTCCTCGGCCAGTCTGGAGCGACGAGGATGGCGCGGCGGCAGTCGGCCCTGATCTTGCGTAACACTCTGGGTAACAGTGCCAGAGGAGGAAACACATAAGGAAGCTGAAACTGCGACCAATCCTGAACTAAGGCGTCTGCCGCCAGAGCTCTGTGATCTTGAGATCGAGCCATGAATGTTGGGACCTTGTTGTTGTGCCGTGACGCCATTAGGTCGACGTCCGGCATCCCCCAGCGGCAACAGATCTCCTGAAACACGTCCGGGTGAAGGGACCATTCCCCTGCGTCCATGCCCTGGCGACTGAGAAAGTCTGCTTCCCAGTTTTCTACGCCCGGGATGTGAACTGCGGAGATGGTGGAGGCCGTGGCTTCCACCCACATCAAAATCCGCCGGACTTCTTGGAAGGCTTGCCGACTGCGTGTTCCACCTTGGTGGTTGATGTAAGCCACCGCTGTGGAGTTGTCCGACTGAATTCGGATCTGCTTGCCTTCCAGCCACTGCTGGAACGCTTTTAGGGCAAGATACACTGCCCTGATCTCCAGAACATTGATCTGAAGTGAGGACTCTTGCTGAGTCCACGTACCCTGAGCCCTGTGGTGGAGAAAAACTGCTCCCCACCCTGACAGACAAGCGTCCGTCGTGACCACCGCCCAGGATGGGGGTAGGAAGGATTTCCCCTTCGATAATGAGGTGGGAAGAAGCCACAACCGAAGGGAAGCTTTGGTTGCCTGAGAGAGGGAGACCTTCCTGTCTAGGGACGTCGGCATCCTGACCCATTTGCGTAGGATGTCCCATTGAAGAGGACGCAGGTGAAACTGCGCGAAAGGAACTGCCTCCATTGCTGCCACCATCTTCCCCAGGAAGTGCATGAGTCGCCTCAAGGGGTGTGACCAACCTTGAAGGAGAGATTGCACCCCTGTCTGTAGTGAACGCTGTTTGTCCAGCGGAAGCTTCACTATCGCTGGAAGAGTATGAAACTCCATGCCAAGATATGTCAGCGATTGGACCGGTGTCAGATTTGACTTTGGAAAATTGATGATCCACCAGAAACTCTGGAGAGTCTCCAGAGTAACGTTGAGGCTGTGTTGGCATGCCTCTTGAGAGGGTGCCTTGACCAGCAGATCGTCTAAGTAAGGTATCACCGAGTGACCCTGAGAGTGGAGGACCGCAACTACTGTAGCCATGACCTTGGTGAAAACCCTTGGGGCTGTCGCCAGGCCGAACGGCAGTGCCGCGAACTGAAGGTGTTCGTCTCCTATGGCGAAGCGCAGGAAGCGCTGATGCTCTGGAGCAATCGGTACGTGGAGATAAGCATCTTTGATATCGATCGATGCTAGGAAATCTCCTTGGGACATTGAGGCGATGACGGAGCGGAGGGATTCCATCCGGAACCGCCTGGTCATTACGTGTTTGTTGAGCAGTTTTAGATCCAAAACAGGACGGAAAGACCCGTCCTTCTTTGGAACCACAAACAGGTTGGAGTAGAAACCGTGACCCTGTTGCTGAAGAGGAACCGGGACCACCACTCCTTCTGCCTTCAGAATGCCCACCGCCTGCAGAAGAGCCTCGGCTCGCTCGGGAGGCGGAGATGTTCTGAAGAATCGAGTCTGAGGACGAGAGCTGAACTCTATCCTGTAACCGTGAGACAAAATGTCTCTCACCCAACGGTCTTTTACTTGTGGCAGCCAGGTGTCGCAAAAGCGGGAGAGCCTGCCACCGACCGAGGATGCGGTGTGAGGAGGCCGTAAGTCATGAGGAAGCCGCCTTGGTAGCGGCACCTCCGGCGGTCTTTTTAGGGCGTGATTTGGACCGCCATGCGTCGGAGTTCCTCTGATCCTTCTGAGGCCTTTTGGACGAGGAGAATTGGGACCTGCCCGCCCCCCGAAAGGACCGAAACCTCGACTGTCCCCTCCTCTGTTGGGGTGTTTTTGGTTTGGCCTGGGGTAAGGATGTTTCCTTTCCCTTGGATTGTTTGATGATTTCATCCAATCTCTCACCAAACAAGCGGTCGCCAGAAAATGGCAAACCAGTTAAGCACTTTTTGGAAGCCGAATCTGCCTTCCATTCCCGTAGCCACAAGGCCCTGTGTATTGCCACCGAATTGTCGGCTGCAACCGCCGTACGGCTCGCAGAGTCCAGGACAGCATTAATAGCGTAGGACGCAAATGCCGACGTTTGAGAGGTTATGGACGCCACCTGCGGCGCAGACGTACGTGTGAGTGCGTCAATTTGCGCCTGACCAGCTGAGATAGCTTGGAGTGCCCATACGGCTGCGAATGCTGGAGCAAAAGACGCGCCGATAGCTTCATAGATGGATTTCAACCAGAGCTCCATCTGTCTGTCAGTGGCATCCTTGAGTGAAGCTCCATCTTCCACTGCAACTATGGATCTAGCCGCCAGTCTGGAGATTGGAGGATCCACCTTGGGACACTGAGTCCAGCCCTTGACCACGTCAGGGGGGAAGGGGTAACGTGTATCCTTAAGGCGCTTGGAAAAACGCTTATCTGGACAAGCTCGGTGTTTCTGGACTGCCTCTCTGAAGTCAGAGTGGTCCAGAAACATACTCATTGTACGCTTGGGAAACCTGAAACGGAATTTCTCCTGCTGAGAGATTGACTCCTCCACTGGAGGAGCTGAGGGAGAAATATTCAACATTTCATTGATGGACGCAATAAGATCATTCACTATGGCGTCCCCATCAGGAGTATCAAGGTTGAGAGCGGCTTCAGGATCAGAATCCTGATCAGCTATCTCCGCTTCATCATACAGAGAGTCCTCTCGCTGAGACCCTGAACAATGTGATGATGTCGAGGGGATTTCATAGCGAGCTCGCTTAGTCGGTCTGGGACTGCGTTCCATGTCAGAGACCTCACCCTGGGATCTATGAGACACCCCGGGAGAACATTGTTGTTCCAACTGAGGGGGACCAGGGGGCAATGATTCCACAGTGCCCATGGCTTGAGATGCCGGCCTGGACTGCAAGGCTTCTAATATCTTAGCCATAGTCTCAGAAAGTCTTTCAGTAAAAACTGCAAACTCCGTCCCTGTCACCTGGACAGTGTTAACAGGTGGTTCTCCCTGGGCCACCCTTAGCAGAGGCTCCGGCTGAGTAAGTGCCACAGGGGCCGAGCATTGCACACAATGAGGGTCAGTGGAACCTGCCGGCAGTATAGCCGTACATGCTGCACAGGCAGCATAGTAAGTCTGTGCTTTGGCACCCTTGCTATTTGTGGACGACATGCTGTTGTCTCCTCTGAGCAATACAGGAGGGTATATAGCCAAAAACAACCGTGCACCATACAGTGTAAAGTATAGCCTATAATCATATAATCTATAAGTACACTTCTGCACCAGTGGGGCCAGCACCTAGGTGCTGCTTACCGCCCGCGTAATGCGGTTGTGTGGTCACCAGAATTCCTGCCTGGGTCTCCCTGAGCTTGTCTCCCTTCTCCAGCGTTAGCAGAGCTGACAGGAATGGCTGCCGGCGTCCTGAGGAGAGGAGGGGGCCGTGGGCGTGCCCTAGAAAGTGCGGGAATCTGGTGCCCCACTGTGCACAGTGAGGGGGGTGGAGTATGCAAAGCATGCTCCAGCCTCAGTTGCTGACGTCCTTTACAGCGTCCCGCCCTTCCCCTGACTGGCAGGCCTGGGGGCGGGAAAAGAATGAGACTAGGCCGCAAAAGCCGGGGACTAAAGTTATAAGCGCGGCCGCCGTATAAGCGCGGTCGGCGCGGAAGTCCCCGGCGCACTAACAGTCCCAGCCGCGCCGCAGTGATAACAATGGCAGCGGCGGTCAGCGCGGCAGTCCCCATACACTAACACACTCAGCGACGCTGCAGTGTGTAAAGGCACAAACGCAGTCAGCGCCGCGGTCCCCGGTGCACTAGCACACCCAGCAATGCTGGAGTGTTGCTGTGCGCGGTCCCCACGGGGACACAGAGTACCTCAAAGTAGCAGGGCCATGTCCCTGAACGATACTCGGCTCCTATCCAGCAGAGTCCTCAGGAGCTGTGGATGGAGCACGGTCTCATGTGCCTGGAGACCGATAGGATCCCACTTCACCCAGAGCCCTAAGGGGGATGAGGAAGGAAAACAGCATGTGGGCTCCAGCCTCCGTACCCGCAATGGATACCTCAACCTTAACAACACCGCCGACAAGAGTGGGGTGAGAAGGGAGCATGCTGGGGGCCCTGTTATGGGCCCTCTTTTCTTCCATCCGACATAGTCAGCAGCTGCTGCTGACTAAGCTGTGGAGCTATGCGTGGATGTCTGCCTCCTTCGCACAAAGCATAAAAACTGAGGAGCCCGTGGCAGTACGGGGGGTGTATAGGCTGAAGGGGAGGGGCTTTACACTTTTAGTGTAATACTTTGTGTGGCCTCCGGAGGCATAGCTATACACCCAATTGTCTGGGTCTCCCAATGGAGCGCCAAAGAAAAACCTATTCAGAGATAGTGCTGTGCAGAGCCATAGACAGTAATAATCTCATGTTGTACAGACATGGTTATGTCAAATCATTTTTACACCTTGTGTACAGTATGTGTTTTTTTAGTAGTTTATTATAGTCTGTGCACTGCTACTATTAAAAAGAAATACACACCCAGCATAAAGAAAGGTAGACACAAGCATAAGTGAATATATCGGAGCACTACAATTTATGGCTCAGCAGAGCTGTGCTCCTTATACCTGATTTGTGATTTTTCAAGCGCACACACTCAGCTAATGTGAGTAGTAGGGCGGCTTTTACACTATACAACTTAAGGCATTAAATTACTGCCAATCAGCTATATAGGCTGATCAGCTGTCGTTTAAAGATATTGTCCAAACTTGCCAAGAAAATCTGAAGACTTGTGAATCATCACAAAGTGCACAGTTCATGCTGTCAGGATTCTCCGCTGCCGGCAGCAAGACCGGGCAATCATTTGACTACAAGCATGCAATACGCATATCGCAGAGTACACTCTCCCGAGACATGCTCAGCCTCACTGAATTCACTTGTATTAGTTGAGACTGTGCATGTCTAGTCAGATTTTGGCACCGGAGAATCTTGACAGCATGCACTGTGCGCATTGTGATCATTCATAAGTCTGCTCCGCTGGGCCATATATATATATATATATATTATTATATATTGTGTATATTATATATTGTGTATATAATTATATATATATATATATTTATATATATACATACATATATATATATATATATATACATATATATATATATATATATATATATATATATATATATATATATATATATATATATATATACACATATATATATACACACACACAAACCCATGTATACACACACATGGAGATCTTCTCCCAGGTCACCTGCACGTATTTTCTTACATTAATCCGGCAACCACGGCTATACACGGCTATACTGTAAGGCTTTGTGCCCACGGGTATATCCGCAGGTACGGGCGCAGGTTTACCGAAGCTGCTCGCCGGAATCCGCAGCTATTTTAGCTGCGGTAGTACAGCAAAATAGCTGCGGAAAACCTGTGGACATTCATGCAGCTTACCTGCGGAAGTCCCGGCCTCTATCTCCATAGTGGAGAGGCGGGATTTCCGCAGGTAATTCCGCAGAAAGAATTGACATGCAATTACATGCGGCTGAAGGACATCCGCAGCATATTCCGCAGCCGAACGTATCCGCAGCACGGACACAGCACTCACCATGTCCCATAGGATAACATGGGGAGTGCCTGTACTTGCTAAAACCTGCGGATTTATCTGGAAAATCCAGAAAAATCAGCGGATTTTCCGCAGATAAATCCGCAGGTTTAATTTCCCGTGGGCACATAGCCTAATGGCGCCGGGCCAGCACTGCACCTTTAAAAAGGTGTGGCTGTGCCGGCCCAGCACCATCATAGCATAGCAGAAGCGACTGCGCAGCAGGATGTGCACGGCCACATATGACAGACACTTGAAATAAGCAGGCACAAGGTGGCCCTAAACAGTTGTTTGGGGACCAACCTGGGGGGCATTTGACCCTCTGCCCAGCCCGCCCCTGGGAAGCACTATACTTGTAATGCTTCCTATCGATGTCAAGTAGGAACAGCCTAGCAAGAAATATAATACTAACAAAGGGAAGGTGATAGGAAGATACCGACTTATGAAGGAGTGCTGCCAATCTTCAGATCCTTCAATTTGCCCATTTTATGTCACTCTGCTCTCAGTTTTGTATATGTAAAAAATAATGTCACAAGATCATTGTTTTCTGGCATACACGAGTGAATCAGACTGAAGACACAATCCTGGGACCCGTCCAGCTTTCCATCCTTACCGGGTACTGGTTGCACTTTCTCTTGCGCTATCCACAGAAAGTCACCAATGTGCAGCTTGCGAACATCAAAATTGACTCCGTTTCTTTTCAGCTCTGAAACCAATTCCTGTTTTCTATGAGCTGCACCCCTGAAAGAGTATATGCGAAACCAATTATAGCTATGAAAAATGACTGCAAGTTAAAAATTATCTGTCAGCAAACTCTAAATCATAGTCAATCAAGGTTATATGGGTTAAATTCATCATATAAATCCATTACACAACTTAATAGTGGCATGTTAGGTAAATTTGGTGGATTGCGTTATGCTTAGTAGAAGCAGGTTGGCGCAACATGACACAGAGAACAAAAAAAAATAAGAAGAATCCAGATCTCAGAGTTTGGCATTTCCCTGACCCTATTTTCCACTTCAGTGAAGTGTCAAGGTGGCCACACATTGTCCAGCTCTCTCCATCAAAGGCAAGGGTCATTTTAAATCCCTGACAAAGCAATGTAGCGAAACACAAGTTGGAATGCGTGTTGGAAAGCAGAGGAAAACTCACATCAGATATTTGAAACATATGTTGGCGGTACATTATAAAATGTCTCAGATGGAAAGATCTGTTTTCGTAGTTTATACACTATGTGCAGAATTATTAGGCAAATGAGTATTTTGACCACATGATACCTTTTATACATGTTATCCTACTCCAAGCTGTATAGGCTGAGAGCCAACTACCAATTAAGCAAATCAGGTGATGTGCATCTCTGTAATGAGGAGGGGTGCGGTGTAATGACATCAACACCCTATATAAGGTGTGCTTCATTATTAGGCAACTTTCTTTGGCAAAATGGGTCAGAAGAGAGATTTGACGGGCTCTGAAAAGTCCAAAATTGTGAGATGTCTTGCAGAGGGATGCAGCAGTCTTGAAATTGCCAAACCTTTGAAGCGTGATCACCGAACAATCAAGCGTTTCATGGCAAATAGCCAACAGGGTCGCAAGAAGCGTGTTGGGCAAAAAAGTCGCAAAATATCTGCCCATGAATTGAGGAAAATCAAGCATGAAGCTGCCAAGATGCCATTTGCCACCAGTTTGGCCATATTTCAGAGCTGCAACGTTACTGGAGTATCAAAAAGCACAAGGTGTGCCATACTCAGGGACATGGCCAAGGTAAGGAAGGATGAAAAACAACCACCTCTGACCAAGAAACATAAGATAAAACGTCAAGACTGGGCCAAGAAATATCTTAAGACTGATTTTTCAAAGGTTTTATGGACTGATGAAATTAGAGTGACTCTTGATGGGCCAGATGGATGGGCCAGAGGCTGGATCAGTAAAGGGCAGAGAGCTCCACTCTGACTCAGACGCCAGCAAGGTGGAGGTGGGTACTGGTATGGGCTGGGATCATCAAAGATGAACTTGTGGGACCTTTTCGGGTTTAGGATGGAGTGAAGCTCAACTCCCAGACCTACTGCCAGTATCTAGAAGACAACTTCTTCAAGCAGTGGTACAGGAAGAAGTCTGTATCGTTCAAGAAAAACATTATTTTCATGCAGGACAATGCTCCATCACATGCATCCAACTACTCCACAGCGTGGCTGCCAGTAAAGGTCTAAAAGATGAAAAAATAATGACATGGCCCCCTTGTTCACCTGATCTGAACCCCATAGAGAACCTGTGGTCCGTCATAAAGAAGGGAATTTTGTTTACTTACCGTAAATTCCTTTTCTTCTAGCTCCAATTGGGAGACCCAGACAATTGGGGTGTATAGGCTATGCCTCCGGAGGCCGCACAAAGTATTACACTAAAAGTGTAAAGCCCCTCCCCTTCTGCGTATACACCCCCCGTGCTCCCACGGGCTCCTCAGTTTTGGTGCAAAAGCAAGAAGGAGGAAAAAAATTATAAACTGGTTTAAAGTAAATTCAATCCGAAGGAATATCGGAGAACTGAAACCATTCAACATGAACAACATGTGTACACAAAAAAACAGGGGCGGGTGCTGGGTCTCCCAATTGGAGCTAGAAGAAAAGGAATTTACGGTAAGTAAACAAAATTCCCTTCTTCTTTGGCGCTCCATTGGGAGACCCAGACAATTGGGACGTCCAAAAGCAGTCCCTGGGTGGGTAAATAATACCTCATAATAGAGTCGTAACGGCTCCGTCCTACAGGTGGGCAACCGCCGCCTGAAGGCCTCGCCTACCTAGGCTGGCATCCGCCGAAGCATAGGTATGCACCTGATAGTGTTTCGTGAAAGTGTGCAGGCTCGACCAGGTAGCCGCCTGACACACCTGTTGAGCCGTAGCCTGGTGCCTCAAAGCCCAGGACGCACCCACGGCTCTGGTAGAATGGGCCTTCAGCCCTGAGGGAACCGGAAGCCCAGCAGAACGGTAAGCTTCGAGAATTGGTTCCTTGATCCACCGAGCCAGGGTGGATTTGGAAGCCTGTGACCCTTTACGCTGGCCAGCGACAAGGACAAAGAGTGCATCCGAGCGGCGCAGGGGCGCCGTACGAGAAATGTAGAGTTTGAGTGCTCTCACCAGATCTAACAAGTGCAAATCCTTTTCACATTGGTGAATTGGATGAGGTCAAAAAGAGGGTAAGGAGATATCCTGATTGAGATGAAAAGGGGATACCACCTTAGGTAAAAATTCCGGAACCGGGCGCAGAATCACCTTGTCCTGGTGAAACACCAGGAAAGGGGCTTTGCATGACAATGCTGCTAGCTCAGACACTCTCCAAAGTGAAGTGACTGCTACTAGGAAAACCACTTTCTGCGAAAGGCGTGCGAGAGAAATATCCCTTATTGGCTCGAACGGTGGTTTCTGAAGAACCATCAGCACCCTGTTCAGATCCCAGGGTTCCAACGGACGTTTGTAAGGAGGGACGATGTGACAAACCCCCTGCAGGAACGTGCGTACCTGTGGAAGTCTGGCCAAGCGCTTCTGAAAAAAAAACACAGAGAGCGCAGAGACTTGTCCCTTAAGGGAGCCAAGCGACAAACCCTTTTCCAATCCGGACTGAAGAAAGGACAGAAAAGTGGGCAAGGCAAATGGCCAGGGAGAAAGACCCTGATCAGAGCACCATGACAGGAATATTTTCCACGTCCTGTGGTAGATCTTGGCGGACGTTGGTTTCCTAGCCTGTCTCATAGTGGCAATGACCTCTTGAGATAATCCTGAAGACGCTAAGATCCAGGACTCAATGGCCACACAGTCAGGCTGAGGGCCGCAGAATTCAGATGGAAAAGCGGCCCTTGAGACAGCAAGTCTGGTCGGTCTGGTAGTGCCCACGGTTGGCCGACCGTGAGATGCCACCGATCCGGGTACCACGACCTCCTCGGCCAGTCTGGAGCGACGAGGATGGCGCGGCGGCAGTCGGTCCTGATCTTGCGTAACACTCTGGGCAACAGTGCCAGCGGAGGAAACACATAAGGGAGTTGAAACTGCGACCAATCCTGAACTAAGGCTTCTGCCGCCAGAGCTCTGTGATCGTGAGAACGTGCCATGAATGCCGTGACCTTGTTGTTGTGCCGGGACGCCATTAGGTCGACGTCCGGCATCCCCCAGCGGCAACAGATCTCCTGAAACACGTCCGGGTAAAGGGACCATTCCCCTGCGTCCATGCCCTGGCGACTGAGAAAATCTGCTTCCCAGTTTTCCACGCCCGGGATGTGAACTGCGGAGATGGTGGAGGCCGTGGCTTCCACCCACATCAAAATCCGCCGGACCTCCTGGAAGGCTTGCCGACTGCGTGTTCCTCATTGGTGGTTGATGTAAGCCACCGCTGTGGAGTTGTCCGACTGAATTCGGATCTGCTTGCCTTCCAGCCACTGCTGGAACGCTTTTAGGGCTAGATACACTGCCCTGATCTCCAGAGCATTGATCTGAAGTGAGAACTCTTGCCGAGTCCACGTACCCTGAGCCCTGTGGTGGAGAAAAAACTGCTCCCCACCCTGACAGACTCGCGTCCGTCGTGACCACCGCCCAGGATGGGGGTAGGAAGGATTTCCCCTTCGATAATGAAGTGGGATGAAGCCACCACCGAAGGGAAGCTTTGGTTGCCTGAGAGAGGGAGACGTTCCTGTCGAGGGACGTCGGCTTCATGTCCCATTTGCGTAGGATGTCCCAATGAAGAGGACGCAGGAGAAACTGCGCAAACGGGACTGCCTCCATTGCTGCCACCATCTTCCCCAGGAAGTGCATGAGGCGCCTCAAGGGGTGTGATTGACCTTGAAGGAGAGATTGCACCCCCGTCTGCAGTGAGCGCTGCTTGTTCAGCGGAAGCTTTACTATCGCTGAGAGGGTATGAAACTCCATGCCAAGATATGCCAGCGATTGGGCCGGTGTCAGATTTGACTTTGGAAAATTGATGATCCACCCGAAACTCTGGAGAGTCTCCAGAGTCGCGGCGAGGCTGTGCTGGCATGCCTCTTGAGAGGGAGCCTTGACCAGCAGATCGTCTAAGTAAGGGATCACCTGAGAGTGGAGGACCGCAACTACTGCAGCCATGGCCTTGGTGAAAACCCGTGGGGCTGTCGCCAGGCCGAACGGCAGTGCCACGAACTGCAGGTGTTCGTCTCCTATGGCGAAGCGCAGGAAGCGCTGATGCTCTGGAGCAATCGGTACGTGGAGATAAGCATCTTTGATATCGATCAATGCAAGGAAATCTCCTTGGGACATTGAGGCGATGACGGAGTGGAGGGATTCCATCCGGAACCGCCTGGTCTTTACGTGTTTGTTAAGCAGTTTTAGGTCCAGGACAGGACGGAAAGACCCGTCCTTCTTTGGAACCACAAACAGGTTGGAGTAAAAACCGTGACCCTGTTGCTGAAGAGGAACAGGGACCACCACTCCTTCTGTCTTCAGAGTGCCCAGCGCCTGCAGAAGAGCATCGGCTCGCTCGGGAGGCGGAGATGTTCTGAAAAATCGAGTCGGAGGACGAGAGCCGAACTCTATTCTGTAACCGTGAGACAGAATGTCTCTGACTTAGACCGCCATGGATCGGAGTTCCTCTGATCCTTCTGAGGCCTTTTGTACGAGGAGAATTGGGACCTGCCCGCACCCGAAAGGACCGAAACCTCGACTGTCCCCTCCTCTGTTGGGGTAATTATGGTTTGGCCTGGGGTAAGGATGTTTCCTTTCCCATGGATTGTTTGATGATTTCATCCAGCCTCTCACCAAACAAACGGTCGCCAGAAAATGGCAAACCGGTTAAGCACTTTTTGGAAGCCGAATCTGCCTTCCATTCCCATAGCCACAAGGCTCTGCGTATTGCCACCGAATTGTCGGCTGCAACCGCCGTAGGCTCGCAGAGTCCAGGACAGCATTAATAGCGTAGGACGCAAATGCCGACGTTTGAGAAGTTATGGACGCCACTTGCGGCGCAGACGTACGTGTGAGTGCGTCAATTTGCGCTTGACCCGCTGCAATAGCTTGGAGTGCCCATACGGCTGCGAATGCTGGAGCAAAAGATGCGCCGATAGCTTGATAGATGGATTTCAACCAGAGCTCCATCTGTCTGTCAGTGGCATCCTTGAGTGAAGCCCCATCTTCAACAGCAACTATGGATCTAGCCGCCAGTCTGGAGATTGGAGGATCCACCTTGGGACACTGAGTCCCGCCCTAGACCACGTCCGGGGGGAAGGGATAACGTGTATCCTTAAGGCGCTTGGAAAAAACGCTTATCTGGACAAACTCGGTGTTTCTGGACTGTCTCTCTGAAGTCGGAGTGATCCAGAAACATACTCGTTGTACGCTTGGGGAGCCTGAAACGGAATTTCTCCTGCTGAGAGGCTGACTTCTCCACTGGAGGAGCCGAGGGAGAAATATCCAACATTTGATGTATGGACGCGATAAGATCATTCACTATGGCGTCACCATCAGGAGTATCAAGGTTGAGAGCGGCCTCAGGATCCGAATCCTGATCAGCTACCTCCGCTTCATCATACAGAGAGTCCCCCTTCTGAGACCCTGAACAATGTGATGAGGTCGAGGGGATTTCCCAGCGAGCTCGCTTAGGCGGTCTGGGGCTGCGGTCCGTGTCAGAGACCTCACCCTGGGATCTATGAGACACCCCGGGGGAACATTGTTGTTCCAACTGAGGGGAACCAGGGGGCAATGATTCCACAGTGCCCATGGTCTGAGATACCGGTCTGAACTGCAAAGCTTCTAGAATCTTAGCTATAGTTTCAGAAAGTCTGTCAGTAAAAACTGCAAACTCCGTCCCTGTCACCTGGACAGTGTTAGCTGGTGGTTCCCCCTGGGCCCCCCTTAGCAGAGGCTCTGGCTGAGCAAGTGCCACAGGGGCCGAGCAGTGCACACAATGAGGGTCAGTGGAACCTGCCGGTAGCGAGGTCGTACATGCGGCGCAGGCAGCATAGTAAGCCTGTGTTTTGGCACCCCTGCCTCTTGTGGGTGCCATGCTGTTGTCTCCCCTGAGCAACACAATAGGGTATATAGCCAGAAATCCACCGTGCACCATACAGTGTAAAGTATAGCCTATAAACATATAATCTATAATTACACTTCAGCACAAGTGGGGCCAGCACCTCAGGTGCTGATTACCGCCCGCTTAAAGCGGTTGTGTGGCCACCAGCATCCCTGCCTGGGTCCCCCAGAGCTTGTCTCCCCTCTGCAGCGTCAGGGGAGCTGACAGGAATGGCTGCCGGCGTCCTGAGGAGAGGAGGGAGCCGTGGGCGTGACCCAGAAAGTGCGGGAACTGGTGCCCCACTGTGCACAGTGAGGGGGGTGGAGTATGCAAAGCATGCTCCAGCCCTCAGTGCTGTCGTCCTGTACAGCGTCCCGCCCTTCACCTGACTGGCAGGGCTGGGGGCGGGAAGAAAAAGAGACTAGGCCGCAAAAGCCGGGGACTCGAGTTATCAGCGCGGCCGCCGTATAAGCGCGGTCGGCGCGGAAGTCCCCGGCGCACTAACAGTCCCAGCCGCGCCGCAGTGATAACAATGGCAGCGGCGGTCAGCGCGGCAGTCCCCATACACTAACACACTCAGCGACGCTGCAGTGTGTAATGGCACAAACGCAGTCAGCGCCGCGGTCCCCCAGTAGCAGGGCCATGTCCCTGAACGATACTCGGCTCCTATCCAGCAGAGTCCTCAGGAGCTGTGGATGGAGCACGGTCTCATGTGCCTGGAGACCGATAGGATCCCACTTCACCCAGAGCCCTAAGGGGGATGGGGAAGGAAAACAGCATGTGGGCTCCAGCCTCCGTACCCGCAATGGATACCTCAACCTTAACAACACCGCCGACAAGAGTGGGGTGAGAAGGGAGCATGCTGGGGGCCCTGTTATGGGCCCTCTTTTCTTCCATCCGACATAGTCAGCAGCTGCTGCTGACTAAGCTGTGGAGCTATGCGTGCATGTCTGCCTCCTTCGCACAAAGCAAAAAACTGAGGAGCCCGTGGGAGCACGGGGGGTGTATACGCAGAAGGGGAGGGGCTTTACACTTTTAGTGTAATACTTTGTGCGGCCTCCGGAGGCATAGCCTATACACCCCAATTGTCTGGGTCTCCCAATGGAGCGACAAAGAAATGTGAGATCTACAGGGAGGGAAAACAGTCCACCTCTGAGAACAGTGTCTGGAGGCTGTGGTGGCTGCTGCACGCAATGTGGATCGTAAACAGATGAAGCAACTGACAGAATCTATGGATGGTCGGCTGCTGAGTGTCATCAGAAAGAAAGGGGGCTATATTGGTCACTATTTTTTTGGGGTTTTGTTTTTGCATGTCAGAAATGTTTATTTCTAAATTTTGTGCAGTTATATTGGTTTACCTGGTGAAAATAAACAAGTGAGATGGGAATATATTTGGTTTTTATTAATTTGCAGTTAGACCCAGACGTGTAGAGCAGAATGATGTCATGGAGGCTTATCATTGTAACACGCCATCAGCAAATATACTCCGCACAATGTTCCCATTGCCTTACCCTGTAGTTTCAATGAAGTCAACACAAAGTATCACATTGAACTGGCCCGGGCGCAGGATGAAATCCGGCACGTGGTTGTATGAGCCGGGCACAGGCTCTTCTGTTCTCTGGCTACTGCTGTCCGAGGAGAAGGGCAGGGAAACAGTTCTATGTGAGAGGGCTCTGAAAGAATTTAAAAGGTTTTCAGTAATCTTATTAAATAGCAGCATTGAGTAGAGTAACTATAGGGGGTTCGGAGCTAACACCTGCACCTAGGCCCAAGGGTTGCTCTTCAGATATGCAGTAATTGATCTATCATTGTCATGGACGTCTTCCGATATTAGGAGATTTGTGCCCTTAGTCTCACTTAGCCTTGTAGACTACCATGCATTAATGTGTGTTCCTTTCCTTTGGTGTATTAAGGGTTAATATCAGTTTTGTTGCCAGCAGCATTCTAGCAGTCCATGTCAGGTGCAGCCGCTCTATTGCCAAGCCCCCCACCCTCACATAGTGGCAATACCCATCAACCTTTGTTGCTGATAGAATCCATTCTGTCCTGGCTCCCTAGGTGGAAGGAGCTGCTGGGGTTCTGACCTGAACCCATCCGTCTGCTGCCTCGTAGTCTGGCTGCAGCCGTGGAGTTGGTGTTTGTATCCTTTTCCCCCGTTTGTCTTCCTACCCTTTGTGTTGTATTAGTGCAGTGATGGGACTAGTGTTCCTTGCCATCCAGCTCACTAGTCAGGATTAATCACAGGGCCTGAACCTGTTCAAGGTATCCTGCTCGGTGACAGGTTGAAAGAACCTGTATAGGGTTGGCTAGGGACTACAGGTTACAGGTGCCGGTAAGGGCAGGAGGTGTTCCATTTTCTCCATAACTAAGGTCAGAGCCCACCGTTGCTAATGTAGCCCCCGATGTCCCCCTTTGGTGTTTTTGTAGTGTGCCAGACATCCGTAGATCTGAGTGCAACTGTCACGCTGTGCACAACGGACATATCTGACAATCATAGATCGCTCAGTGCATATAGGCTGTCTTCATCCGAGGCAGCGCAGGTTCTGTTTACACAGGTCTATGTGCAGCCGAGAACGATGATCTAGTGTGTACAGACAAAAAGATCATAATGTTCGACGAATAAGAAAAACACTGGAGATCGGCGGCCTGATTAGACTTCATGACTGTAGTCGTTGAACGAGAGGTCTTAGGAATGCTCGATCACTATAATCATAAAGTATAAATGGACGTCTGTCATATAGGAGGACGCCGCTATTATAAATGACATATGGGGAGAATTGCAGGTACAAACAGTAAACTGGTGAAAAAGCAATAAAGCAATGCACGCATAGACGCTGTGACATGTTGCAGCCCTTATATGCATAGTCACGCTTACACTACAGTTTGGATTTTTTCTCTAGGTTGCAGTTTATCCTCCTCCTCCTGATCTTCCTCAGATGTCATGGTGTGACCTTGTCTGACACCATCATTCCTGTCTCCAAGAGCTTCCTCAGCAGCTTCTAGTCTCTGTGCGAGCTGCAGTCCCTTGTCGGTGAGAGAATATCTGCAGAGACGATATGCAAAATGTTAGCTGGCAGGACACTAAATATCAGCAAATACAGCAGCTCTAAAGGCTGCTTTACACGCTACGATATATCTAACGATATGTCGTCGGGGTCACGTCGTTAGTGACGCACATCCGGCCTTGTTTGACATATCGTAGCGTGTAACACAAATGAGCGACTGTGAACGAGCAAAAGAAGGGAATTTTGTTTACTTACCGTAAATTCCTTTTCTTCTAGCTCCTATTGGGAGACCCAGACAATTGGGTGTATAGCTTCTGCCTCCGGAGGCCACACAAAGTATTACACTGAAAAGTGTAACCCCTCCCCTCTGCCTATACACCCTCCCGTGCATCACGGGCTCCTCAGTTTTGGTGCAAAAGCAGGAAGGAGAAAACTTATAAATTGGTCTGGGGTAAATTCAATCCGAAGGATGTTCGGAGAACTGAAAACCATGAACCAAAAGAACAATTCAACATGAACAACATGTGTACACAAAAGAACAACCAGCCCGAAGGGAACAGGGGCGGGTGCTGGGTCTCCCAATAGGAGCTAGAAGAAGAAGGGAATTTTGTTTACTTACCGTAAATTCCTTTTCTTCTAGCTCTAATTGGGAGACCCAGACAATTGGGTGTATAGGCTATGCCTCCGGAGGCCGCACAAAGTATTACACTCAAAAGTGTTAAGCCCCTCCCCTTCTGCCTATACACCCCCCGTGCTCCCACGGGCTCCTCAGTTTTGGTGCAAAAGCAAGAAGGAGGAAAAAGAATTATAAACTGGTTTAAAGTAACTTCAATCCGAAGGAATATCGGAGAACTGAAACCATTCAACATGAACAACATGTGTACACAAAAAAACAGGGGCGGGTGCTGGGTCTCCCAATTAGAGCTAGAAGAAAAGGAATTTACGGTAAGTAAACAAAATTCCCTTCTTCTTTGTCGCTCTATTGGGAGACCCAGACAATTGGGACGTCCAAAAGCAGTCCCTGGGTGGGTAAAATAATACCTCGTAAGAGAGCCGTAAAACGGCCTCTTCCTACAGGTGGGCAACCGCCGCCTGAAGGACTCGTCTACCTACCGCCGAAGCATAGGTATGCACCTGATAGTGCTTCGTGAAAGTGTGCAGGCTCGACTAGGTAGCCGCCTGACACACCTGCTGAGCCGTAGCCTGGTGCCTCAAAGCCCAGGATGCGCCCACGGCTCTGGTAGAATGGCTTTCAGCCCTGAGGGAACCGGAAGCCCAGCCGAACTGTAAGCTTCGATAATTGGCTCCTTGATCCACCGAGCCAGGGTTGATTTGGAAGCCTGTGACCCTTTACGCTGGCCAGCGACAAGGACAAAGAGTGCATCCGAGCGGCGCAGGGGCGCCGTACGAGAAATGTAGAGTCTGAGTGCTCTCACCAGATCTAACAAGTGCAAATCCTTTTCACATTGGTGAACTGGATGAGGATAAAAAGAAGGTAAGGAGATATCCTGATTGAGATGAAAGGGGGATACCACCTTAGGGAGAAATTCCGGAACCGGACGTAGAACCACCTTGTCCTGGTGAATCACCAGGAAGGGAGCTTTGCATGACAGTGCAGCTAGCTCAGACACTCTGCGAAGTGAAGTGACTGCTACTAGAAAAACCACTTTCTGCGAAAGGCGTGAGAGAGAAATATCCCTCATTGGCTCGAATGGTGGTTTCTGAAGAACCATCAGCACCCTGTTCAGATCCCAGGGTGCTAACGGCCGCTTGTAAGGAGGGACTATGTGACAAACCCCCTGCAGGAACGTGCGTACCTGTGGAAGCCTGGCAAGGTGCTTCTGGAAAAACACAGAGAGCGCTGAGACTTGTCCCTTAAGGGAGCCGAGCGACAAACCCTTTTCCAGTCCAGATTGAAGGAAGGACAGAAAAGTGGGCAAGGCAAAAGGCCAGGGAGAAATACCCTGAGCAGAGCACCATGACAGGAAAATTTTCCACGTCCTGTGGTAGATCTTGGCGGACGTTGGTTTCCTAGCTTGTCTCATAGTGGCAATGACGTCTTGAGATAACCCTGAGGACGCTAGGATCCAGGACTCAATGGCCACACAGTCAGGTTGAGGGCCGCAGAATTCAGATGGAAAAACGGCCCTTGAGATAGCAAGTCTGGTCGGTCTGGTAGTGCCCACGGTTGGCCGACCGTGAGATGCCACAGATCCGGGTACCACGACCGCCTCGGCCAGTCTGGAGCGACGAGGATGACGCGGCGGCAGTCGGCCCTGATCTTGCCTAACACTCTGGGCAACAGTGCCAGAGGAGGAAACACATAAGGGAGCTGAAACTGCGACCAATCCTGAACTAAGGCGTCTGCCGCCAGAGCTCTGGGATCTTGAGACCGTGCCATCAACGCCGGTACCTTGTTGTTGTGCCGGGACGCCATGAGGTCGACGTCCGGCACCCCCCAGCGGCAACAGATCTCCTGAAACACGTCCGGGTGAAGGGACCATTCCCCTGCGTCCATGCCCTGGCGACTGAGATAATCTGCTTCCCAGTTTTCCACGCCTGGAATGTGAACTGCGGAGATGGTGGAGGCCGTGGCTTCCACCCACAGCAGAATCCGCCGGACTTCCTGGAAGGCTTGCCGACTGCGTGTGCCGCCTTGGTGGTTGATGTATGCCACCGCTGTGGAATTGTCTGACTGAATTCTGATCCGCTTGCCTTCCAGCCACTGCTGGAACGCTTTCAGGGCAAGGTACACTGCCCGTATTTCCAGAACATTGATCTGAAGCGAGGACTCTTGCTGGGTCCACGTACCCTGAGCCCTGTGGTGGAGAAAAACCGCTCCCCACCCTGACAGACTCGCGTCCGTCGTGACCACCTCCCAGGATGGGGGTAGGAAGGATTTCGCTTTCGATAATGAAGTGGGAAGAAGCCACCACCGAAGGGAAGCTTTGGTCGCCTGCGAGAGGGAGACGTTCCTGTCGAGGGACGTCGGCTTCCTGTCCCATTTGCGTAGGATGTCCCATTGAAGAGGACGCAGGTGAAACTGCGCGAAAGGAACTGCCTCCATTGCTGCCACCATCTTCCCCAGGAAGTGCATGAGGCGCCTCAAGGTGTGTGACCGACCTTGAAGGAGAGATTGTACCCCTGTCTGTAGTGACCGCTGCTTGATCAGCGGAAGCTTCACTATCGCTGAGAGGGTATGAAACTCCATGCCAAGGTATGTCAGCGATTGGGCCGGTGTCAGATTTGACTTTGGAAAATTGATGATCCACCCGAAACTCTGGAGAGTCTCCAGGGTAGCGTCGAGGCTGTGTTGGCATGCCTCTAGAGAGGGTGCCTTGATCAGCAGATCGTCCAAGTACGGGATCACCGAGTGACCCTGAGAGTGGAGGACCGCTACTACAGTAGCCATAACCTTGGTGAAAACCCGTGGGGCTGTTGCCAGGCCGAACGGCAGTGCCACGAACTGCAGGTGTTCGTTCCCTATGGCGAAGCGCAAGAAGCGCTGGTGCTCTGGAGCAATCGGTACGTGGAGATAAGCATCTTTGATATCGATCGATGCAAGGAAATCTCCCTGGGACATTGAGGCGATGACGGAACGGAGGGATTCCATCCGGAACCGCCTGGTCTTTACGTGTTTGTTGAGAAGTTTCAGGTCCAGGACAGGTCGGAAAGACCCGTCCTTCTTTGGGACCACAAACAAGTTGGAGTAAAAACCGTGGCCCTGTTGCTGAAGAGGAACAGGGACCACCACTCCTTCTGCCTTCAGAATGCCCAGCGCCTGCAGAAGAGCCTCGGCTCGCTCGGGAGGCGGGGATGACCTGAAGAATCGAGTCGGGGGACGAGAGGTAAACTCTATCTTGTAACCGTGAGACAGAATGTCTCTCACCCAACGGTCTTTTACCCGTGGCAGCCAGGTGTCGCAAAAGCGGGAGAGCCTGCCACCGACCGAGGATGCGGAGTGAGGATGCCGAAAGTCATGAGGAAGCCGCTTTGGTAGCGGCACCTCCGGTGGTCTGTTTAGGACGTGACTTAGACCGCCATGCATCAGAGTTCCTTTGATCTTTCTGAGGCCTTTTGGACGGGGAGAATTGGGACCTGCCCGCGCCCCGAAAGGACCGAAACCTCGACTGCCCCTTCCTCTGTTGGGGTATGTTCGGTTTGGGCTGGGGTAAGGATGTATCCTTTCCCTTGGATTGTTTGATGATTTCATCCAAACGCTCGCCAAACAATCGTTCGCCAGAAATTGGCAAACTGGTTAAGCGCTTTTTGGAAACAGAATCTGCCTTCCATTCCCGTAGCCACAAGGCCCTGCGGAGTACCACCGAATTGGCGGCTGCAACCGCCGTACGGCTCGCAGAGTCTAGGATAGCATTAATAGCGTAAGACGCAAATGCCGACGTCTGAGTGGTTATGGACGCCACCTGTGGCGCGGACGTGCGTGTGGCTGCGTCAATTTGCGCTTGACCTGCTGAGATAGCTTGTAGCGCCCATACGGCTGCGAATGCTGGGGCAAAAGAAGCGCCGATCGCTTCATAGATGGATTTCAACCAGAGCTCCATCTGCCTGTCAGTGGCATCTTTGAGTGAAGCCCCATCTTCCACTGCAACTATGGATCTAGCTGCCAGTCTGGAGATTGGAGGATCCACTTTGGGACACTGAGTCCAACCCTTGACCACGTCAGGGGGAAAGGGATAACGTGCATCCTTAAGGCGCTTAGAAAAACGCTTATCTGGACAAGCATGGTGATTCTGGACTGCCTCTCTGAAATCAGAGTGGTCCAGAAACATACTCGGTGTACGCTTGGGAAACCTGAAACGGAATTTCTCCTGCTGGGAAGCCGACTCCTCCGCCGGAGGAGCTGAGGGAGAAATATCCAACATACGATTGATGGACGCAATAAGGTCGTTCACTATGGCGTCCCCGTCCGGAGTATCAAGATTGAGAGCGGCCTCAGGATCAGAATCCTGATCAGCTACTTCCGCGTCATCAACCAGCGAAGCCCCTCGCTGAGACCCTGAAGAATATGATGATGTCGAGGGAAAATCTAAGCGAGCTCGCTTAGTCGGTCTGGGGCTGGGGTCTGTGTCAGAACCCTCAGCTTGGGATCCATGAGATACCCCGGGAGGACATTGTTGGTCCAGCTGAGGTGGGCCAGGGAACAAAGAATCAACAGAGTCCCTGTGCTGAGATACCGGTCTGGACTGCAAGGCTTCCAGTATCTTAGCCATAGTCTCAGAGAGTTTTGCAAACTCCGTCCCTGTCACCTGAACAGTGTTAGCAGGTGGCTCCCCCTGGGCCCCCCCTAGCAGAGGCTCTGGCTGAGTAAGTGCCACAGGGGCCGAACAGTGCCTACAATGAGGGTCAGTGGAACCTGCCGGTAGCGGAATCGTACATGCGGCGCAGGCAACATAATAAGCCTGTGTTTTGGCACCCCTGCCTTTCGTGGGCGCCATGCTATTATCTTCCCTGAGCAACACAATAGGGTATATAGCCAGAAATCAACTGTGCACTATACGGTGTAAAATAAACATATAATGTTACACTACTGCACAATGGGGCTAGCACCACAGGTGCTGCTTACCACCCGCTTAAAGCGGTTGTGCGGTCACCAGAGTCCCTGCCTGGGTCTCCCAGATTTTGTCCCCCTCTGCAGCGTCCGAGGAGCTGACAGGAATGCGTCCTGAGGAGAGGAGAGAGCCGTGGGCGTGACCCAGAAAGAGCGGGAACTGGTGCCTGCACTGTGCACAGTGAGGGGAGTGGAGTATGCAAAGCATGCTCCAGCCCTCAGTGCTGCTCGTTCTGTGCAGCGTCCCGCCCTTCCCCTGCCTGTCAGGGCTGTGGGCGGGAGGAAAGGAAACTAGGCCGCAAAAAGCCGGGGACTCTAGTAATAAACGCGGCCGCCGTAAAAGCGCGGCCGGCGTGGAAGTCCCCGGCGCACTACAAGTCCCAGCCGCGCCGCAGTGTTTCCATGGCAGCGGCGGTCAGTGCGGCAGTCCCTATACATAAACACACTCAGCAACGCTGAGTGTGTAATGGCACATATTAACCCGGTCAGCGCCGCGGTCCCCGGTGCACTAGCACACCCAGCAAAGCTGGAGTGTTGCTGTGCGCGGTCCCCACGGGGACACAGAGTACCTCCAAGTAGCAGGGCCATGTCCCTGAACGATACCCGGCTCCTATCCAGCAGGCTCCACAGGAGTTGTGGATGAAGCACGGTCTCCTGTGCCTGGAGACCGATAGGATCCCACTTCACCCAGAGCCCTGAGGGGGATGGGGAAGGAAAACAGCATGTGGGCTCCAGCCTCCGTACCCGCAATGGATACCTCAACCTTAACAACACCGCCGACAAGAGTGGGGTGAGAAGGGAGCATGCTGGGGGCCCTATATGGGCCCACTTTTCTTCCATCCGACATAGTCAGCAGCTGCTGCTGACCAATCTGTGGAGCTGTGCGTGCATGTCTGCCTCCTTCGCACAAAGCAAAAAACTGAGGAGCCCGTGGGAGCACGGGGGGTGTATAGGCAGAAGGGGAGGGGCTTAACACTTTTGAGTGTAATACTTTGTGCGGCCTCCGGAGGCATAGCCTATACACCCAATTGTCTGGGTCTCCCAATAGAGCGACAAAGAAAAGGAATTTACGGTAAGTAAACAAAATTCCCTTCTTCTTTGTCGCTCCATTGGGAGACCCAGACAATTGGGACGTCCAAGAGCAGTCCCTGGGTGGGTAAAAGAATACCTCGATAAAAAGAGCCGACACGACTCCCTCTTACAGGTGGGCAACCGCCGCCTGAAGGACTCGCCTACCTAGACTGGCGTCTGCCGAAGCATAGGTATGCACCTGATAGTGTTTCGTGAAAGTGTGCAGACTAGACCACGTAGCTGCCTGACACACCTGCTGAGCCGTAGCCCGGTGCCGCAATGCCCAGGATGCACCCACGGCTCTGGTAGAATGGGCTTTCAGCCCTGAAGGAAGCGGAAGCCCCGCAGAACGGTAAGCTTCGAGAATCGGTTCCTTGATCCACCGAGCCAAGGTTGACTTGGAAGCCTGCGAACCCTTACGCTGGCCAGCGACCAGGACAAAGAGCGCATCTGAACGGCGCAGAGGCGCCGTGCGAGACACGTAGAGCCGGAGTGCTCTCACTAGATCTAATGAATGCAAATCCTTTTTACACTGGTGAACTGGATGAGGGCAAAATGACGGTAAGGAGATATCCTGATTGAGATGAAAAGGAGATACCACCTTAGGGAGAAACTCCGGGACAGGACGCAGAACCACCTTATCCTGGTGAAAAACCAGGAAAGGGGATTTGCATGACAGCGCTGCAAGCTCCGACACTCTTCGGAGTGAGGTAATTGCCACAAGAAATGCCACCTTCTGCGAAAGACGTGATAAAGAGACATCCCTCAGCAGCTCGAAAGGTGGTTTTTGAAGAGCCATTAACACCCTGTTAAGGTCCCAGGGTTCCAGCGGACGCTTGTAGGGTGGAACTATGTGGCCAACTCCCTGCAGGAACGTGCGGACCTGCGGAAGCCTTGCCAGACGCTTTTGAAAAAATACTGAGAGCGCCGATACTTGTCCCTTGAGAGAGCCGAGTGACAAACCCTTGTCCATTCCGGATTGAAGGAATGAAAGAAAAATAGGTAAGGCAAAAGGCCAGGGAGTAAAACCCTTATCAGAGCACCAGGACAAGAAGATCCGCCACGACCTGTAATAGATCTTGGCGGACGTTGGTTTCCTGGCCTGTCTCATAGTGGCAATGACATCCTGAGATAAACCCGACGACGCTGGGAGCCAGGACTCAATGGCCACACAGTCAGGTTGAGGGCCGCAGAATTCAGATAGAAAAAAGGCCCTTGTGACAGCAGGTCTGTGCGGTCTGGAAGCGCCCACGGTTGACCCACCGTGAGATGCCACAGATCCGGATACCACGACCGCCTCGGCCAATCTGGAGCGACGAGAATGGCGCGACGACAGTCGGATCTGATCTTGCGTAACACTCTGGGCAACATCGCCAGAGGAGGAAACACATAAGGGAGTCGAAACTGTGACCAATCCTGAACTAACGCGTCCGCCGCCAGAGAGGTTTTGGCTGCAAGGGAAAGAGACGTTCCTGTCGAGGGACGTCGACCTCCTGTCCCATTTGCGGAGAATGTCCCATTGGAGTGGGCGCAGATGGAACTGCGCGAAGGGCACTGCCTCCATTGCTGCCACCATCTTCCCCAGGAAGTGCATGAGGCGCCTCAAGGGGTGTGACTGACCCCGAAGAAGAGATTGCACCCCTGTCTGCAGCGAAAGCTGTTTGTCCAGCGGTAGCTTGACTACCGCTGAGTGAGTATGAAACTCCATCCCGAGGTAAGTCAGTGATTGGGTCGGTGTCAACTTGGACTTTGGGAAGTTGATGAGCCACCCGAACTGCTGGAGAGTCGCCAGAGCGACGGTCAGGCTGTGTTGACACGCCACCCGGGAGGGTGCCCTGACTAGGAGATCGTCTAAGTAAGGGATCACCGAGTGTCCCTGAGAGTGTAGGACCGCCACAACGGATGCCATGACCTTGGTGAAGACCCGTGGGGCTGTCGCCAGGCCGAAAGGCAGTGCCACGAACTGAAGGTGTTCGTCCCCGATGGCGAAACGCAGGAAGCGTTGATGATCGGGTGCGATCGGCACATGGAGATAAGCATCCTTGATGTCGATTGATGCTAGGAAGTCTCCTTGTGAGATCGAAGCGATGACCGAGCGGAGAGATTCCATCCGAAACCTTCTGGTGCTCACATGCCTGTTGAGCAGTTTGAGGTCCAGAACGGGACGGAATGATCCGTCCTTCTTTGGCACCACGAACAAGTTGGAGTAGAAGCCGTGACCATGTTCCTGAGGAGGAACGGGAATCACCACTCCTTCTGTCTTCAGAACACCCACAGCCTGAAAAAGTGCGCCGGCCCGAGATGGGGGCGGAGATGTTCTGAAGAAACGAGTCGGAGGACGAGAGCTGAACTCTATCCTGTAACCGTGAGACAGAATGTCTCTCACCCATCGGTCTTGGACATGTGGCCACCAGGCGTCGCAAAAGCGGGAGAGCCTGCCACCGACCGAGGATGCGGTTCGGGGAGGCCGAAAGTCATGAGGAGGCCGCCTTGGAGGCAGTGCCTCCGGCGGTTTTTTGGGGGGCGTGACTTAGACCGCCACGCATAGGAGTTCCTCTGGCCTTTCTCTGGCCTGTTGGACGAGGAGGATTGGGACTTGGCTGAGGGCCGAAAGGACCGAAACCTCGGTTGTATTTTCCGTTGCTGAGGTCTCTTCGGTTTGGACTGGGGTAAGGACGAGTCCTTTCCCTTGGATTCCTTAATAATTTCATCCAATCGTTCGCCAAACAATCGGTCGCCAGAAAACGGCAAACCGGTTAAGAACTTCTTGGAAGCAGAGTCTGCCTTCCATTCGCGTAGCCACATGGCCCTGCGGACTGCCACCGAATTAGCGGATGCTACCGCTGTACGGCTAGCAGAGTCCAGGACGGCGTTCATGGTGTAGGACGAAAAAGCCGACGCCTGAGAAGTCAAAGACGCAACTTGCGGAGCAGAGGTACGTGTGACCGCATTAATTTCAGACAGACAAGCTGAGATAGCTTGGAGTGCCCACACGGCTGCAAAGGCCGGGGCAAAAGACACGCCTGTGGCTTCATAGATGGATTTCACCAGGAGCTCTATCTGCCTGTCAGTGGCATCCTTGAGCGATGAGCCATCTGCAACTGATACTACAGATCTAGCCGCCAGTCTAGAGACTGGAGGATCCACCTTGGGACACTGAGCCCAACCCTTAACTACGTCAGAGGGGAAGGGGTAACGTGTGTCATTAAGGCGCTTAGTAAAGCGCTTGTCCGGAAATGCTCTGTGCTTCTGGACAGCATCTCTGAAGTTGGAGTGATCGAAAAACGCACTCCGTGTACGTTTGGGAAACCTAAACTGGTGTTTCTCCTGCTGCGAAGCCGACTCCTCTATAGGTGGAGGTGGGGGAGAAAGATCTAGCACCTGGTTGATGGACGATATAAGATCATTTACTAAGGCGTCCCCCTCAGGTGTATCAAGATTGAGGGCAACGTCAGGGTCAGAGCCCTGAGCTGCGACGTCCGCCTCGTCCTCCAGAGAGTCCTCAAGCTGAGACCCCGAGCAGCGTGAGGAAGTCGGGGAAGATTCCCAGCGAGCCCGCTTAGCCGGTCTGGGACTGTGGTCCGTGCAGGAGTCCTCCAAGTGAGACCTAGGGGCCACCCCAGGAGCACGCTGCGGCGCAGACCGAGAGGGGCCTGGAGGCGATGATCCAACAGTGCCCGGGGCCTGTGTAAGGACCGGTCTGGACTGCAAGGCTTCTAGTAGCTTGGCAGACCATTTGTCCATAGACTGAGCCATGGATTGTGAAAGCGACTCAGAGAGTTTCTCAGCAAAAACTGCAAACTCTGTCCCTGCCGCCTGGACAGTGGAAGCTGGAGGGTCTGCCTGAGCCGAGGGGCCCACTAGTGACCGAGGCTCCGGCTGAGCAAGTGCAACAGGGGTCGAGCATTGCTCACAGTGAGGGTAGGTGGAACCCGCAGGTAACATAGCCCCACAAGAGGTACAGGTTGCAAAAAAACCCTTTGCCTTAGCGCCCTTGCTCCTTGTGGACGACATGCTGTTGTCTCCTAGGAGAGTGATCACTGAGGGTATATAGCCAAAAGTAAACAACCCGGCCGAACCGAGAAAATATATACAAATATATATATATATATATATATATATATATATATATATATATATACTCCGGCACCCTAGGGGGACAAGCACCGGGTGACCGGTGTGGCTTACCGACCGCCAAAAGCGGAGTGTGTGTCCACCAGATTCCCTGCCTTAGGTCTCCCAGAGCTGCAGAGCTCGTTCCTGAAATCCTCCACCGGCAGAATGTAAAAATGGCTGCCGGAGCTCTCAGGGGAGGAGGGAGCCGTGGGCGGCGACTAGTAAAGTGCGGGAATCTGGGGCCCCACAGTGATCAGTGAGGGGGGGGGGGGAAACCTAAAGTATGCTCCAGCCCTCACTGCCGAAGTCAGGTCGACCGTCCCGCCCTTACCCCTGACTGGCAGGCCCGGGGGCGGGAGTTATGGTACTAGGCCGCAATGAAGCCGGGGACTAAATTTAATACCGCGGCCGACAAACAGGCTCGGTCGGCGCGGAAGTCCCGGTCTTCACAAACCAGTAGCTGCTGCAGCGTCTGTGAAACAAGCGCTCCATGCACAGTCCCCATGGGGACACAGAGTACCTTTAGATGCAGGGCCCTGTCCCTGAGGATACATAGACTCCTGTCCGGCAGATTCCCACAGGGGCTGCGGAGGGAGCCCGGTTCCAGTGAATGGATGACCGGTCAGGATCCCACTTCTCCCAGAGCCTCTAAGGGATGGTGAAGGAAAACGGCATGTGGCTCCAGCCTCTGTACCCGCAATGGGCACCTCAACCTTAACAGCACCGCCGACGTAGTGGGGTGAGAAGGGAGCATGCCGGGGGCCCTGTGGGGGCCCTCTTTTCTTCCAACCGATAAAATCAGCAGCTGCTGCTGACTAAAATGGGAATGCATGAGTGGATGTGTGCCTCCTTCCACACAAAGCATAAAACTGAGGAGCCCGTTATGCACGGGAGGGTGTATAGGCAGAGGGGAGGGGTTACACTTTTCAGTGTAATACTTTGTGTGGCCTCCGGAGGCAGAAGCTATACACCCAATTGTCTGGGTCTCCCAATGGAGCGACAAAGAAATACTCACCTTATCGTTGCTCGTTGACACGTCGCTCATTTAAAAAAAAAAAAAAAAAAAAAAAATCGAACGTCCTTCTGTGCTCCGGTTGTTCGTCGTTCCTGTGGCAGCACACGTCGCTCCGTGTGACACCCCGGGAGCGACGAATACAGCTTACCTGCGGCCGCCGGCAATGCAGAAGGAAGGAGGTGGGCGGGATGTTACGTCCCGCTCATCTCCGCTTCTATTGGCCGGCCGCTATGTGACGTCGCTGTGACGCCGAACATCCCTCCCTCTTGAGGAAGTGGATGTGCGCCGCCCACAGCGAGGTCAACCGGGAGGTAAGTGCGTGTGACAGGGGGGTTACCGAGTTTGTGCGCCACGGGCAACACTTGCCCGTATCGCACAAACGATGGGGGCGGGTACGATTGCACATGCGAACGCACGATAAATTGATACGTGTAAAGCAGGCTTTAGAAACGTGCTTTATGTAATCGTGTATGGTGATTATATGGCGATTTGTTTACCTGTCCAAATGAATTAATAAATCACACTTCACATGGTAATCGCATCTGTTTCATCTGACCGTACCGTATGCCTCTGATACCTATACAGTGGAACCTTGGTTTACGAGTAACTTGGTGTGCGAGTATTTTGCTATACGAGCAAAGATTGCTGTAAGTTTGTAACTCAGGTTACGAGCAATGCTTTGTTGTACGAGCAAAATACTCACCGCACACACTTCCGGTTCCGTACTTTCACCGCGCTCTGACCCGCTTTTGTAGTCCGCACAAACACACGCACACGAACACATGCACGCACGCACAACACGCACGCACAAACACATATTATGCTCACCTTACCTTCCGTTTCATCGCCGGCCTCCTGGTTCCTGTAGTTCACCGGTACAGGATGTGTATCGGTAACTATCGCGACAATGGAGGAACTTCCGCTGTCAGCTGCTACTCAAAGGCAGCGCGCTGGCCAATCAGAGGCAAGTGGCTCCTGTCTTTGAGTAGCGGCTGACAGTGGAAATTCCTCCCTCGTCGCGATGGTTACCCGATACACATCCTATATCGGCAAACTACAAGAACCGTTAGGCCGGGGATGGAATGGAAGGTAAGGTGAGCATAATATGTGTGTGTGCGTGTGTGGAATGGCACAACAGAAGACCAGGATGGGACATTGAACAAGTTGTGGAACGAATTGTCTGAGCTTCCATTATTTCCTATGGGAAATCTTGCTTTGCTAGACGAGTAACTTGGTTTACAAGCACAGTCCCAGAACGGATTGTTCTCATAAACCAAGGTTACACCCTCAGGCTACATGCGCACGCTGTGTTTTTTTCCGCATTTTTTGGTGCAGTTTTGTTGTCAGAACTTTCTGACATTTGACGTCCCAGCAAAGTCTATGAGAATTCAGATTTGCTGCGTGCACCTTGCAGTTTATTTTTGTCAAACGTTTGTGACAAAAAAGATGCAGCATGTTCATTCTTTAGCTTTTTTGTCAACATTTGTCACAAAAAAACACATCAAAAACGCATGATGTCAATTTGGTGCGTTTTTGGTGCGTTTTTGCACACAAAAATGCATCAAAAATGCACCTACATTACAATTGGATTTTTTTTTAATATTTACAGACTTTCGCTGACAAGGTGCAGTTTTGGTTGCAGTTTGGGTGCAGAAAAAACTGCAGTGTGCGCATGTAGCCTTAGGGTCCCAATGTAAAACACATTCTAGTGCACGGAGCTCTCACAAGTTTTGGGCTTTTTTTTTTTTTTACATCAGATGCCACATGGCTTCAGGGGACGACTCCACTGTACTGTACATACCTAAAATTTAAAAGGGGCTACCAAAAAGTCACTGGTCACAATCCAGCTTATGACCTTTAGAACTTGAGATTGGTGATCCAATTAAATTAGGATTAATGGTTTTTTTTTTTTAAACGTAAGTGGCAGAATTATCAAAATATCCAAGTTTAAGTAATTTCATATGTCGCTGGAGTAGAAGAGTGTACCCGGCATGGCTCGTGAATGACCTGAGCAGTGGCGGGATCCTCAGACTCACAGTAATGTTTAGTTTACTGACGTCATAGCAAATAAAAGCCGCCTTACGTACACACTG